>NC_060139.1:283259565-283562595 GCF_021461385.2 Schistocerca piceifrons | reverse complement strand
TTAGGACAATTAATCTGTCAAAAACACACCACATGTCATAAAGAAAGCGTGTTAACCGTCTGAGGATGAATCACAACGATTCGAAACCGGTAACGGTACCCTTTGAATAAAGGAACTGAAAGTAAATTTTTGGATGGTTGCTGTCCCAACACTATCAACATTTGTCTTCAAACAACAGCCACGGTCTCCATCATGTCATCATATGACAAAATTGCCTGTAGTGTCTTTGTTGAAATATGTCACAAAATTCACCCCTATTCTACACTGAGGAGCCAAAGAAACTGGTGCACCTGCCTAATATCGTGTAAGGCCCCCGCGAGCACGCACAACTACCTCAACACGACGTGGCATCGACTCGACTAATGTCTGCAGATAACCTAAACTGTAGTGTCTTTGTTAAAATATGTCATTCATCATTCAGCAAAAATTCGCCCCTGTACTACACTAAAGAGCCAAATAAACTATGCAGATGTTTGGCTGCTTACAGCCGTTGATAAATATCAACGGGAACAGTTGAAAATGTGTGCGCCCACCGGGACTCGAACCCGGCATATCCTGCTTACATGGCAGACGCTCTATCCGTCTGAGTCACCGAGGCACAGAGATCAGTGGGACTGCAGGGACTTATCTCTGGCACGCTTCCCTTGAGACCCACATTCCCAATTTGCCGTCCACGCACTACATTTGTAGTGCCCCTGCCCACTGTCTTCCCAAAGAAACTGGTCCACCTGCTTAATATCAAGTAGGGTCCCCGCGAGCACGCAGAAGTGCCGCAACATGACCTGGCATGGACTCAACTAATGACTGAAGTAGTGTTGCAGGGAATTGACATCATGAATCCTGCAGGGTTGTGCATAAATCTGTAAGAATACTAGGGGTGGAGATCTCTTCTGAACAGCACGTTGCAAGGCATCCCAGATAAGCACAATAATGTTCATGTCTGGGGCTTTGGTGGCCAGGGGAAGTGTTTAACCTCAGAAGAGTTTCCCTGGAGCCACTCTGTAGCATTTCTGGACGTATGGGATGTCGCACTGTCCTGCTGGTACTGCCCAAGTCCGTCGGAATTCACAATGGACATGAATGGTTCAAAAATGGCTCAAATGGCTCTGAGCACTATGGGACTCAACTGCTGTGGTCATCAGTCCCCTAGAACTTAGAACTACTTAAACCTAACTAACCTAAGGACATCACACACACCCATGCCCGAGGCAGGATTCGAACCCGCGACCGTAGCAACAGCGCGGCTCCGGACTGGAGCGACTAGAACCGCACGGCCACCACGGCAGGCGCCGTGAATGGATACAGGTGATAAGACAGTATGCTTATGTACATGTCACTTGTCAGAATCGTATTTGGATGTATCAGGGGTCCCATATCACTCCAACTGCACACGCCCCACACCGTTGCAGAGCCTCCACCAGCTTGAACAGTCCCCTGCTGACATGCAGCGTCCATGAATTCATGAGGCTGTGTCCGTACCCGTACAAAAATAGTTGGATAATATTCTAAACTGAGAGTGGGTGGGTCGATAACGCGATGCAACATCCTCATTGCCACGAAAGCTCTGCAGTATGTGGCGTCAGCAGCGCTGATTCTAAAGCCCATGTCTTCTCGTGTTGTCATTTGCCATCTCTTTTCCCGAAAAAATTTGTCCGCTGACATTTACCACCGCTAAGTCAGTTAATTCCTGAAGACCTATTTGCAGAAACTTGCCGGTATTTTAACACGTAAAAGTATTACGATGTTACTCATGCACCAAACTAGACGCTCATTTGCTTGATATCACTTGTAGAAAACATTGTTCCAAAACCACCAAAAGACACGGAAAGCACTTATGGGACACACAACTCGATTATATCGCAAAAAATAATGTTACCGTGGTCCCCATCTATCATATTCAAATAGAAGATGATTTTTATTATCGTATAATGTTACCGTGGTCTCCATCTATCATATTCAAATAGAAGATGATTTTTATTATCGGATTGACGTCCCGTCTCAGATTATGAGTATGGTAAATTGTACGCTACAGCAGAGCAAATCTGTTTCTTGGCGTACAGCGAGCGAGCTCACTCGCCTGATACAGCACACAACTAAAAATGAAATCATCACATACATGTAAACATACAAATTTGCTATATTTAGTGCTGGTTTACATGACGGTAGATCATTAGTTAAAATATACATAACTTCCCACTGAACTTCGAGTGAAGACTCAAAAGTGTTGACCATATTATAATCCTATATCATTTTTAAGTATGCTGTAAAGAACCGGTTTGTACATTTACTCATCCTAAACAGAGGAAAAAAAGGAAGATATAACACATCAAAGAACTACTGCAAGTATTATAGTGTGGAAGGGGAACGCAGTAGGTGTCAAATGACTTCAGCACTATAAGTTACCAGATGAAATTTTTGCTGTAAGTTCCGTAAGAACAGAGGTGTGCTCACGCAGCTATCACTCCCTCCCTCTCTCTCTCTCTCTCGCTTTGTGTGTGTGTGTGTGTGTGTGTGTGTGTGTGTGTGTGTGTTTGTGTGTCTCCCGCTCTCTCTCTTTCTCTCTCTCTCTCTCTCTACCTCTCCCTCTCCTTTTGTGTGTGTGTGTGTGTGTGTATGCGCGTGTCTCGCACTCTCTCTTTCTGTGTGTGTGGGTGTGTGCAGGCGCACTTGTGTGGCAGCGCTGGCGTTTGTGTTTTTAGGTGCAAAAGTTAGAAAGAGATTAGCTTACAGAGAGAAAACTACGTGTAATTATGTAGAATAAAAGACACAAAGAGCTGACTACTGAGGGAGCCCGCTTCCCCCCCCCCCCCCCCCCCCCCCAACCAGGAGTATGGTTAAGGCAGATTTCAACGTGGATTTCTCTTGGGAAAGCTTCTTGCTCTGTGAACAAGACTACAGCAGTTTGTTAGCACGCAACTTCAAGGTTGGGTATAGAAATAACTTCGAGAAAACATTGCGTCTAGATTCTCGGTAAAAGTACGGTGTTGGCGACCACATAACTGGCAGAAGACCTTGACTGTGGCTACCGGAAATATCAGCACATGCAGCCGAGGTCATACCAGCAAAGACAGTAAGTTCATTTTCCTGGCTAGAGGTGCGTGGTCTGTTACTTGTATCTTTCAGCCAGGGAAATCTTCGTGTAGGACAGGTTTTCCTCACTTTCACCAAAACGCAAGTAAATATCTGATGTAGATGATCGGTTAGGTTAATGGACTTACAATCAGATGTAAACTCTTCGCCGACAAATGTTTTGTCGCAAACACTGCCTCCAGTATTTCTGTTTGGCATCATTGTATCAATGGCGACGATGGATGGCAGTCGTTGGGTGCATTCAGTAGGGGAGCTGTGAACCTTGTAACTTTTCTGTGTTTACACTTCTGAACTGAACCTGAACTGGACTGGACTGGACTGGACTGAACTGAACTGAACTGCTGTTCTTTACAACTCTTGTATCAGTGTTCTAATAATGAACAAGCCAAGTGGTGTAGTTACGGAAACGCTATCTTATAGAAGAGTCGCCAGATCTAAAACTGTATAAGTGTATTTTAATTAAATTTGTGAAAGTAATTAGAAAACCAAAAATGTAAACTAAATAAGCTATCCCTGGAAACCACGTATTGTGCAGGAGCGAACAGTGTTACAATGCGTGACGTCACAATGCGTAACTTGCAATTCCAACACACAAAGCCAACAAAATGAAACTGGTCTATGATATTACTAATGAAATACTGAAAGAATAAGTCACCAAAGAGATTTTACAGAAAAATTGCCCCGTGAAGAGGAGCTAAGGTGTCGTGGTTAAGTGGTCACTGTACTAGACTGCGACGCGGAAGACTCAGTTTCACAACTGTTTCGTGTCGTTTATTTTTTTCACAAAATTATGAACTGTCGGTTCGGTCATTGAAATGTTTGTTCTCGTTCTGTAGTCTTGGCAGCTGTCATACCATACTTTGGTTATACAATACGAGTCATATGGTAAGACTACATTACCGTCGCAACTAAATTTGATGAGTAGTGAAAGCAGGCGAGATACCACATAGATGTCTCACAGAAAAGAAAGCAACAAATAATCTCGTGTGAACTGAGTTACAACAAAATAATTCAATAGGAAAGACTTCCAAAACGGAACGAAAATTCAAAAACGTTAAAAACATACGTTTTGACAGAGCGCAGAGGAAACTGTGTGGCTGTGAAACTGTTGCGTTCATTTGTTGCAGCTTACGTGACAAACCATTATGTTTTCATTATTTCCTTGGGAGTGAACAGATTCACTTTCATACGAACACGTAAATCGGGCAAGGGGGCATATCTCATTCACTCACCAGGCGTACAAATTAGGTGTGTCGATAAGAGATTCCTAACACATGATACACATACTGTCACTAATGCCGTGTGCGACACACCAGATGTGTTTTCCGGTGGAGGATTCGGTTGACTTGTCACCTTGTCCTCAAACGTTTGTGGTTCCCATTCGATACCTACTTCCTTTTCGGTTGCTAATAGAGTAGCTTTACGCAATCAACTTTTATTATAGGCCCATTCCTTATACCTCGCTGCTGCAAACGGACTTCACACCACAACAAGGACCCAAATTTGAATACAACGACAGCGAAAAAAAATGCACTTTACAGTCCAACACCGTTACCACTTAACCACGACTCCGTGGCTCTTCTGTGCTGCTTTATGTTCCACTTGTTGTACTTGACCCGTTCATTGTTCCCATGTTGCTTTCTTTTTCACAGTTCAGTATACCTTCTTCCTGTTTTCATGCTTGATCTGTGTTCACTTTTTGACTGTCTCTCAACTGGGCCCTCTTACCAATCTGAGCGGGGTGTCACGAAGAGTTTCCCTTGTCAGGACCTCTGTGGTGTAATATATCGACTATCGAAACGCACTCTTTGAAAAATGTTTAGCGTACAAATATGAAAAATGACACATACAATGAAAATATGTACAGTTCATATCATTTTCCTTGAAGACCAAAATTAAACTAGAAATCTTACAACGGTTCGCGCCAGAGGAACGCAGTCCATGTACACTTTATCAGCTAGTTGCGCCATTTTGTTTTACGTCCTCTAGTGGCGCGGAGATCTGAATGTTTTGTGTCTAAGGAGCCTGCATACACGATTCGCTAGACAAACAATCAAACAACTCGTAATAGTGAGTTTTGTTACAAAAAGTCAATTACAGATACTTAACTTTGGCAATTACACAGATGTGTCGCAAGCAAAGGGCGACATGCGAAATAATCAGTCTTTGCAGTGACTGCTGATCTCTAACTGATGAAAGTCTGTCCTGAACTGCTATCGAACTGCCTAACGTTGACGCTGCTATCCAAAGGGCTAATCTTGAAGCTGCTATTGAACTGGGCCTCACCAGTCGGGCGTGCCGCTTAGGTCCTCTTCACCTAGGGGCCGCTGCTGTTGCGTTGTCGTCCTGGAAGGGAGGTCGGTCAGCACGCGATTGGCTGACCACTTCTCACAGCCTTCTCTGCTCTGTTGTTCCCGACTGGCGTGCCGGCGCTTGACTTCACGCCGTAACAGAATGTGTAGCAGGGCTGCGGACACGTGCCTACAAAACAGTCAGTTAATTATGTAACTGCATTTATTCGAAGCTGTAATTGAAGCTTTGCGATTCGCCCTCTTTGCAGTGCGAGCTTCCGGCGCCCCGCCAGCGGCCACGTCAAGTCCAGCTGCTCTCGCGCTGCCCTCGGTCGACCTGCGACGTCAAACGAGACTGGTGCAATTCAAATTCCGCGTAGGAGGCGGGCCACTGGCGCCAGTCGCCCAGGTAATTCATTTCGCTTCATTCAGGATTACGGCTAGGGCGTGGTGTGGCACAGGTCACTGGCGCGTTAATTGGCCCATGGCCTGGCGCCAGCGAGCGTGCCAACCGTATGAAATATGCAGCGGGTAACCTGATCGCGAACGCTGTTATTGAAACTGGCTCCAGTGCCAGAAAAAAAAGGTGCGTGGACCGAACAGAATTATCAACTGGTGTTGCCTGTCCATTTTCATAGGACGTCTGAACCGCGTCGTTAATACACGAAGTAACGACTGTTTTCTAAAGCTGCACGTTTGACAGGCACAATCTTATTTCTAATGAAATTGGGTAGCTATGGAATATCGTGTAACTGACGAGAACTCAACTAGTGAAACCAAAGTCATTCCTGGCGCTATCCAAGAAAGTGCGATAGTCCTCTTGCTGTTCTTGTTCTGTACAAATGCTTCAGTAAACAAACTGAGAAGTGTCCTTAGATTATTTACCAATGATGCGGTCGTTTGCCAAATGTAGAAGTATGAAACCGGAAATTCCCTATAGATGGTGCTATTCGTCCTTGTACCGCCAGTGAGACCGCGTTTGCAGCGCCATTATGTAGCCGGCCGAAGTGGCCGAGCGGTTCTAGGCGCTTCAGACTGGAACCGCGAGACCGCTACGGTCGCAGATTCGAATCCTACCTCGGACATGGGTGTCTGTGACGTCCATAGGTTAGTTAGGTTTAAGTAGTTCTAAGTTCTAGGGGACTCATGACCTCAGAAGTTAAGTCCCACAGTGCTCAGAGCCATTTTTGAACCATCATGTAATGACTGACGACAAATGTCAACACACAGTAACCCATGTTCCATACATCGGTACCTGTTTCAAACCCGTAAACATGTCGAGTTTTGTGCCTACGAACTACGATTTGCGGACAGCATTGGTCTTCTGTTATCATTTGAAGAAAACTGCTGTAGAATCGCATCGAATGCTTGTCGAAACTTTCGGCAAACATGCTCTTAGCAAAACACAGTGTTTCGAGTGGTTCAAAAATTCAAAAGGGGTGATTTTGACGTGAGGAGCGGCGAACACGGAAAAACCACCGAAAAAGCTCAAAGACAACTGATTGCAGGCCTTACTGGATGAAGACGATATTCAGACTCAACAGGATCTCGCGGACAATTGAATGTGACGCAGAAAGCCGTTTCTCTTCGGTTGAAAGCTATGGGAAAGGTGCAGAAATTGGGAAAATGGGTCCCGCTTGAACTGAATTAAAGACAGCAAGCAAATCGAGAGACCAGTTGTGAAATGCTGCTCGCCAGATACAGAAGAAAGTCTTTTCTCCAACGAATAGTGACAGTTGATGGATATATTTTGAGAATCCTAAGCGTCGTAAATCATGGGTGAATCCAGGCAAACCATCAACATCCACTGCAAGACCAAATCTCTTTGGAAAGAACACAATTCTCTGTGTTGGGTGGGATCAGAAGGATGCTAAAACCTGGTGAAACCATTATCATTGATCACTGCCAACAGCAAACGATCGATTTAGATCAAGGATTACGTGAAAAATGACCAGAATATGGAAAAAGGCAACACAAAGTCATACTGCTTCGTGATAACGCCCCATCATGCACAGAAAAACTGGTCAGGATAACGATCGAGGCGTTCAGTTGGGAAATACCAGGGCTTGCGACTTATTCTCCAGACTTGGCTTCGTCCGGTTATCATCTGTTTGCATCACTGGGACACGCTCTCGCTGAACAACGCTTCAATTCGTATGAAAATGTACGAAAATGGCTCTTTGAATGGTTCGCTTCAAAAGAAGAACTGTTTTTTTTGTCGTGGCATTCATAGCCTGCCGGGGAGGTGGAAGAAATGCATAAATAGCAATGGAGATTATTTTGAATAAAATATTGTTTATCAGTTTCAAACATCAGACGTGTAATTATTGCAACCAAATTCCGGTTTCATATTTCTACACCTGTTACCACGCAATGAAGACCCGAATTAGAAGACACAAATTAATTACAAAATGATAGAAAAGATGTGTGACTGCTTCATGCTTCACAAAGTGGGAATCGTCTCTGAATGATATGAATTGTAAGCTCCTGCATTTGACTACCAAATGTTTTAGTTGAGTTACTGATGCATGATTAATGACGCAAATTTACAGGTTATAGATTCAACTGAGTAAACACAAGACAATGTCGAGTCTTACCACAAAACTATAAATTCCTTTAATAAGTGGTCGAGCGGTTGTAGGCGCTTCAGTCCGGAACCGCGCTGCTGCTACGGTCGCAGGTTCGAATCCTGCCACGGGCATGGATGTGTGTGATGTCCTTAGGTTAGTTAGGTTTAAGTAGTTCTAAGTCTAGAGGACTGATGACCTCAGATGTTAAGTCCCATAGTGCTAAGAGCCATTTGAAACCATTTTTCTTCTAATTGTGTAGCCTAACTAATTATCTCCATTACTCTTTTCACACACTCAGAGGATTCGAGCCAATAGAACTATAGTCTCCCTCTATGCTCAGCAAAACACGATAAATACAGTAAAAGAGAACAACTCTCTTCAATTTCTGCAAAAATTTTTATTTACTCACTAACCGGTTTTCGTCTCCGTGGGTCACCACCACCAGATGGCAGCTCGTGCTCGCTTGAAAGGTAGCATCAGATAAGAGAGATATTATGTGATGCACAAGTTACGACATTCAAAATTATGAAATTGGTGGTAAATACAGTTTTCACGCAAGAATTTATTTTTATATTGTAAAACTAATTTTATTGTACTTATCTATTCCCGTAATATACCAGAACTGTTTTGCGCTGTTTATGTGACAGTTGCGTGTAACTGTGGCATCTGTGTCCTCATGTGAACCCACTGCCTGGTCAGATGTAAGAGAGGACACGTTGGCCCTAATATTGCCGAGGTAAATAAATGCGAAACAAAATAAACTTTATTTAACAAAGACAGGAGAAAGAAACTTGTGTTACCTCGCTTGAAATTTTGTTCGTTTTTATTTACTTCAGATGAAATTAATTAATTTAAATGTAACCACAAGTGGAAGACAGTACGTTTTTTAACGTACTACGGACCGACATAGTTACAATAGTGCTCAGCTATAAGTTTGTAATTAATGGTTGGAAACAACGGTGAAGAGATATTCGTGAAATCGCAATTAGGTTGTCTGTATAGTATCGCCCAGCCAAGCAACCACGCCGAAGATTAAAGCAAATTCCTGACGCCCTCGTAGTCAGGAACCAACTCACACTTAAATCTTCTGGTATAAATGTCGGTCACTCGTGGATTGGTAAACCAAAGAGTGTTCGGAATGAAACTCTCAGCTCAGTCCATCGTGAGGTAATATGTTTGTTATTTAGATAGGCGAGACCACTGCCTGCCCTATCGTGAAAGTATTTTGTGTTGAGAGAGCCTGACTGTTTTCCTTTCTTAATCATACGAGGGTCAAAGGCAATCTCCTGCATCGAGTAAACAGCGCGAAATGAGCCTGGCGTCCTTAGAGCGATATTCTCAGGTCATTCGCCTGCCCACACAAATCGTTCCTGTGGCGTCTCGCGATTTGATTTTAAAGGCTTGTCAGAAGCCATGTGTTTAGACATACAGCAGTAAGTCGGTTTTACTGTGGTCGGGAAAGATCGAATGGCACACTTAATAAAAACGCGGCCGCGACAGTCTCGTCACCAAATTCAGGAATTCACTGCTAACAAATAGCTCATACAGGATAGGGCGCAGTTTAATGTCATATCGTGCCAGTATATCAAGTTATTTTTAGTGTGGCGGGTTACCTAGGGGCAGTCCCATCGCTGAAGTGCTACGAATGCTTAAACCTATCTGAATTCACAAAATATTTTGCCAGATGAACATCCGCAACTGAGGAACATATTTATAGAATAAAAATCCGCTTCAATTGCCACCAACTGAAGTCGGGTTTTTATTGTGTAAATATCTGAATTGAGCTCCCCCCCCCCCCCCCCCCCCCCAATCATCAACGCCTGTAGAGCATGCTTAAACGTTTGACTACCAATTTCACTTCAAGAACATTACAGTATGGTTATTTTAATTGCTGTCTTAGTCAGAAGTAACAATATCAAAACAATGTTTCCAGCCGCTTCGTTTTCCAAGATGATTGGGCGGTGGAGGGGGGGGGGGCGGTTTGAGGAAAGGCATAAAGGATTATTCATAAGTACTTTCATGGGTTTCACAAGATGACTGCACGAAACGTACAAGATATACTGAAAACAGACGCACATCAGTGGAAACATCACTTCTCCAAGTTTGTAGCTCACACTACAGGTGCTCACGGTGGGCTTCGCTTGTGATGTGGCATGTTCGTGAGTGCAAGTCGTTGGCGCCATGTATCCGGCAAGTTCGAAGGCGACCCGCTTTGCGAATCTGGTAACTGCTTTGCCTATCTGCAGGTGCGAACTAATACGATATGACAATACAGGGACCAGGGTTAACAATAAAACTTGAGGACAGGACAACCTATAGGAGCAAGATGTAATTATAAGAATTCTGCTAACCATTAGTAGGCTTCCGTTTACCTGTGGGACACATACGTTGCAATAACAAGGAACATAGTCCAACTCGTTCTCTGATAACCTAATGTGGGACGCACACGTCCCGTTGGTAGCCGAAGGGTTAAGGAATAAGATTTCGCGTCAACAATTTATGTTCTCCATTGCATGATGGTGAGTATCCCTCCCGCAGGGGGAAAGTATTTCGTGTCTAAATACGTACTGACAATTGTCTACACTGAAGAACCATCTGCCTAATATCGTGTATGATCCCCACGAGCACACAGAAGTCCCACAACACAACGTGGTAGTGACTCGAGTAATGTCTGAAGGGAACTGACACCATGAATCCTGCAGGACTTTCAATAAATCCGTAAGAGTACGAGCGGGTGGAGATCTCTTCTGAACAGCACGATGCGAGGCATCCCAGATATGCACAATAATGTTCATGTCTGGGGAGTCTGGTGGCCAGCGGAAGTATTTAAACTCAGAAGAGTGTTTCTGGAGCCACTATGTAGCAATTCTGGACATGTGGGGCGTCGCATTGTCCTGCTGTAACTGACCAAGTACGTCGGGATGCACAACGGATACGAATGGATACAGGTGATCAGACGGAATGCTTACATGCGTGTCACCTGTCAGAGTCGTATCTAGATGTATCAGGGATCCCGTATCAAAGAAATGGTTCAAATGGCTCTGAGCACTATGGGACTTAACATCTGAGGTCATCAGTCCCCTAGACTTAGAACTACTTAAACCTAACTAACCTAAGGACATCACACACATCCATGCCCGAGGCAGGATTCGATCCTGCCACCGTAGCGGTCGCGCGGTTCCAGACTGAAGTGCCAAGAACCGCTCGGCCACACCGGCCGGCGATCCCGTATCAGTCCAAGTGCACACGCCCCACACCGTTACAGAGCTCCTACCAGCTTGAACAGTCCCCTACTGACAAGCAGGTCGATGGATTGATGAGGCTGTCTCCATACCGGTACACATCCATCCGCTCGATACAATTTGAAACGAGACTCGTCCGACCACGAAACATGTTTCCAGTCATCAATAGTCCAATGTCGGCGTAAAGTTTTGTGTCGTGCAGTCATCAAGGGTAAACGAGTGGGCCGAAATCCCATATCGATGATGTTTCCTTGAATGGTTGATGGCCCAGCATTGAAATCTGCAGCAGTCTGCGAAAGAGTTGCATTTCTGTCACGATGAACGATTCGCTTCAGTCGTCGTTGGTCCCGTTCGCGCGGGTTCTTTTTCCGGCAGCAGCGATGTCGGAGATTTGATGTTTTACCGATTCCTGATATTCACGGTACATTCGTGAAATGGTCATACCGGAAAACCCCTACTTCATCGCTAGCTCAGAGATGCTGCCTCCCATCGTTCGTGCGCCGACTATAACACAGCGTTGAAACTCATTTAAATCTTGATAATGTGCTGTTGTAGCAGCAGTAACCGATCTAACAACTGCACCAAACACTTGTTGTCTTATAAAGGCGTTGCCGACAGCAGCGCCGTATTTTGCCTGTTCACATACCTCTGTATTTGAATGCGCATGCCTATACCAGTGTCTCTGGCGCTTCAGTGTGTAAGTTCGATGAGTTGAAGGTAAGAGGGCCATTTCCACACACCGTTTTACCGGAGAGACACCCGCGTCGGGCCGACCGAGTTGTCGCCGCTGCACCGCCACGCGCCCTAGCTTCAGCTGGAGGTGGGCGTGGATAGCAGCGGCCCTGCCGCCTGCCTACACTATGGCCGCCTCCGGTGGAACAGCCGCACCGGGCCGCGCCGCGGTATCGGGTGACGCGGACGAGCCGCCTCGCCTTCGGACAGTGATCCGCGGCCGGGCCGCATTGTCTGCCGTTCCGGCGCCCTCGGTCTGACACCCGAGACTGAAATGCCGGCGACGCCCACAGCGCGATGAGGTCACCGACGCAGCCACAAATTTCCCTACCAGCTCCTGCCTGCCTGCCTGCCTGCGATATCGGGAGACACTCGGACGCAGACTTAGTCACCGGACCACACAAGAGCTTGCGCGCTAACGGGGGGATACGTTTCACACCAGCACGACTGCGGCCTACTGGGCTGCTCACGCGGGTCTAGAAGGAATATGTTGCGCAGTTTCAGCTTCTTTGTGCTTCTAAGACACACTATCTCTCTCTCTCTCTCTCTCTCTCTCTCTCTCTCTCTCTCTCACACACACACACACACACATACACACACACACAAATGGTTCAAATGGCTCTGAGCACTATGGGACTTAACTACTGAGGTCATCAGTCCCCTAGAACTTAGAACCTAACTAACCCAAGGACATCACACACTTCCATGCCCGAGGCAGGATTCGAACCTGCGACCGTGGCGGTCGCGCGGTTCCAGACTGAAGCGCCTAGTACCGCTCGGCCACACCGGCCGGCCTCTCTCTCTCTCTCTCTCTCTCACACACACACACACACACACACACACACACATATACACACACTGATTACACAGAGTGTTTCAAAGTTATTTCGAAGACTTCTTGGCGGAACCTATTAAGGATCAGGAACCACAACCGAGGACATTACATCAATATTCTGCAAGCAACAGCCCATAATCGCATTAGCGCATGGAACGGTGCCCCTGTATGTCCTGGTACACACGACCATATTTGATTTTAAAGTCGTTGTCGAACGGAGCTCTCGGAATTCCATTAGTAAGGCCACCCGCAAAGTACAATCCGTTCTTGCAGCGTTGGTCCGCTGACGTTGCTAAGTACCGGGTGATCAAAAAGTCAGTACAAATTTGAAAACTTAATAAACCACGAAATAATATAGATAGAGAGGTAAAAATTGACACACATGCTTGGAATGACATGGGGTTTTATCTGAACAAAAAAAAAATTCAGACATTTTTTGAATGTCCGACAGATGGCGCTGGACAGTAAAACGTCAGTGACAGGTGAGAGGTACGCCGATATGTTACAGAATCGCATCATCCCCAGCCTGGCTAATAAACACCTGCTGGAACGTACGATGTTTATGCAGGATGGCGCTCCACCCCATATTGCTAGACGCGTGAAAGATCTCTTGCGCTCGTCGTTTGGTAACGATCGTGTGCTCAGCCACCACTTTCGTCATGTTTGGCCTCCCAGGTCCCTAGACCTCGGTCCGTGCGATTATTGGCTTTGGGGTTACCTGAAGTTGCAAGTGTATCGTGATCGACCGACATCTCTAGGGATGCTGAAAGACAACATCCGACGCCAATGCCTCACCATAACTCCGAACATGCTTTACAGTGCTGTTCGCAACATTATTCCTCGACTACAGCTATTGTTGAGGAATGACGGTGGACATATTGAGCATTTCCTGTAAACATCATCATCTTTGCTTTGTTATGCTAATTATTGCTATTCTGATCAGATGAAGCGCCATCTGTCGGACATTTTTTGAACTTTTGTATATTTTTTTTTTTTGTTCTAATATAACCCCATGTCATTCCAAGCATGTGTGTCAATTTGTACCTCTCTATCCACAGTATTCTGTGATTTATTCAGTTTTCAAATTTATACTGACTTTTTGATCACCCGGTATATTTTCGCCAGTCTCAAGCTGACCGAACTACTCTGTAACGAAACGTGTAGCTCTTGCATCACTGTTTTTCTGTCTCTTGCGTTAACCTTCCATAGTAAGGATCACAGACGAATAATCCTCACCGAGTGGGATGGCGATGTGATTATTGCACTGGACTCGCATTCGGAAGGACGACGGTTCAAACCCGCGTCCTACCATTCTGATTTAGGTTTCCCGTGATTTCCCTAAATCTCTTCAGGAAAATTCCGGGATGGTTCGTTTGAGAGGGTACGGCCGACTTCCTTCCCCATCCTTCCCTAATCCGGTGGGACCGATGGCCTTGCTCTTTGGTCCCCTCCCCCCAAAACAACCAGGCAACCGAATAATCTTCAATAACTTCTCGAATAATGGCTTTGTAAGCGCCCTCTTTCACATGAGAGTTACACTTCCTTGCGATACTTCCGTTATCTGTAGTTCCTTACTTGGTATGTAGCTTCGTAAGGAATTGAAATGTGGACGATAGGTAGTTCAGACGAGAAGAGAATTAAAGCTTTGATATGTGGTGCTGCAGAAGAAAGTTGTAGATTGGATGGATATATAGAGCAACTGATGAGGAGATACGCGATAGAAAAAAAACGGGCGGTGTAGCTGCGCGGTCTCCGGCGCCTTGCCCTGGTTCACGCTGCTCCCCTGTTGGAGGTTCGATTCCTCCCTCGGGCATGGTTCTCTATGTTGTCCTTAGCGTAAGATAGTTTAAGTCAGATTAAGTCGTGTGTAAGCCTAGGGACCGATGAAAAAATGGTTCAAATGGCTCTGAGCACTGTTGGACTTCCCTAGACTTAGAACTACTTAAACCTAAGGACATCACACACATCCATGCCCGAGGCAGGATTCGAATCTGCGACCGTAGCGGTTCCGGACTGGAGCGCCTAGAACCACTCGGCCACCATGGCCGGCTTAGGGACCGAAGATCTGAGCAGTTTGGTCCCATAGGAACTTACCACCACCACGGGATAAACTCGGAGAAAACAGTAAATTGTGGCACAACTTGACTTAGAGAACGCATCGGTTGATAGGACGCATTCCGAGTGAGACATTGAGGAACCGTCAATTCAGTACTAGAAGTAAATTTGGTGAATTAAAATAGCAGAGGGACACCAAGGTTAGAACACAGTAAACAAGTTCAAGTAGACGTACGAGGCCATAGGTACGCAGAGATGAAGAGGTTTTGCACAGGATAGAGTAGCAAGGAGAGCTGCATGAAACCAGTCTATTTCTCTGACAGAAGTGAGTGTGGCGGCAGCTCTCTTCGGGACTATATTTACGTGGTTGTCCCACCATAAACCACTCCCGACAGATACTTTTACATACTTGACATATGTGAATCATTCAATTGGCTGCTCTCCGATTACGTACTCGATACTGGACCTTATTACCTGTTTACGAGCATTGCGCTGCATTTATTTATCTTTAAAGTCGGCTACCTTGCATCACGCGCTGGTTGGATTTCGTAACGTGTTTCTGATCTGTCTGCACATAACTGCGTTGGCTGAGAGTGGAGTCATAGGGCTACAAACGTTTTTCTAGTAGCTCATTGACACGAATCGTGCCGCTCTACAACTTCTACGACTCTAGCTTGAGGTTTGGTGGACGCTGCCGCAGCCTCTGATAGTGACCGTATCGGGACGATTGGAGTCCGAAACATCCAGATTTAGACTTCCCGTTATTTCGCTATAAGCGGGCAGCGCGATTGTTCCTTGGACAAAGTTGATTCCCCTTTTCGTCGTTCGAGCCTGTGCTCCGTCTCCAATGCGCCTGTTGTCGATGGGACGTTTAATCCTGGTCTTCCCTCCGATTATGCCTGTCCTCTAAGAACGGCGTGCTAAGGGTATTTTTCGTATGAAGGCATCAAGTGCTAGAGGTTAGCCGCGCCTGCGAAAATATGTTGGCAAGAGGACCCTAATACCACGCGCACAGTATTTCGGGTACTTTGTGTCGCCCGTGCTACTTCACCCACGGACAAAGCCTCCACTGTTCTGCGTGCCTGACGTCACGTGGATGAAAGGCGCTCGTCAGACGCCCAGCGCAGACCGCGAGCGGATCAAGTCGGGCAGTTACCAGCTGCTGACGGCGTCACCGCAGGACTGCCTGCTCTCGCAGAAAATCTGAAACTCGGCTCGCATGGTTGTGGACTGCCACTGTCCCTGTGCAGGCTGTAGATCCTGTAATTACATCGTTTGCTATTACAGAAATGTGTGAGTGAAATGAGAATCACACTGAGCTACACATAAGAGTTGTAAAACTACGTATACTACCACCAGAAAGCGTGGACTACTGTACTTTTCCTCTTAGCGCTGGTCAGGTCAATTAAGGTTGCACCCGCGTTACCTGTAAGTTAGTTGTGTTGCATAGCTATCAGGCGTTACCTCATAACGATCTCTTTCTTTACTTATGCAATCAGTGTTTTACTAAACCCCTCCTAAAAACCGGAAGCCGTGAATCGACTAGAGTGTGAGTGAGGATATATGAATGGCTGGGTAACCTACGGAACAATGTTTCTACCTGGTTATCCTATAGTCTGTTGTCTAAGAATAAACAGTGTTTGTAGCAAAACTGAAATTTTCAATTTTTCATTCAGGTTTCATTCAAAAATTGTTGATTTGTAACGTAAAACGTAGGGATGTTGTAGTAAGAATAAAGAAAACAATGCAGATTTATCACATATTACTAAGAAACGCAATTTCATAAACAAAAGGTAAAATTAAAAAATTAAAAACAAAAATATATCAAACGTCGCTGCAGTACTTCGTAGAGCATGTATGAAATATGTGTCCGAAATAGTGCCGGAGGGAACGGACATCATGAATCCTGCAGGGTCGTCCATAAATCCGTAAGAGTACGAGGGAGTGGAGATCTCTCCTGAACAGCGCGTTGCAAGGCATCCCAGATATGCTCAATGTCTGGGGAGTTCGGTGACCAGCGGAAGTGTTTCACCTCAGAAGAGAGTTCCTGGAGCCACTCTGTAGCAATTCTGGACGTTTCGGGTGTCGCGTTGTCCTGCTGGAATTGTCCAAGTCTGTCAGAATACACAGTGCACATGAATGGATGCAGGTGATCGGACATAATGCTCACGTACGTGTCATCTGTCAGAGTCGTATCTAAACGTGCCAGGGGTCCCATATCACTCCAACTGCACACGCCCCACACCATTACAGAGCCTGCACCAGCTTGAAGAGTTCCCTGCTGACATGCAGGGGATTGTGAGATTGTCTGATACCAGTACACGTCCATCCGCTCGATACAATTTGAGCCGGCCGCGGTGGCCCGTGTGGTTCTAGGCGCTGCAGTCCGGAACCGCGGGACTGCTACGCTCGCAGGTTCGAATCCTGCCTCTGGCATGGATGTGTGTGATGTCCTTAGGTCAGTTAGGTCAAAGTAGTTCTAAGTTCTAGGGGACTGATGACCTAAGATGTTAAGTCCCATAGTGCTCAGAGCCATTTGAACCATTTGATACAATTTTAAACGAGACTCTTCCGCCCAGGCAAGATGTTTCCAGTCATCAACAGTCCAACGTCGGTGTTGACTGGTCCAGGCGAGGCGCAAAGCTTTGTATCGTGCAGTTATCAAGAGTTTTTATTAGATTTATATTCTGTAGCGGTTAAAATACCCAATTAACTAACACTGAATGATGTACAGTTCTAATTATGTGCCAAACAATCAACCAGACAGAAAAAAACGAAGAGAATTCGCTTGCTCCCAGTTTCTCTCCTACATATTCAATTACTTTTCTTTCCCTACCAAAGCAGGCAGTTCCTACGTCATTTATGTAGTGTACCAAAACTACTGAACAGCAGTTTTCGCACAACGAAACTCTATCTACATCTGTCACTTGTTATAGTCGAAAAGGAGATTGTGTCATAAATGTGCCAAATCTGTTGCAAAGGTATGCGGTGAGTTTAGACCTCTGGAGTGACAGACAGGACAATGACGGAGTTTGTACTATTATAATCATGTTCATCACGTACCCTTGATGGAACACTCCGGTCTTGTTTATGTCATATTGAGCTTCTCTGCTAAATAGCTGAACGATACTCAAGAATGGTAGTTTATTGAAGTACCGTGGTGGGTGGGTGGGTAGGACTGTCCCAAAGTATCGTAGTCTGCTGTCTGTATTTCCTACAACTGGTTTTATATAGTCACTCTATTTTAAATTGGTTCCATTACATAGTATCAACAACTATGTACTGAAGACAACTATGTATGAAACTTTGTTTCAAGTGGTTTCAAATGGAGGGGCTAAGGAGGAGAAGAAACAGGGGAGGTGGACGTACTGACCTTAACAGCTTGTGACAGAAAGCGGTTGCCAAGCAGAGTTTCGATATCTGTGTTTCTAGCGTAGACAACTTGTCCACACAGACACCAATAAATTACCGTCAACAGCAATGAGCTGTGAATAAACAAGGTTTATAGCTCCCCGTATCACCACGGAGTCCTCTACATTCTCCGTCTTCGACAGCGATTCCGTCGTTTTACGAACGTTTAAATTTGTGTTTGCACTCTCCCGGTCTTTTTCCCTTTTTTTTTTTTTACCGATAAATTTTACGAGTGTTTGCGACACCCGGCGCCCACTTGTGCGACTGATGGGAGAGTCATTAAGTCCGGAGGTCCGCGGATAACCTTGCGACGAGTGTTAAATGGGCTGTAAAGGGTGACGGAGATTAGGCACGCCGTGCGAACTTGCGCGTCACTCGACGGGCCGAGGTCAAGTGCCTTGTGCAAGGACCATCCGGCACATACCACTGGCGCCGATGCGCCGTTTGTCTGCAGACCTACGCCGAGACCGGAAATCGTCTCCAGGTCGAGAGTTCTTTTGTGTTTCCATAAAGGCCGACGTTGTTGAGTGAGAAATGAGTGCATCCAAGCTTGGTTAAAGGAAGAGTCATTCCACGTTATTGGCTTGAACACGCCAGTGGGTAGCTTCAGCCGCTTAAACGGAAAGATCGTACTGCCTGTGCAGACGAAGTTCATTTTGTAAATGCCGGGTTTGCCGCCCGATGACGTTGTGCAAATTCCTCGGAGCCACTGACCGACATCTTCAGGTGGTTGAACCTTACTGATGGCTAGATACGACTGACGGTATCCTCAAGTCGATGCCCCTGTATACAGGGTGTTACAAAAAGGTACGGCCAAACTTTCAGGAAACATTCCTCACACAGAAATAAAGAAAATATGTTATGTGGACATGTGTCCGGAAACACTTACTTTCCATGTTAGAGCTCATTTTATTACTTCTCTTCAAGTCACATTAATCATGGAATGGAAACACACAGCAACAGAACGTGCCAGCGTAACTTCAAACACTTTGTTACAGGAAATGTTCAAAATGTCCTCCGTTAGCGAGGATACATGCATCCACCCTCCGTCGCATGCAATCCCTGATGCGCTGATGCAGCCCTGGAGAATGGCGTATTGTATCACAGCCGTCCACAATACGAGCACGAAGAGTCTCTACATTTGGTACCGGGGTTGCGTAGACAAGAGCTTTCAAATGCCCCCATAAATAAAAGTCAAGAGGGTTGAGGTCAGAAGAGCGTGGAGGCCATGGAATTGGTCCGCCTCTACCAATCCATCGGTCACCGAATCCGTTGTTGAGAAGCGTACGAACACTTCGACTGAAATTTGCAGGAGCTCCATCGTGCATGAACCACATGTTGTGTCGTACTTGTAAAGGCACATGTTCTAGCAGCACAGGTATAGTATCCCGTATGTAATCATGATAACGTGCTCCATTGAACGTAGGTGGAAGAACATACTGACGAAACTAAAATGAGCTCTAACTTGGAAATTAACATCTTTTCTTTATTTGTGTGTGAGGAATGTTTCCTGAAAGTTTGGCCGCACCTTTTTGTAACAACCTGTATACAATGCGAAAGCCCGGAAATCACGCATGCGCACTGATGCAGATACACACATCAAAAAAAGTTTTACATCACCTCGGCCCCGAGAGTTCCGGAACCTGTATAGAAAATTGGAATAGAGATCAACATAAACATCATTTCTGCCCTTTTTATTTGCTCATGAAAACCACACATCGCATGTTGTACCACCATACAGAGAGAGACCTTCAGAGTTGGTGGTCCAGGTTGCTGTACACACCGGTACCTCTAATACCCGCAGCACGTCCTCTTGCATTGATGCATGCCTGTATTCGCCGTGGCATACTATCCACAACTTCATCAAGGCACTGTTGGTCCAGATTGTCCCACTCCTCAACGGCGACTCTGTGTAGATCCCTCAGAGAGGTTGGTGGGTCACGTCGTCCATAAACAGCCCGTTTCAATCTGTCCCAGGCATATTCGTTGGTTTTCATGTCCGGAGAACATGCTGGCCACTCTAGTCGAGCGATGTCGTTATCCTGAAGGTGATCATTCACAAGATGTGCACGATGGGGGCGCGAATTGTCGTCCATGAAGACGAATGCCTCACCAGTATGCTGCCGATTTGGTTGCACTATCGGTCGAAGGATGGCATTCACGTATCGTACAGCCGTTACGGCGCCTTCCATGACCACCAGCGACGTACGTTGGCCCCAAATAATGCCACCCCATAACATCAGGGAACCTCCACTTCGCTGCACTCGCTGGACAATGTGACTAATGCGTTCAGCCTAACCGGGTTGCCTCCAAACTCGTCTCCGACGATTGTCTGCTTGAAGACATATGCGACAATCAGCGGTGAAGAGAACGTGACGGCAATCCTGAGCGGTCCATTCGGCATGTTGTTGGGCTCAAATGGTTCAAATGGCTCTGAGCTCTATGGGCCTTAACTTCTGAGGTCATCAGTCCCGTAGAACTTAGAACTACTTAAACCTAACTATCCTAAGGACATCACACACATCCATGCCCGAGGCAGGATTTGAACCTGCGACCGTAGCGGTCGCGCGGTTCCAGACTGTAGCGCCTAGAACCGCTCGACCACTCCGGCCGTGTTGTTAGGCCCATCTGTACCGCGCTGCATGATGTCGTGGTTACAAAGATGGACATCGCCATGGACGTCGGGACTGAAGTTGCGCATAATGCAGTCTATTGCGCAGAGTTTGAGTCGTAACACGACGTCCTGTGGCTGCACGAAAAGCATTATTCAACATTGTGACGTTGCTGTCAGTGTTCCTCCGAGCCGTAATCCGTAGGTAGCGGTCATCCACTGCAGTAGTAGCCCTTGGACGGCCTGAGCGAGGAATGTCATCGACAGTTCCTGTCTCTCTGTATCTCCCCCATGTCCGAACAACATCACTTCGAGACGCCTGGACGCTTCCCTTGTTGAGAGTCATTCCTGGCACAAAGTAACAATGCGGATGTGATCGAACCGCGGTATTGACCGTCTAGGCATGGTTGAACTACTGACAACACGATCCGTGTGCCTCCTTCCTGGTGGAATGACTGGAACTGATCGGCTGTCAGAACCCCTTTGGGCGGATTTAGTGACATCTCTGAACAGTCAAAGGGACTGTGTCTGTGACACAGTGTCCACAGTCAACTTCTGTCTTCAGGAGTTCTGGGAACCGGGGTGATGCAAACCTTTTTTTTTTATCTATAGCGCCATACTCAAACGCCCTCTGCCGAAAATCACAAAGCGGCCCTCCTGCGTGTGCGCCGTACGCTGTGTTTACTAACAGTGCGGCTAGACGTTACAAAAAAAAGTTGTCGAAAATCTTGAATGGCAGACTGTTCAGCGTACCAGGCTGTGTTCAATTGAAATCCCGCATCCCTGTTGATGAGATTATCAGCTGCACAGATATGTATCGCTTCCTAAATGACACAGTCGCAGAAAGATAATGAAGGAGTGAAACTTCAGTATTTTCATAAATCATGAGATGCCCTGTATTCAGCCAGTGCTCTGGAATTGCCGACTTCTTCGGTTGGCGTAGGTGTGTATGACGCTCATGTTCATAGAGGCGTTCTTGTACTTTGTGACATGTCTGGCCTATATACGCCACCCCACGATGGCAAGGAATCTTATATACAACACGTTTCCTCAGGCCAAGATCATCCTTAACCGAACCCAACAGGTTCCTCAGTTTTGCAGATGGTCAAAAAACACAGTTAAGGACTCTTCCGATTCTTGACGATATGGCACCGAAATATAGCAAGAAGGCAAAAGTGATGGGTGTTTTCGTATCTTCTTTGTGCTCCAATTTAGTCTGTGTGTCGTTGTGCTATAACATTAAATTTGTTACGTCAGTTGTCAACTTCGTTTAATTGAGAGGACATCACATTACACAGTTCGTCACGTTTGGATGACGTTTCATTTTGTATTTCACTCGACAATTGGTTTGGCAATTACTTTAATTGAGTTGATGATTGACTTGACATCTCATTTCACTTACTTTCATCAGGTTCATTAAACAGTGATATATTGCGGAAGTTGAATTTTGTGTTGTACTAACCATTTGACTAATTATTGCGGTTTCAGCACGCGATTCAATTTTGTGAGTTAAAATAATAAATGAAAAGCGCTAGTTTGATTTTGTTCTACAGTATTACTTTTATTGTGTTAACCTGTTTTCGGCTTACAAGGCCATCTTCAGACATTTACTTCAGACATCGTTAGTAAAAGTTTCAATGCTCTCAATGACGACATCAGTGAATACACTATCAATGGCATTTAATTGTACCACATCTCGAGTTTCAGTTTCCATTTTTGTAGGTTTATCTATTTTTACCATGACATATAAGATGACTGAAATCACTTGTGTAAAATCACGTATTTGAATTTAACATCTGCCCAGAAATAACACTATTTCTGAACAAGAACTTCCTGGTAAGACGACACTAATTCCTTAAAACAATAAAGAAGTGGTGCATCGTTACATGCGTTCGTGTTGCAAATTCAGCCATCTCGTGGAAAGTAAATGAGTCGTACGGGTTCTATACTCAATCGATTTCCACCCTCCAGGATCGTCTTTGCCTCTTAACTTTGAGTCCGCAGCTCGTGGTCAAGTGGCTAGCGCTGCTGCTTCTGGATCATGGGGTCCCGGGTTCGATTTCCGGCCGGGTTGGGGATTTTCTCTGCCCGGGGTCCGGGTGTTTGTGTTGTCCTCATAATTTCATTACCTTCATCACCATTCTTGGACAAATTGGATTGTGTGAAAAATGGACTGTGTTAAAACTGGGACTTTGTACGGGTGATGATGGCCGTGCAGTTGAGCGCCCCACAACACCAACATCATCGTCTTTCCCGCATAATTGGAGTTGTTTTTGACCGGTTCGACGCTAAAGGAGGCGGTCCAGTCTCTTGGCGTCTTCAGAAGTGGAAGAGCGACCCCGTCCAGCCCAATCTGAGCTGCCTTTGCCTCTCACGTCTCCTCCTCCTCTTTCACCTTCTGGTGGATTTGGTGTTACCTTCACGCATGATAAGTCCCAATACGATAAGGTTATTTGCTGTAATTGTTTATTGAAGGCTGCTGTCTTGCCTGTCCCTCCCCTTTTTTAAAATATTTGTTGCTTATGAAAAACCTGTACTTAATTTCATTCTATGAAACGAGTTTTCTAATTAATGGAAGCTGTTTGTGAAATATTATCCTAAATTTATTTAGTGAAGTTAACTGTCTGTTACTGTCCAACTAGTGGTCACCGATCTTGTCTAGAAATTCTAGGTCTTGCTGCTTAATAATGTTAGTTGTCAAAATTCATTATTGAAAGCTGCTGTCTTGCCTGTCTTCCTTTAAATGTCAGAGTTCCTACTGATAAAAATCTGTACTTCTGATTTAAATGTAATGACAGGTTTTTTATGTTTAATGGCACTTGTATATGAGAAACTTTGCTAAACTTGTTCCTGATTCCCCCCCCCCCAAAAAAAACAAAAAAAAACCTATACCTGGTTGCTTAATAAGATAATGTGGTAAGGCTGTTTATTGGAAGCCCCTGTCTACGGTTAAATATCATTGTTTACTACCTATAAAAATCTATTCTTTCGATTTCAACGTAATTACAGGTGTTTGCAGCTGTACAGGAGAAATTCTCTTAAACTTCAGTGCATGTAGCTGTCTGAAATTGTGCATTAACTGATCATCGACTTTAATTCCGTAAAACTGTTTATTGGAGGCTGTTGTCTTACCTGCCTCCTTTTAAATATTATCGTTACTGTTCGTAAAAAGAAAACAAAAAAAAACTGTTCCTGGTTTCAGTCTAATGACAGGTGTTGGTAATTGATAGCAGCTGTGTGTGAGACACTCAGGTAACTTCTCTATCAACTAGTCCTGCAGCTGACTATTCAGTCAGCATTGGTTGTTTGTTGATGGTCTGTGCGCTGATATCTGTATGATAGTAATTAATTAAATCGCGGTAAATGTTTAAATAGTATCTGTTTGGTTGGTCTCAATAAAATTGTTTTTTGCTGTAAACCTTTTGAGCGCTGAAGCAACCAGATGGGGACTCCATCCTTCCATTGTGAGGAACCCTTCCCACCACAGTTTCACCTAACACTAGATTCGCTGTTGTTAAAACTAACCGCCAACATTTTAAAATATTCAAATATTAAGCAAAATTTGCCCTTGAACGACTACAGGTGTCCAGCAAACTTTCTGTACGCGCAAGTAAAGAAGAATAAACAAACACAGGAAAATCTATAACAATGTAACGACACACACACACACACACAGATATATATATATATATATATATATATATATATATATATATATATATATATATATATATGACAGTGGCTAACTTGGCTAACTTGAATTTTACATGATTATTCATTTTTTTCCTTCTTCTTTTTATTCCAAAAACCTGTTCATTCTTTGGCTGTGTTCCTGTCTCCTTTGCTCTGCCCATATTCTCCCTGTATTCTCCCTGTTTTCTTCCTTTCTTTTACTTCAAATTTCATGTTCATAATTTAGTTTCTGAATTTCTCTCTTCCATTTATCATTTCAATACCGATCCTTGCTTGTTTTAAGCCTTCTCCTATTTCTTGATCCCATTTGTCTTTTTTATTTAACTATTTACTACATCAGTCTGTTGCTGTTGTTCATTCTATAGAAGTGTCCATAGAATATTAGTCGGCGTTTTCTGATCAGGCCTGTGAGCCTGTCTGTGTGTTCATTTAATTCTTTGGTTGGTCTTCATCCATATACCATCTCTGTTTACTGCTCCAAAATTTTTTCTGAGGATTTTACGTACTATTTTTTCTTTGTCTGTAATGCCTTATGCTCCGATTGCAGCTGTTTCTGATGCATAGTGTGCTTCTGACAGTACAACTGCACTGTAGTGCCTGAGTTTAGCCTGTCTTGCAATATTTATTTTATTGTAGTGCGTCCATGTCAGTTTGCACACTTTCAGAGGTTTTTCTATTCTTTGTATGTTGGGTGATGATTCTTCTATTTGTATATATTCCCCAAGATATTTGAAGTTTTCCACTCTGTTAACCTTTCCGCTGTGAGGACAGGGCATGAGTCGTGCTTGGGTAGCTCATATGGTAAAGCATTTGCTTGCTAAAGGCAAAGGTCCCGAGTTCGAGTCTCGGTCCGGCACACAGTTTTAATCTACCAGAAAGTTTCATATCAGCGCACAGTGAAAATCTCATTCTGGGAGCTTTTCCGTATTTTGTGTA
This sequence comes from Schistocerca piceifrons, assembly GCF_021461385.2. Lineage (NCBI taxonomy): Eukaryota > Metazoa > Arthropoda > Insecta > Orthoptera > Acrididae > Schistocerca > Schistocerca piceifrons. The sequence goes on along the minus strand of NC_060139.1, from coordinate 283,537,129 downwards.
CATGGCTTGCTTGTTGTTTTTCGCCGGCCGGGGTGGCCGAGTGGTTCTAGGCGCTTCAGTCTGGAACCGCGCGACCGCTACGGTCGCAGGTTCGAATTCTGCCTCGGGCATGGATGTGTGTGATGTCCTTAGGTTAGTTAGGTTTAACTAGTTCTAAGTTCTAGTGGACTGATGACCTCAGAAGTTAAGTCCCATAGTGCTCAGAGCCATTTGAACCATTTGAACCTCAGATGTTAGGTCTCATAGTGCTTAGAGCCATTTGAACCATTTTTTGTTGTTTTTCTTTCTTTCCATGTTCTGCGTCTTCTCAGGTGATATCTGTAGGCCTGTTTTCGCAGAGACGTTGTGTAAGGGTTCAGTGCTTCTTGTCTGTTGTTGCCGAGTACTGCCAGGTCATTTGCAGTTGCCAGGCTTTTCATAATCGTCTTGTTTGCACACATTCTTCCTATCTGAATTACTTTTACTTTTTCTTCCCACTGTTAGATTACTTTGTTCAGGACCATGTTGAATAAAAGCAATGAGAGACCATCTCCTTGTCTGACCGCTGTACATATCTCGAATGGGTCTGAGATTTCTCCCACAAATTTTATTCTGGATGCGGTGTCTGTAAGTGTCTTTTGTATTAAGTATCCTAGTTTTCCTGTTTATTTCATATTCGTCTACAGCGTCAAAGAGTATCTGCCTGTCTATGTAGTCTTAGGCAATCTTAAAGTCCACAAATGTGGCTACATTGTTGGTCGTCTGTCTGACCTTCAGGAGCCTTCAATGCAAGACCTTCCTTTTCTGAAGCCCGCTTGGTATTCAACTATCTTTATATCAGCTTGTGGTTCTAGTCCGTTGAGCAATGCCTTGGAGAGAATTTTGTAGGTGACCGGTAATAATGAGATACTTCTGTGGTTATTAGGGTTTGTCTTGTCGCTCTTTTTGTGGTTAAGAGATGATGACAATGGAAATGATACCACCGTGGGAGCCTGCGAACTTATAAGTATAAAACAGAAATGACGTTCTGACGCACTCCCAACTCGGGCATTATTGCTATACACGGTCCGCACATGCGGCCGCCAAGCGAGATGCTAGGAAGGCCCATGAAGGCAGCCAGAGCGGCCTGGCTGTGAGCGGACCTTGGCCTATTTAGCGGCCGGGACTCTTGTATCTGCGTAGATAGCAGCGCGCCAACCCTTGGAGAACGCAGCCGCCTGCTGACGCAAGGCCCCCGGCAACACGCAACCAGCACAGCACGGGGAAGTAGTGGCAGCGGCCCACCGGCGCGGCGTAGTGATCGGCGGGACCGAAACTTCGGGGAAAACGAATTCTCGATAAGCAAACAGTATCGAATACTCGTCAGAGAACCGAGATCTTTTCCGAGCAATAACCTAATGTATTCGGTTCTCGGACAAGTGTCCATCGTGCCTGCGTCCACAATGCGGGATTTCGCGCCATCTGCTATGTCTCTACAACAATTTGAAAACCAAACGACTTATATATTTTCACTTAAATTATACGTCATAAATATTGCTGATTTTTTAAAGACGTTCCCGACTTACGACTGAAGAGTTTTTGTTGACGGATTCTCCCGCTAGGTGCCTGTACTACTCACTGATCTGAATCAGTTACTGAAGAGCCATTAGTGGGGAATCGTAGGTTGTGCCAGACTGTTTGTTTACGTAGACACCGTTCCAAGTATGAGCTTTCGAACATGACAAAACAGGACACTAACATCAAGTTCTCTCAAAAACATTCGCTATCAGGGAGATTTAAAAATATATAAATAACGCATTTGCTACCATAAAGCACTCAGGATCCACGTGATGCTACCAAACAGGCGAAAACAGGGCAGAAAAAACTTATCACGTGACAAATAAAACCAAAACAATGTGCGGTTGTTTTCCCAGCCGTGAAGCGGATACGTGGAAAACTTAATAGCAAAATGTATCTGCTGTCTTTCTAGCGTTTATGCTGTGCCAGTGCATCGTCATCGTTATCATGTTCTTCTTCTCATTCTCCACTTCACTAATAGGCGATTTCTTGTTACGGTGCCCATCTTTTGCTTCTTGCAATCTCTAGATTTCTTCGCCCTATTGATTACAGTTTCTGGCTTTGCAAGGTAGTCTGCCGCTGTTCATTTTGTCTAGATGCTCATTCCATTTACTTCTGTTGTCTTCAGTTTTGATTTTTACCCTATCACAGCCCTAAGAAATCTCATTCTGGCTGCCTGTATCCTACTTACTTGTCATTGATAAACGACCCACGACTTACTTCGGCAGAGAAATGTGAGGACGGCCATCAGTTAATAAAACTTCGTACTTGAAATTCTTTCTGTGTTATCTGTAAAGGCCGGCCGGTGTGGCCGTGCGGTTCTAGGCGCTTCAGTCTGGAACCACGTGACCGCTACGGTCGCAGGTTCGAAGCCTGCCTCGGGCATGGATGTGTGTGATGCCCTTAGGTTAGTTAGGTTTAAGTAGTTCTAAGTTCTAGGGGACTGATGACCATAGATGTTAAGTCCCATAGTGCTCAGAGCCATTTTTATCTGTAAAGTAGCTATTTATTGTTCCACACGTTTCCAAATTCAGCTACCGTCTTATCTCTGCATCATACTTGCAACTGGTACCAGACTCCAGATAATCAAAATGGCTGACTTGTTATACTACTGCACTGTTCACCAATATTTCTGTTCGTATAGAGTCCATCTATCTATTGTTATGTAAGGATCTTTTGCTGCTTTCTGTTCTATATGACATCACACGACCGTGTACGTTGATATAACAGTGTAAACAAACTATGGGAGAGACTTCATTGTGACGTCATATTCAAAAGAAATAAACAAAACAGAAAGCTCTGATGAAACAGTGATTTCGAAAGGTACAGAGGGATAGTAAAAACATTGCAAGGACAACAGATGGTGTTTACTATTAAGTTCTGCGTTTATTTCAGCGTCCCGGTTTGCCAAGAATAGCCACTGTGGCTACCGTGCCAATGAAATGGGGTAGTTAACAATTAAATACCGCTACGCTACTTCGTTGATGACACACTCATTAGTTTCAATCATTTACACTGCATTTGTGAAACAAAAAGCAAAAATGTTCAAAGCAAAGAAGTCTCTGGTATCGGTTATAGGTTAGAAACCGCGCACTTTGACACAATGATTAAAGCATGTTACCAATATCAGAACAGTATTTCACAAACCTCTTGCTCCGCTGCATAGAACGGGGTTGTTATACTTAAACTTTCGCTACTTGACAGTGGCGCCATGAAAAAGAGTGTTCATAGGAGAATGAAAGTTTGTGGAAAATTTGTAAGGAGATGCGGAAGATAAATGACGAATAAACAATTGAAAGAAACAACTTTAGCTGTTACACGAAAGGGTAGCATTTATTAATTGAGCGCGATGTTCACTTGCGAGGTTACAAACGTTGCTCAGTGTGACGACCAGCTGCATCCATGGCAGACAGGAATCGCAATAGAAATACCATTTCACAATTGATAGCAACACTTTTAGAACGGCAGACTACGGAATGTTCAGCTGTCGTGACACAGCTCGTGCACTGCTTGACGGTCGCACATTGCGTCCAGTATTCTGAGCCATGACAACAGTAACTCCTTCAACAATTTGTGGCACAATTGGCCGTCGGCCCTCTACCAGAGCAAGTCGCATACCGCCAGTTACTTCGAACTCCCGGATTGTGTTCTTCAACCGCAGGGCGGAAAGAGGACCTCTCTGTATTCCTTGAATGCTTCGGAACTCGCGAAGAACAGCAGCATTACAGCTGTTGTTTCGGTAAAACAGCTTTACGATCAAAGCCCAACTCGCCTTGTTCAGACCATGTTGACATTCTGCAACTGTAATGCACAGTGAGGATTTTGTTTCAACCCTACGTCACCGTACGAATACCGGCGAGTGACTGCAATTCTTGACACTAACACCACTAACATCGCAAATCCTGCTCTGCACAGTCCTAGCAGCAGTCCTATGTGTCTGACTGCAAGTCGTGACACAACGCCACTAACAACACAAATCCTGTGGTGCAGTCTGAGCAGCAACCCTATGTGCCCGACTGCAAGTCATGTCACTGACGCTACTAACAACACAAATCCTGTAGTGTACAGTCTGAGCTGCAATCCTGTATATGTGACTGCAGTTCATGACACTAACGCCACTAACAACATAAATCCTGCAGTGCGTCTGAGCAGTAACCTTACGTCTCTGACTGCAAGTCATGTCACTGATGCCACTAACAACACAAATCCTGTAGTGTACAGTCTGAGCAGCAATCCTATGTGCCTGACTGCAATCCATGACACTAACGCCACTAACAACATAAATCTTGCAGTGCACGGTCTGAGCAGTAACCTTATGTCTCTGACTGCAAGTCATGTCACTGACGCCACTAACAACACAAATCCTGTAGTGTGCAGTCTGAGCAGCAATCCTATGTGCCTGACTGCAATTCATGACACTAACGCCACTAACAACATAAATCCTGCAGTGCACAGTCTGAGCAGTAACCTTATGTCTCTGACTGCAAGTCATGTTACTGATGCCACTAACAACACAAATCCTGTAGTTTACAGTCTGAGTAGCAATCCTATGTCCCTGACTGCAAGTCATGACACTAACACCACTAACAACACAAACCCTGCAGTGCACAGTCTGAGCAGCATTTATATCAATCTGGGTATGCTTACGGTTAATATTTTTCCGTCTGCACTGGCTCAAGTAACGAAAGTTTAATTATAATCATCCTGTACTTCAGGCTCGGCTGGGCGAGTGACAATAATCGATGCGACCGAAAATTTCAAAGCTGTATGTTCAAAAGTTCGTAAATCGTACTATCATAATTGTGGCTCCATTTTTCGCGTGCGATCTATTGCTGCGAATAATGTCTTGCAAGTGTTTTTGTTTCTTCTTAAAATATGTCAAGCTGATGGTGTTTTTTCGCGAGATAGACCCCCAGGGCTCTACGTTCTTTCTCAGCCTTCAGCGGCGCGCCGTGCCCTGCCGTGGTGTGCTGTGTGTTGTGTGCCTGCAGTGTGCTGTGGTGTGCTGTGTGATGTGCGCCCGCCTTGTTTTTCTGACAGATAGGCCGCCCGCTGGTTCCGAGTCAGCGAAACCGTGACGGCGCGTGTTTATGCCGCGGTGGCGCCAGGCATTTGTTGCGAACGCCTGAAAATTTCCCCAGTACGCTCTCCGTTCCTGGTCAACGCCAGAAACGAGGTCGTGCTTAACGGGCCGATAACATCAGCGCAAACACGCGGAAGTTTTTCCCACTTCGGTAAAAGAAATCGCAGCGACTTGCTACATCTTACAGGGAAATACTCCAAGTTTTTCCCGCGAGCAAGACAGTAAATACTTTTTCGAAGTTACTTCTCTGATTGTCACTGAATGAGGAGGAACAGTTCTTAACTACTAGTTGTGCACCGTGTTACGGTACGATCCCATTACATTTGGATTCCAGTGCTTCAATAACAATTCGTTGCTTTGCTTCGAAAACTATAAACGACTATGGTAACCGCAGTTAATATTCGACGCATTCAGTTACAAGTTTTAGATTCTACCTCGTTTCCGAGTGGTATTCTCCATTGTCGCTGTATAGACGAGACTGTTTAATAGTCTTTCATCTACAATACGTGAATAAAACGACAAGTAGCTGAAGAATATAGTGTGGGGTCGTTACATTTCTGTAGCCACAGCGCTGCAGTGAAGATGTAAGTCTTCGACAAAAAAATTCAAAATCTTAAATACTTTTGTGCTTTTTGTTGCTTGCTTTAGAAATAATATGGAACTCCAAAATGTAGGTTCTGTTGTCATTGTCAGAAAATGGCTATTTCTGATCTCGAGCAGAAATTTTCTCGTTCTGATTATGAGATGGTAATAAAATATTATATCTGTATTTTCTCCACTTGCGTCAAGTAAGTTTTTCATTTCATTTGCTTCAAGAAATGTGATCCTCATACATGGTACATCAATATTAACTGCGTCATGTCAAATAGGCTACTTTTGATCGTTCGAACGCCTAGATGGTTACTCAACGAAGGCATGAGACACTCTTTCTTCTTATATTGATCCGGATGAGTTACTCAGGAGACTTAGAAAGACAGAGCTTCAGTTCCGGCCTTTCAGGTTCGTGTTTTCCGCGGTTCCCCAACACAGCTTAAGGTAAATGTCCGGATGGTTCTTCTGAAAGAACGGGCTCATTCTTCTTGACTCCGAGCTTGTCTCTAATGACCCTCGACAAGTATTCGTAACTTCTTTTCCCCTGATTTCCAGAAATGTAGTGTGGGATTCTGCCATTAATGTGGCAGGACAGTTAATCAAAGGCAAACATTCAAATGTACAAAAAAATTAATTCCCCTACATTTATACGTGTATTGAACCCAGAGAATCTGAAGCACCAAGTTAGGTATAAAGTATTCTGTCAAGTTCTCCCACCCGAACTGTGAAAACATTCATTGTGATTCAGTTTGCTACTGCTACCACTAGACATAAGTACAACATGACAATTATTGAACTGTACGAAATCAAATGGTCATAACCTGTGAACGGACGTCCAAACAGCACAGTTGGCCGCAGGCATGATGGGAATTAGTATGCGCATGATGGTTTGGTTTAGCGACGAAGCCCACTTTCATTTGGATGGGTTCGAAATATGCAAAACTGACGCATTTGGGAGATGGAGAATCAGCAGTTCGCTCTCTAGAAGTCTCTTCATTCTCAACGGCTAACTGTGTGGTGTGCAATGTCGAGTTGCGGAATAATAATTAATAGCACGGTGACTACCAATCGGTACATGAAGGTTTTGTAAGATGATTTCATCACCATTATCCAGAATGACCCTGATTTCGACAAGACGTAGTTCAAGCAAGACGGAGCTCAACCCCATCGAAGCAGGAGAGTGTTTGATGTCCTGGAGGAGCACTTTGGGGACCACATTCTGGCTGTGGGATACCCAGAGGCCACTGGCATGGGCCTCGATTGGCCGCCATAATCTCCGAATCTGAACCCATGCGATTCCTTTTTGTGGCGGTAGATAAATGACAAGGTCTACAACAACAACCCGAAAACCATTGCTGAGCTGAGAACAGCCATCCTGGAGGTCATCGACACCATCGATATTGCGACACTTCAGCGGGTCATGCAGAATTTCTCTATTTATCTGCGCCACATCGTCGCCGATGATGACAGGCATGTCGAACACGACATAACCTAAATCACAGTGTCCTTAGTGACTTTTACATGTTGAATAATGTATGTGCTCACCGTAGTTTGTAACTAATTTACGTTTTTTTCGTATGGTTCAATAACTGTCATCCCGTATCCACGGTTCGCTAGATTAGCTACAATTTGAATTTTGGCTCCCATTCACATCGAGACGTTATAGAAAGATTCAGTCGCAGGGGATCAACTGTTGCCTGGCTCGAGGAATTACCCTCACATTTGCGCGAAGGGAGTAAGGCAGCCTGTAGTGCTTCCAAACAATTAACAGAAACCTCCGATCTCCTGAATACAACCCTAGGGACTGGAACCTTCATCCGTCTCCTTCAGCCAGCAGGCCTTTGATCGAGCGTATACTGTGTCGTTATCCCTTGCCTTAAGGTAAATATATCTAACAAATTCTCTTAATACTCCTCCCTTATGAAAATGCATCATACGTGAATTCCATATGAATTCTTGTGTGTCACATTTATTGTTTAATGCTATGTACAGAAAAATTAATACTTAAATGTAAATTCGGTGGAAGAAAGCGATCTTTGGCTGGTGATCAGAAAGAAAAAAGGAGTTGATCACGTTGTAGTTGTTGTTGTTGTTGTTGTCGTTGTAGTGATGGTCTTCAGTCCGAGGACTGGTTTTATGCAGCCCGCCACCCTACTCTGTCCTAGATCAGCCTCTTCGTTTCAGCATAACTACTGGAACTGTTTGAACCTGCGAACTGTACTCATCCCTTGGTCCCCTTCAACAATTTTTACCTCCCCCCCCCCACCCACCCACACCCACACGCACTTCCCTCCATTACCAGAGTAAAAATTCCTTGACGGCTCATGACATGTCCTGTCAGTCCATCCATTCTTTTAGTCAAGTTAAGCCGAAAATTTCTTTTCTCCCCAATTCGATTCAGTACCCGCTCATTAGCTACAAGATTTTCCATCTAATCTTCAGCATTCTTCGATGGCATCACTCATTAGTTACGTGATTTACCATCTAATCTCCAGCATTCTTCTGTATCACCACATTTCAAAAACCTCTAATCTCTTCTTGTCTCAACTGCACATCGTCGACGTTTCACTTCCATACATGGCTACACTACATATTACTTCTTTCAGAAAGACGTCGTAACACTTAAATCTATATTCGACGTAACACTTAAATCTACACTCCTGGAAATGGAAAAAAGAACACATTGACACCGGTGTGTCAGATCCACCATACTTGCTCCGGACACTGCGAGAGGGCTGTACAAGCAATGATCACACGCAAGGCACAGCGGACACACCAGGAACCGCGGTGTTGGCCGTCGAATGGCGCTAGCTGCGCAGCATTTGTGCACCGCCGCCGTCAGTGTCAGCCAGTTTGCCGTGGCATACGGAGCTCCATCGCAGTCTTTAACACTGGTAGCATGCCGCGACAGCGTGGACGTGAACCGTATGTGCAGTTGACGGACTTTGAGCGAGGGCGTATAGTGGGCATGCGGGAGGCCGGGTGGACGTACCGCCGAATTGCTCAACACGTGGGGCGTGAGGTCTCCACAGTACATCGATGTTGTCGCCAGTGGTCGGCGGAAGGTGCACGTGCCCGTCGACCTGGGACCGGACCGCAGCGACGCACGGATGCACGCCAAGACCGTAGGATCCTACGCAGTGCCGTAGGGGACCGCACCGCCACTTCCCAGCAAATTAGGGACACTGTTGCTCCTGAGGTATCGGCGAGGACCATTCGCAACCGTCTCCATGAAGCTGGGCTACGGTCCCGCACACCGTTAGGCCGTCTTCCGCTCACGCCCCAACATCGTGCAGCCCGCCTCCAGTGGTGTCTCGACAGGCGTGAATGGAGGGACGAATGGAGACGTGTCGTCTTCAGCGATGAGAGTCGCTTCTGCCTTGGTGCCAATGATGGTCGTATGCGTGTTTGGCGCCGTGCAGGTGAGCGCCACAATCAGGACTGCATACGACCGAGGCACACAGGGCCAACACCCGGCATCATGGTGTGGGGAGCGATCTCCTACACTGGCCGTACACCACTGGTGATCGTCGAGGGGACACTGAATAGTGCACGGTACATCCAAACCGTCATCGAACCCATCGTTCTACCATTCCTAGACCGGCAAGGGAACTTGCTGTTCCAACAGGACAATGCACGTCCGCATGTATCCCGTGCCACCCAACGTGCTCTAGAAGGTGTAAGCCAACTACCCTGGCCAGCAAGATCTCCGGATCTGTCCCCCATTGAGCATGTTTGGGACTGGATGAAGCGTCGTCTCACGCGGTCTGCACGTCCAGCACGAACGCTGGTCCAACTGAGGCGCCAGGTGGAAATGGCATGGCAAGCCGTTCCACAGGACTACATCCAGCATCTCTACGATCGTCTCCATGGGAGAATAGCAGCCTGCATTGCTGCGAAAGGTGGATATACACTGTACTAGTGCCGACATTGTGCATGCTCTGTTGCCTGTGTCTATGTGCCTGTGGTTCTGTCAGTGTGATCATGTGATGTATCTGACCCCAGGAATGTGTCAATAAAGTTTCCCCTTCCTGGGACAATGAATTCACGGTGTTCTTATTTCAACTTCCAGGAGTGTATATTCGATGTTAACAAATTTCTTTTCTTCATAAACACGTTTATCGCCATTGCCAGTCTATAATTTATATCCTCTCTACTTCGGCCATCAACGTTTACTTTGCTAGCCAAATAACAAAACTCATCCACAACTTTAAGTGTCTCGTTCCTAACCTAATTCCCTCGGCATCGCCTGATTTAACTCGATTACATACCATTACCCTTGGTTTGCTTTTGTTGATGTTCATCTTATATACTCTTTCAAGACACTGTTCATGCCGTTCAACTGCTCTTCCAAATCCTTTGCTGTTTCTGTCAGAATTTCAGTGTCATCTGCAAACCACCAGGTTTTAATTTATGCTTCATGAACTTTAATTCCTTCTCCCAAGTTTTCTTTGGGTTCCTTTATTCTTTGCTGAATATAAAGACTGAACATCATCAGGGATAGGCCTCAACCACGTCTCACTCTCTTCTCAACCGCCGCTTCCCTTTAATGCCTTTCAGCTCTTGTAACTGCCGTCTGCTTATTGTATTCATAATCCTGTACTCACCTCATCAGAAGTCCGTTTTCTCCTGCCACCGAACTTCACTAATTCCCACTATATCTAACTAAGACCTATCCAGTTCGCTTTTTCAATTTTTTCTAATCTGCCTGCCCAGTGAAGGGATTTAGCATCCCGCGCTTCGACCCCTAGAATGTCAGTTTTGGTTTACCGATTGGCTATAGACTGAGAATATCTATTGCGTAAACACTTCGATACCCAAAAAAGGTTCTTTCCTCGTTGTTGTTACAAAAATAAATTTGTAAAAACAGTTCAAATACACGTAACATTAGACTTTCGGTCTTTTGCTAATGATGTGGAAACATCGTAATACCAGAAGTCGCGTAACATTTATTGTTTGATGTTGGTACAGTACGCTACTCACGCATCATAGATTTTCGTATTTCATGGCGTTGGTGTGAGACTGTTTTCCACGTTGGCTACAGTGAACATTGCATGTATGAGAATGTGGATCGATCCAAAGGCATATAGCAACGATGTAAAAAAGCCGAGTAAAGACTGTCATTTCAAGTGATGAAAGCTTTTTGAGGTTTTGGTAACGATCTCTGAACATAGAGACTTTGCTGTATGGGCTATAGGTGGAAAAAGAAAGTTCTTTGTGGTGACACCTTTTCAATTAATAATGGTGAGGACTATTTAATTTACAAAGCAAACCTTTTGTAAGAGGGTAGAATATCAATTTGTTCAATAAGGAACTATATAAACTGCTCCGAATTTGTTAGTACTTTCCAGAAAAGATGTTTCGTTCGAGTTGTGGCCTAAATGCTTCAGTAACAATTCTGATGTGTATTCAAGTGAAATCAGCATAGGCGCTAAGCCATCTTAGCAAGTTCAGCAAGCGAGCCAAAGAGATAGCAGCAGCCATAGCAGTCTGAGGTGAGAGAACGCTGCGAAACGTACATCTTTGGAACATGTGACAATCAATAGCACACGTGATAAAAATTAATAATCTTCACCAAAGTGGACTGAAACTGAAATATGTCGCTGACACATTTATTAAAGTTAATTTAAGAACAATATACAAATTGTGAAAGGAATTATCCTCGCAGTTGTTTACAGTTATTCGAAGATAATATGTCGAAGGTAATTAATTTAACCGATTTTCTGGTTTCTGCATTTCTTGCCGGTAGATTGTATTTCTTTATTTACATACAGCAACTAATCACGTTTTATGTATTTTTCATAAAACAGGGGATGGTTGCTGTATTTCTTCAAGTAACTATATTTTTGGGTCAATAAACATGTAATATCACTTCATTATTTGAGTTCACCAGCGCTTTATACTTTTATGTGATAAACGATACCAAAATTAGCGAGTACCATTAATATCTCTCATAACTATTTCTCCATGAAAGTTCATATTAAGACAGCTATTCATTTACAATTACAATACAACACATCAGAAATAGGTATGTGTTACCTGTAAGTTTAGTCTACATTATCTTCTTTTCATCAAATTATTTTTGCCAGTGTTTATACACTCCTGGAAATTGAAATAAGAACACCGTGAATTCATTGTCCCAGGAAGGGGAAACTTTATTGACACATTCCTGGGGTCAGATACATCACATGATCACACTGACAGAACCACAGGCACATAGACACAGGCAACAGAGCATGCACAATGTCGGCACTAGTACAGTGTATATCCACCTTTCGCAGCAATGCAGGCTGCTATTCTCCCATGGAGACGATCGTAGAGATGCTGGATGTAGTCCTGTGGAACGGCTTGCCATGCCATTTCCACCTGGCGCCTCAGTTGGACCAGCGTTCGTGCTGGACGTGCAGACCGCGTGAGACGACGCTTCATCCAGTCCCAAACATGCTCAATGGGGGACAGATCCGGAGATCTTGCTGGCCAGGGCAGTTGACTTACACCTTCTAGAGCACGTTGGGTGGCACGGGATACATGCGGACGTGCATTGTCCTGTTGGAACAGCAAGTTCCCTTGCCGGTCTAGGAATGGTAGAACGATGGGTTCGATGACGGTTTGGATGTACCGTGCACTATTCAGTGTCCCCTCGACGATCACCAGTGGTGTACGGCCAGTGTAGGAGATCGCTCCCCACACCATGATGCCGGGTGTTGGCCCTGTGTGCCTCGGTCGTATGCAGTCCTGATTGTGGCGCTCACCTGCACGGCGCCAAACACGCATACGACCATCATTGGCACCAAGGCAGAAGCGACTCTCATCGCTGAAGACGACACGTCTCCATTCGTCCCTCCATTCACGGCTGTCGCGACACCACTGGAGGCGGGCTGCACGATGTTGGGGCGTGAGCGGAAGACGGCCTAACGGTGTGCAGGACCGTAGCCCAGCTTCATGGAGACGGTTGCGAATGGTCCTCGCCGATACCCCAGGAGCAACAGTGTCCCTAATTTGCTGGGAAGTGGCGGTGCGGTCCCCTACAGCACTGCGTAGGATCCTACGGTCTTGGCGTGCATCCGTGCGTCGCTGCGGTCCGGTCCCAGGTCGACGGGCACGTGCACCTTCCGCCGACCACTGGCGACAACATCGATGTACTGTGGAGACCTCACGCCCCACGTGTTGAGCAATTCGGCGGTACGTCCACCCGGCCTCCCGCATGCCCACTATACGCCCTCGCTCAAAGTCCGTCAACTGCACATACGGTTCACGTCCACGCTGTCGCGGCATGCTACCAGTGTTAAAGACTGCGATGGAGCTCCGTATGCCACGGCAAACTGGCTGACACTGACGGCGGCGGTGCACAAATGCTGCGCAGCTAGCGCCATTCGACGGCCAACACCGCGGTTCCTGGTGTGTCCGCTGTGTCGTGCGTGTGATCATTGCTTGTACAGCCCTCTCGCAGTGTCCGGAGCAAGCATGGTGGGTCTGAAACACCGGTGTCAATGTGTTCTTTTTTCCATTTCCAGGAGTGTAGTTATTTGTGATGTGGATGTCTGTGAGTGCTGAATGATTTTTCTCGAGCAAAACAGTGGCTCGTAGCGTCCTAAGAGCAGTGGAACATCAAGAAATGCAGAACAACATTTTATCAGCATACATTTGATATCTCTAAGGATGACATCACAGTGTTATCAGTTGCAGAATAATAAAGACCGTAATTTTTTTGCTAGTACAAATTAATTTCTTCGTTAGTTTCTCTTACTTTCCAGTGTTTTCTCAGCGTTATTCTGTCTACAATGGCAATGAATTACGTAACCTCAGCTCCAAACGTCGGCAATTTCCAGAACAAACTCAAGCCCCGGCTTGGCGACATAATGAGTTAATTCCGGATAGAAACCAGTGCACCTATCTCCATAAAAATACCATTCTATGACGAACTTGTGATACACTGCCAAGGCCGTCCACGCTTCGATAATAATGGATCTCAGTAATCAGTGTTATTTGTCAGTTCAGGTTGACCGCGGCTTGCCGCTGCCAGGCTCGTTGAACCCTAGCGCTGGCGGACCAGATAAAAGACGCCATTTTTACCAGAGGTGTCTCCGGCGCCACGATAGCTAACTGGCGCTTTAAAAAGAATCTGCCTGCACTTGGCTGCTCGGAAGATATGCGCAGACCCACTGAGAACCGCTAACATTTGCTTTTTCTGTGTTTAAGTAATAATTTAATAGCTCTGACATAGTAATAATTTAATAGCTCTGACATCTATATCGTACGTTTGACCCTGCTTTTATAGAATTGTTGCAGTTCACTCAGTTATGTCTTTACCCACACTTACATTTATAACACACAGTCCACGCCGAACCACTTTTTCCATTTTGCAGATAAGAAAGACTGTTGATTATCCTCTTTAAGGTGCCCAATTCCCTTGAATCTACCATCATGGTCACTTCACTAGATGCACGTGAGGGGAGGTAATACTCTCGTGGATTTTTCTTGGAACCATACTAGTTATTAATTAAAGGCAGAACAGAAATTGAAGGTTAATTGCGTAAATCTTCTGACAACAAATTATGATTAATGCTAAACTACTCACACTGAGGCGTACCAGATTACTTAGTATGTGTATAATGCACAATTAACTGGAGATAATCTTGTCTTACCACTGTATTTATTTTGAAGGGCTTATAAATTTCGCCCATGCAATTTGCCTTTGACACTGTATCTGTAAGTATTCTTCACATTAGATTTGCCAATTTACTTTTAACACCAAATTCTCAGATTTATTTGTTCTGAGTTTCCCTTATGATGAGAACCAAAGCTTTCTTGAAATCCACAAATGTCACAACTATGTTTTTGGAATTCACCAGTCTGTGAAGGTTTATACGTTTCAAATTGAATATCTGTTCTGAGCAGGAGATACCTTTTCTAAAAATTCCTTGATATTCGTTTAGCTGTCGGTCGAGTGTTTTTTTAGTTCTTGTCAGTAGACTTGTTTAAAATGATTTATAGGTAACTAGTAGAAAAGATATCCCTCTGTAGTTATTGATGCCTTTGGTGTTACCTTTCTTATGATTCTTCTGGAATCTACTCTGCTTTGCCAACTCCCTGAGAAACTATCTGCAAATCTTTTCTAATCTTTGTTTGAGACCATGTCAGAAGTTCATATGGTACGGAATCGTGTTCACTGGCTTCGTTACTTATGAGAGTTTTAATTGCTTCTTTGATTTCTGCAATGCTTGGTAGCATACCTTCATTATTCTCACGAAAGTATGAGAATTCCAGTTTATGACTCGGTTCTAGGCAATTTAACAGTTTATTAATATATTTTGCAAGTCTTTCACAAGTTTGAGTATTATTTAAAACAATTCTAACTCTTTCATTCTTGAAGAAAATATTCGGTTGTTGGCAGTCCTACAATTTATTCTTGAAGGTCTCACAAAAATTTCTGGAAATATAATTTGTGAAGTTTTCTTGCATTTCGACAAGTTGTGATTTTTTTTCAAACCATTTTTTGATTCTCCATATTATTCTATATGTTCCCCTTTTTTGTTGTTTAAATCGCTCATTGTGTTCATTGTTCCCAGAACGTGTCCCACTTCTCCATGTTTCTGACCTTACTGCTACCACGTTTTCAATTTTTTCATTCCACCATATTCTCTCTTTATTGCTGGGTGAACCAAGTGTTTTGTCATTTGTTTGTTGCAGTGGTGAATTGCCCAGATATTACATGGCAGTTCAGTTATTATTATTTCATTTTGGAATTGTTTTGTTGGTTCTTGTGTTACGGCAAGTTTATGCGTGTTGTATACATAATGAGGCTTTGTCTACATGTAAATTATTTTTACTTTTGGTATTGTGTTTGTGAATTGCGCATATCATCTCAATCTCACTTTTGTTGTTAAACACAAAAGCAATGGGGGAGTATATGTATTGACCCTTAAGAAAACTAAGTCCCTAAAAGGACTTCTGCAAGGTGTTCAGATATTAACGTTACCCAACACTCTTACTGCACGCTTTTGTAGGATAAATGGTCTTTTGCCAGAAGAGATTGTTCTATACGACAGTACTGAGTGAAAATTCGCTAGCTATCCTGTCTGCAGTTTGACACTGTGGGAAATATTTCTGGAACTGAGATTTTTTGTTAACTTATCCAAAAGCTGGTGTCACCTCGGGCGTACCTAGGAACCTTAAATGTGGAACGATGAAAACTTAAGAATCGGTCGTTGTAAGTCACTTCTTTCGCGGATTAGTTACATCTCCTTTGGATTCTTCTAATGAATCTCAGCGTGGGAGAGTTTGACAGAAATTACTTTCGAGTGGTCCTCGACTCTGGTATAACCCAAGCCCGCCGTCATCGGTGGTCTCTGCTTGTTGATTGCGCTGCTCACGGGGTGGATTTCTAGAGGCGTCATTTTCGCTGATTTGAATCGGGGTTCCCGAACCTGCTCTTGTCGGACAGCAAGCGTAGAAAGTTCATATAGAAGGATTTGTCTGACTGCCTTCTGTTCTCATCAAAAGTTGGACGCATTTTGATTGAGAAATATACAGAAATTAACGTATTTATGTGTGCTTCGTATTGATTATCAGTTCAGAGTAGGTAATCGATTAAAATCTTTTGCCGTCGTTTGACTGCATGGTAATATAAACTGTCCAAATTCTCACCGATGAAATGTGCGTAAGACTGTCTTTGTTTTAAGTATAGCATAAGCATATTTCTTTTACGAAGACGATGCAACTATGGGGTTTCCAAAGACCGATTTTATTTAAAGAACTGCCGTTTATTTTGGGCTGAAAAGCAGACGGAATTAAGTAATTACTACACTGAAGTGCAAAGGGAACTGTTACAGGCATACGTATTCAACTATAGTGATATGTAAACAGGCAGAATAAGGCGCTGCGGCCGGCAAATGTGGCCGAGCGGATCTAGGCGCTTCAAACTGAGACCGCGCGACCGCTACGGTCGCAGGTTCGAATCCTGCCTCGGGCATGGATGTGTGGGATGTCCTTAGGTTAGTTAGGTTTAAGTAGTTCTAAGTTCTAGGAGACTGATGACCTCAGATGCTCAGTCCCATAGTTCTCAGAGCCATTTTTTTAAGGCGCTGCGGTCGGCATAGCCTAGATAAATGGCTCTGAGCACTATGGGACTCAACGTCTGAGGTCACTAGTCCCCTAGAACTTAGAACTAGTTAAACCTAACTAACCTAAGGACATCACACACATCCATGTCCGAGGCAGGATTCCAACCTGCGACCGTAGCGGTCTCGCGGTTCCAGGCTGCAGCGCCTAGAACCCTTCATGTCAGTAATTGACTGTTAAAGCTGGTGTAGGATCTGTGATGGTGTGGGGCGAGTTCAGTTGGAGTGACATGGGACCGCTGATACGTCTAGATACGACTCTGACAGGTGACACGTACGTATGCTTCCTGTCCGATCACCCTGTATCCATTCATGTCCATTGTGCATTCCGACGGACTTGGGCAATTCCAGCAGGAAAATACTACAACCCCACACGTCCAGAATTGCTACAGAGTGACTCCAGGAACACTCTTCTGAGTTTAAGCACTTCCGCTTGTCACCAGACTCCCCAGACGCGAACATTATTGAGCATACCTGGGATGCCTTGCAACGTGCTCTTCAGAAGAGATCTCCACCCCCTCGTACTCTTACGGATTTATGGACAGCCCTGCAGGATTCATGGTGTCAACTCGCTCTAGCACTACTTTAGACATTATTCGAGTCCATACCAAGTCGTGTTGTGGGACTTGGGCGCGCTCGCGGAGGCTCTACACGGTTATAGGCAGGTGTACCAGTTTCTTTGGCTCTTCAGTGTATAAAAGTAGTGTTTTTGTATGTAAGAACAAAGAACCATTATTGTGTTTGGCGAAATACGTTAAAATAATATGATACTCGTATTAAAATTGTAGGGACTCAAATAATCCGTCGTTTTGTTTCTATGCTGTTACAACACCTGCGACACGCCTGATCTTCGCATCGACTTTAAAATGCTGTCCTTATTAAAAGTAGGTTTGTGCAACACAGGGCTTTACTAGCACGGTCCCGTTTCCTTTCGTTTGTAGTTTTCTTCTTCCAACCTTATCTTAACCTGACTTAGAGAGTGGATACTATACCACGGTGCAACTCGGCGTTTTTCACATCAACGAAATATTGCCAGAAGTGAAAGAATCGATAAATGATTGTGAAAACATAATGCAGTTAGCGATTATAAACACAGTAGTATTGTCAGAGGAAGTGTGCTCCACGTCGCACCTAATGTGTACTAGAAAGACGGTCTGAAAGTGCGTTTGCTCCCTTTTGTCAAATGAGCGCAAAGATTTGTATTTCTGTCTACTAGGAATGGTCGTTAAATTTTAATCATCATCTCGAAAATGTAGAATTACATGAATAATTTTTCGTTTATTTGAAGTCTTGGGGCACACATTGAAGTTACCTTGCCATAGTACCATAGCACGCAGCTAGAGGACCTAGAACAAAACTGCACAGCCCCAGCACCCTCTTTAGCCTTCAGAATTGGTCGTGGTGCACGATACTGCAAGTTATAGGGTGAGCAGCAGTTTGCGACTGTTTACTGATAACGCTGTAATGTGTTTGATTGACTCTAGAAGGAGACAGTATCAATTGGATAGAATATCTATTTCATGTAACAAATTACAGTTAGCTCTACATGTAGAAAAGTGGAAGTTAGTGCAGATGAGCAGCAAAAACAATACTGTATTATTCGAACACAATGTTAGTGGTTCATCTATAAAGGAGACGACGCATATAGCACTTTCGAACCCATTCGTGAGTGTAGCTCGAGTGTATGAGATGCCCACCTGGCGAGATTAAAGGAAGAGATCGAAGGAAATCAGAGGCGGGCTACTAGATTTGTTACCGCTAGGTTCGGCCAGGCGCGAGTATTACGGAGATGCTTCGTGAAGTCGGAACCTCTGGAGAAATGTTTTTTCTTTCGACTGGGCCAGCAGCGTAATATACGTCATTATACGTCATTTTGAAAGATAATGTGCAGACTAGCTGCAATAACGTTAATATTCTTTATTACTACAGCTGCTTCGGTTTTACTGCCATTCTCAAGAGACCTGCGAATACAACAATTGTGGAATTATCTACACATGTGGTGGTTGTGCATGTGAATTATTATACATTGGAATAGAACGTTGGTGCTTACGTCTAGTCTGACGTGATGTGCATGTTGCAGCTGTAGTGAACTGCCATTGTCTAATACGTTTTGTCACCTATTTGATATTTCGTTTGCTATGAAGTACGATTTGACAATTATTTGGCAGTTCATTTAATCTGATGCTATATGTTTACAATGCATAGTTATGAAAGTAGCAATAATGTTATATTCCATGGATTGGATTTTGATGTGGATCGTATCTTTCGTCTATGTTCTGTTCTCCAGATGTACTGTTGAGGAAGTCTGGAGACCCCGGCATTGGCGACAGACTGAAGAACGATCCTACTGCCTGCAACGTTCATACAGTATAAGGTCCGTGAAGAGAATATAAGGGAAATTATGGCTATTACAGAAGAATGTAGATAGTCGTTTTTTCCTCGCTCCGGCCTGCCGAAGTGGCCGAGCGGTTCTAGGCGCTACAATCTGGAACCGCGCGACCGCTACGGTCGCAGGTTCGAATCCTGCCTCGGGTATGGATGTGTGTGATGTCCTTAGGTTAGTTAGGTTTAAGTAGTCCTAAGTTCTAGGGGACTGATGACCTCAGATGTTAAGTCCCATAGTGCTCAGAGCCATTTGAACCATTTCCTCGCTCCATTTGCGTGTGGAAAAGGGAAGGAAATGACTGGCGGAATATACGTATAGATTTGTGGCAGGGGCAAAAAGGACATTTATGGCGAAGAGAAGTCTATTAGCATCAAACACAGGCCTTAACTGGAAGAATAAATTTCTGAGAATGTACGAATTGGAGCACAACATTGTACGGTCGTAAAACATCGACTGTGGAAAACCGGAAAAGAAAAGGATAGAAGCATTTGAGATGTGGTGCTACAGCAGAATGTTGAAAGCTAGGTGGACTGATCCCGCCCGGTCACCCGTGCGGTGTAACACACTGCTTTCCGGCCGGGAAGGCGTGCCGGTCCCCGGCACGAATCCGCCCGGCGGATCAGTGTCGAGGCCCGGTGTGCCGGTTAGTCTGTGGATGGTTTTTAAGACGGTTTCCCATCTGCCTTGGCGACTGCGGGCTGGTTCCCGTTATTCCGCTTGAGTTACACTATGTCGGCGATTGCTGCGCAAACACTTTCTCCACGTACGCCTACACCACATTACTGAACGTTCGAATGTGAGTTAATTCCTAAGGCACCAAACTGCTAAGGTCATCGGTCCCTAGACATACACACTACTTAAACTAACTTATGCTAAGAACAACACACACACACCCATGCCCGAGGGAGGACTCGAACCTCCGGCGGCAGGAGACGCGCAGTCCGTGACATGCCGCCTCAATCCCGCGCGGACACTCCGCGCGGCTCACCATTACCGTGCAGGGGTTGTGAACCACTGAGGGCTACGGCAGGGACGAAGACTCTCCGTCGTTTGTAGGTGCCCAGTTCCATACAATACGAGTACAATACTATACAATATGTGGACTGATAAGGTAAGGAATGATGAGATACTCCGGAGAATAGAAAAGGAATATATGGAAAACACTTACAAGGAGAAGGGAGAAAATGATAGGACATCTGTTAGAGCATCAGGGAATAACTTTAGTGGTATTAGAGGGAAATGCAGAGGCTGAAATCTGCAGGGGAAGAAGACAGAGGTTGAAATACATGGAGCAGGTAATTGAGAACGTAGGTTTCAAGTGCTACTCTGGATGAAGAGGTTGCCACAGGAGAAGAATTCGTGTCGGTCCGCATCAGACCAGTCAGAAGGCTGATGACTCAAAAAATGTGTAGTTGCAGATTATCTAAACGCTGCACAGTTTGGAGTTTGTGCCTCTAGCGGCGTGCTATGATGCCGTGGCGGGAGGGATGTTAATGTGTAACAGGACTGTAGAGACCTACGTGCGAACTAACAACAAAATTAATTACGCAACTCTGATTTTTGACGGTGATGATTCGGACTTTGTGACTCTCCCGTATTGATACTCGAGCGCAGTAGTCGGTAACTCTGTACGCGCAGGCTGGCTCCTGCCGGATCGTAGTACGACCGCTCTGCCTGCTCCGTTCGCCGCGGCCGGCCTGCGACTAGTTCGCCGCCCGCGGCAGCAGCAGTACCGCAAATAGCTGGCGAGTCGCGGGACGGCTCATCAGCTGTGTGCCGGCGCCACGTGACCCGCGCGCCGTAGCGTCGCGTGTCTGTCCGGCGGTCCCTCAGCGGCGGACGCCCGGGCTGGGCCCGCGGCCGCCGGCGCCGCCGCAATTTGTCGGCAGGGGCGGCGCCTGGCGTCTGCCCTCCCCTCCCCCCTCCCCCGCCCCCTGTCTAATGACGACTAATCACCGGCTGCGGCGCCGGCTCCTGCAGTCGCCAAAGTCCACAACTTGACGCCGTCCCTCTCGGTCTCTACGTTTCAATGCCGAGTACGTCTACACAAGCTTCTTGGCACAGTACCGCCAGAATGGCGTAATTTGCTAGAACCAATATACAAGGGGCGTTCAATAAGTAATGCCGCAGGGGAGTGTCGTAGGACCGTTGCTATTCTCAATATATATATATATATATATATATATATATATATGACCTTGTGGATAACATTGGAAGTTCACTGAGGCTATTTGCGGATGATGCTGTAGTATATCGAGAGGTTGTAACAATGGAAAATTGTACTGAAATGCAGGAGGATCTGCAACGAATTGACGCATGGTGCACGGAATGGCAATTGAATCTCAATATAGACAAGTGTAATGTGCTGCCAATACTCAGAAAAAAAGATCCTTTATCATTTAGCTGCAATAGTCAGCAACTGCAAGCAGTTAATTCCATAAATTATCTGGGAATACGCATTAGGAGTGATTTAAAATGGAATGACCATATAAAATTAATCGCCGGTAAAGCAGATGCCACACTGAGATTCATTGGAAGGACCCTACGGAAATGCAGTCTGAAAACATTGTACGCCCACTGATTGAATACTGCTCACTGGTATGGGATCCGTACCAGATAGGATTGATAGAAGAGATAGAGAAGATCCAACGGAGAGTAGCGCCCTTCGTTAAAAAAAAAAGGGGGGGGGGGTTCAAATGGCTCTGAGCACTATGCGACTTAACTTCTGAGGTCATCAGTGGCCTATAACTTAGAACTAATGAAACCTAACTAACCTAAGGACATCACACACATCCACGCCCGAGGCAGGATTCGAACCTGCGACCGTAGCGGTCGCTCGGTTCCAGACTTTAGCGCCTAGAATCGCACGGCCACTCCGGCCGCCGCTTCGTTACAGGACTATTTGGTAATCGCGAAACCGTTACGGAGATAATAGATAAACTCCAGTGGAAGACTCTGGAAGAGAGACGTTCAGTAGCTCGGTACGGGCTTTTGTTTCGAGGTCATACCTTCACCGAGGAGCCAAGCAGTATATTGCTCCCTCCTACGTATACCTCGCGAAGAGACCATGAGGATAAAATCAGAGAGGTTAGAGCCCACAGGGAGGCATAACGACAATCTTTCTTTCCACGAACAATACGAGACTGGAATAGAAGGGAGAACCGATAGAGGTACTCAAGTTACCCTCCGCCACTCACCGTCAGGTGGCTTGCGGAGTATGGATGCAGTTTTAGATGTAGACATCTTTCTTCGGCCAATTTCAGTAGAAAAAATGTGGAATTTGTTGTACCTCGCGGAATATTCCCGCCTCAGCCCATATAGTTTCAGGAGGTTCCGATACGTGACGGCGCTGTATGTGCCTCCAAAATGTGCGTTCCAAGCAGATAGTTGTCATCGAATTTCTTTTGGCAGATATTCGTAGGCGCTTGCAGAATCTCTACGGAGACCTGGCAGTGAAGAGAAGCACGTTGAGCCGTTGGGCGAGGCGTCTGTCGTGATCACAACAAGGTCGCGCAAAACTGTCCTATCACACACGTGCCGGCCAGCCGCACACGACTGCGACTGTTGCAATGTTGGAACGTACGGACACTCTCATTCGAGTTGATCAACGTATCACAGTCAAACACCTCGCTGCACTGCTGGACGTCTCTGTTGTCAGTGCTGGTATTTTTTATAGTACGTCGATACATTCATGACAGACAAAATTTTATCACATGATCTCCGCTCCCTTTGAACTACCTTATGCCACCGTGGACCTAAGCTCTGTATACCTGCACCGTTGAAGTCAGGACAGGCTCGTCTGAGCCGCTATTTAGAGCCTTCACAAGGGAGTTATCATCTTCAAGTCTCGTTATGCGAAGAGATTACTTCAGCTTACCGAAAAGGTGGTAAGCACAAAGTGCCTGATCAGGGCTGTAGGGTCGATGTCCAGTGTTGTCCTCTCGAGCTTTGTGATCTCAATAAGATGGTTCAAATGGCTCTAAGCACTATGGGACTTAACACTCGTCCAGCAGTTGGGGTAATCAAAGATTTGTGCACGCTGCGTTCCTCATCAACTAACAGAAGACCATAAAGAGCAACGGCGGACCGTCTTTGTGGAATCACTTTCGCGTTACAGCGCTGATCGTGACAATTTTTTGTCGAAAATCATCACAGGCTATGAAACATGGGTTAATCACTTCTAATCGAAAAAAATGGCAGTCCATAGAGTAGCGCCACACCAACTCTCCTCCGAAGAAAAACTTCAAAGCCCCACCCTCAGTTCGTAAAGTCATCCCCTCTGAAGCGGTTATTCTGATGTCCTCCATCATGGTGCAACGATGAAGTCGGAAGTGTACTGTGTTTCGACTACGAAACTGCAGCTTCCACTTCAGCGTGTCCGTCGGCACTAAAATGCAAAAGGACTTCTCCTTGTCTATGACAATAGAAGACCTCACACAAGTCAACGCACCCGAGAGCCCGAGTCTCGCACCTTCCGACTTCTGTGTGTTTGGTCCAATGAGGCATACACTTCTCTGGGAGTTGTACATGGATATTAGGGAGGTTATCGGTGTAGCAAGACGTTGGCTGCGATGTCTACCAGCAGACTGGTACCTCCCGTGGCGTAAGGCCTTCACATTGAACGGTGATGTCGAAAAGTAGGGTGTTGTAGCCAAAAGAGTCAGGAATGATAGAATACTCAATATCCTACTTGCTTTCAGAAAAGAAATGTATGGTTCAAATGGCTCTGAGCACTATGGGACTCAACTGCTGAGGTCATTAGTCTCCTAGAACTTAGAACTAGTTAAACCTAACTAACCTAAGGACATCACAAACATCCATGCCCGAGGCAGGATTCGAGCCTGCGACCGTAGCGGTCTTGCGGTTCCAGACTGCAGAGCCTTTAACCGCACGGCCACTTCGGCCTGCAAAAGAAATGTATTGCAGTACGTAATGAACATCCCTAGTATGTTGTTGGCGAGAAAGTAAAGCAAGTAACAAAGTTGTGCTTATCTCGGCAAGCCTCGCGGCCAACCCACACTCCCACCGAGCGCTACCTATCCGCAATCCCTGTGCATCTACTCCGTGCTCGCTACTCTGAGATTCTCGGAGGAGGTCGGACGTACTTGTCCGAAAAAACGGAAACCGCGCATTCGTATGATATACTCGAAACATTAGCCGCGTCATGGGCTCCTACAGAGCACACAGGCCAGCGATCAACGTGTGCGTACCGTGAAAGAGGAGATTTGAAAGTTATCCGACCCTCAAACTTATTCCACATTCGAATGTTACATTTCCGGACATGGGTTCCGTATCAAAACTTCATCTACTAGTCACCTCTAGAACGACTAGACGCCTTTAACAGGAACTGTGAAACATCATTTACTTTTGCATAGATAGCAAATTAACAACTGAACATTCATTTTCTTGAAAATTTTATCAATGCAACGACAACATTTACAAAAGTTATTATAAAGAAACAAAGAGCAACGTCTGTGCGACTTCCTGCAGTCCGTCTTACGGTCTTTGGCTGGTGTGGTAGACGTAATCAAATGGTTCAAATGGCTCTGAGCACTATGGGACTCAACTTCTGAGGTGATTAGTCCCCTAGAATTAGAACTAGATAAACCTAACTAACCTAAGGACATCACACACATCCATACCCGAGGCAGGATTCGAACCTGCGACCGTAGCGGTCTCGCGGATCCAGACTGCAGCGCCTATAACCGCACGGCCACATCGGCCGGCCAGACGCAATCGCGGCCACTTCACGAGCTGTAGCGAACGAATTTTGGTTGACTGGGGCAATCGATCTCTCCAAATGAGAATGAGAAAAAGCAGCATCATATACGCAATACTTGTTAAAATAAAAATTAAATAATTACAATTGTTGCGCATTAAAATATGAAAAAATTTTAATTTTGTAATAATGTACTGCATTACAAAACGTAATTTAATTTCACCTTACTTGTGATTTCGTAAGTGGTTAGGAGTATGGGTGCGATGCGACGCAGCAGTTCGCTAATCCTTGCCCATGGAAAGGAGCCTGGGTATTAACAGCCGGCGGCCGTCGCCATTCTTCCGCTGTGAGTGCCTCGCTGAAGGCCGTCTCACACGGAGCAAGATTCGCTGTAAGTTTCCTTGCTGGCTAGCGCGACGTCTACCTTGCGGGCTCCGTCGTCTGCTAGCGGGCTACCTTGCTGGGAACCTTGTAAGATTTCCAGGATAGGTCCGGTGCTATTTTTCTTGTAAGGTTCCCTACGTGCTACCTGCGTTGGCCAATCATGAGACGTTTCGTTTGTGACGTCAGACGCGGAAAGCTTGGGTGGAAATCCTTTGTTGATAGTCGCTTTTCTGCTTTTGTCAGGTGCAGTAGGAAGTTCTTATAATTATCAAATAATGGCACCGCATTGGTCCAAGGAAGCGATTGAAGCATTGATATGTACTTATAGGGAAGAACAGTGTCTGTACGTCGTGAAAAGCGCAAACTATTATAATAAACACTTGCGTGCAGAAGAACTCGAAAGGGTTGCAAGTGCAGTGTGTCTTGTTCGACCATATACATCCATTCGTATAAAATTTGCAAAGGATGTACAATCTTCTATCCTATAAAATAAAGTCGTATATAACAGTCATTATCGGTATACAGGGTGTTACAAAAAGGTACGGCCAAACTTTCAGGAAACATTCCTCACACACAAAGAAAGAAAATATGTTATGTGGACATGTGTCCGGAAACACTTACTTTCCATGTTAGAGCTCATTTTATTACTTCTCTTCAAATCACATTAACCATGGAATGGAAACAAACAGCAACAGGACGTACCAGCGTGACTTCAAACACTTTGTTACAGGAAATGTGCAAAATGTTCTCCGTTAGCGAGGATACACGCATCCACCCTCAGTCGCATGGAATCCCTGATGCACTGATGCAGCCCTGGAGAATGGCGTATTGTATCACAGCCGTCCACAATACGAGCACGAAGAGTCTCTACATTTGGTACCGGGGTTGCGTAGATAAGAGCTTTCAAATGCCCCCATAACTGAAAGTCAAGAGGGTTGAGGTCAGGAGAGCGTGGAGGCCATGGAATTGGTCCTCCTGTACCAATCCATCGGTCACCGAATCTGTTGTTGAGAAGCGTACGAACACTTCGACTGAAATGAGCAGGAGCTCCATCGTGCATGAAAAAAATGGTTCAAATGGCTCTGAGCCCTATGGGACTTAACTTCTGTGGTCATCAGTCCCCTAGAACTTAGAACTACTTAAACCTAACTAACCTAAGGACATCACACACATCCATGCCCGAGGCAGGATTCGAACCTGCGACCGTAGCAGTCGCGCGGCCCCGGACTGAGCGCCTTAACCGTGAGACCACCGCGGCCGGCCATCGTGCATGAACCACATGTTGTGTCGTACTTGTAAAGGCACATGTTCTAGCAAATGGCTAAAATGGTTCAAATGGCTCTGAGCACTATGGGACTTAACATCTAAGGTCATCAGCCCGCTAGAACTTGGAACTACTTAAACCTGACTAACCTAAGGACGTCACACACATCCATGCCCGAGGCAGGATTCGAACCTGCGACCGTAGCGGTCGCGCGATTCCAGACTGAAGCGCCTAGAACCACTCAGCCACAACGGCCGGCATGTTCTAGCAGGACAGGTAGAGTATCCCGTATGAAATCATGATAACGTGCTCCATTGAGCGTAGATGGAAGAACATGGGGCCCAATCAAGACATCACCAATAATGGCCGGCCGCGGTGGTCTTGCGGTTCTAGGCGCTGCAGTCCGGAACCGCGGGACTGCTACGGCCGCAGGTTCGAATCCTGCCTCGGGCATGGATGTGTGTGATGTCCTTAGGTTAGTCAGGTTTAAGTAGTTCTAAGTTCTAGGGAACTGATAGTGCTCAGAGCCGTTTGAACCATTTTGAACCAATAATGCCTGCCCAAACGTTCACAGAAAATCTGTGTTGATGACATGATTGCACAATTGCGTGCGGATTCTCGTCAGCCCACACATGTGACGGTGAATCGAGGAAGTACAGTACATACTGACGAAACTAAAATGAGCTCTGACATGGAAATTAAGCGTTTCCGGACATATGTACACATAACATCTTTTCTTTATTTGTGTGTGAGGAATGTTTCCTGAAAGTTGGCCGTACCTTTTTGTAACACCCTGTATTTATAAAGTCAAACAGTAATGAAATGGTGATACTTTTCAAACAAAAGTAGGTATTATGCGAACTAACCTCAACTCTTTGTGAAGCATGGAGAGCACACCTTTTCCAGCGTTTCTCCTCTTAGTCCAGTTTTTCGTCCATTCTTTCTTTCTTTTTCTCTCATTACCATGCATTTCTGCATCGTTTAGCACCAAAAGAGCTAATAACGCCAGTTTGCTCTGACCATCTGTACCTGAAGCAGCCATCTTCGTTCGATACAACATGCAGCCGATCACAACACAACTAGCTGCCGATCTTGCACCGTGGGAGAGCTTCGGCATGGAAGATAGCCGGCTCCTTTCCCTGCAAGCCGGCAGGTATGCACGCCATCTCGCAAACTTGCGGTGAACATTGCTCCGTGTGAGACGCCCCAGCAGCCGCCCTGCAGGAAGCCGCCGGAAAGTCCAGCGTAAACAAAGCGCGGAGAGCGGCTTCGGCGGCAGCTGGTGGGCCCAGGTGGGCGGCCACCGGCGGAAGGCCAGTTTTTTGCCCCTCCCGCACCTGCGGATCCTCCAGGAGGACGCCCGCCATTTGCCGCTGGAGCTGGAGTGTCCCGTAATGAGCGCCGCCTGCTATTAGCTGACAGCCGGCAGACTCCTAATGACCCGACACGACAGGAATTGGTGTAACGCGGCGCCTGCTGCTGACGACGGTGCGACGGGCCTCCGGCCGCTGGAGAAAACTGCATATCCAGCAACAGAGGACGCCGCCACCGACTCACGACAAACCGGTGACGCTGGTAGATACTAAACGCTTCTGTGTTAGACACGAGAATGAATTACAATGATATATACATTAAACTGTGCTCTGCGAGCCGCGGTACGAAAAATGGTTCAAATGGCTCTGAGCACTATGGGACTTAACATCTTAGGTCATCAGTCCCCTAGAACTTAGAATTACTTAAACCTAACTAACCTAAAGACATCACACACATTATTGCCCGAGGCAGGATTCGAACCTGCGACCGTAGCAGTCGCGCGGTTCCGGACTACCGCGCCTAGAACCGCTCCGCCACCGCGGCCGTCCAGCCGCGGTACGGTGTGTGGCGGAGGGTACAACCTGCACTACCCTCATTTCTCCTTCTTCCTAATCCTGCCACACAGTGAAGAAGTGCTGTCTCATTCCTAGCACACACCTCGTCGTACAGGTTCCACCGTTTTCGTTATTTATTTTAAATTTTTATTGCCGGCCGCTGTGGCCAAGTGGTTCTAGGCGCTTCTGTCCGGAACCGCGCGACTGCTACGGTCGCAGGTTCGAATCCGGCCTCGGGCATGGATGTGTTTGATGTCCTTAGGTTAGTTAGGTTTAAGTAGTTCTAAGTTCTAGGGGACTGATGACCTCAGATGTTAAGTCCCATAGTGCTCAGAGCCATTTATTTTTTAAATTTTTATTTTACGACACGATCATAATTATATGTCTTGGTTATTAATAACCGCTTCAGCAATATTTTGCTTCTGGTCATTCTACCGAGGCCGGCCGTTGTGGCCGATCGGTTATAGGCGCTTCAGCCTGCAATCGCGCGACCGCTGCGGTCGCAGGTTCGAATCTTGCCTTGGGCATGGATGTGTGTGATGTCCTTAGGTTAGTTAGGTTTAAGCAGTTCTAAGTTCCAGGGGACTGATGACCTCAGATGTTAAGTCCCATGGTGCTCACAGCCATTTAAACCATTTTTTGAGGTGGGAAGGATAACACCTCTCGCGATGATTCTGAAGGCAAGATAAAAATAGGGGAATTCAGGCATTCGCAGTTACCGACAATATTTCTTCGCGCGCACCATTCGCCAGTGGAACAGAAAATTAGAAGAGGGGAAGCGATGGTATCCTCCAGCATCGGCTGATTTAATTTATCTACACTCCATTACTATCATTTTCTCTGTGGTCAGCTTACAACCTCTTCGAAATACACTACCTATTCTGCTTAATTGTGCTTCCAAGTCCTAAGCATTTCCGAGAAAGAATGTCGTCCACGAACTCCAAAGATTTTCTATCTTCTAGCTGACCTTCAGGTCCCTTTTCAGAGTTCTTCTTGGTCTCTGTTACTGCTTGCTCTTTGTACAGCTTGAATAACAGGGGCATACTCTATGTGTAGGAGACGCCTGTAGTGCATCATATTCGACAGTACTCCGCGTTTCCTTGACCCTCTTCCGATGACGAATCGCGCAGCCCTTCTCTGAATGTCACCTGCTTTTTCCATAAATCCAGTTTCAGATGACATACCAATAATCTCTAAAGCGTCGGCGGTTCACCTACACAGTGTCCCCGATAGGCATTAGTGCTTACAGGTGTGGAAAGACAGCGGATCACCTGAAAACGCCTGGATTCGGTATTACTTTCCGACGGCCGTAGCTACAGGCAGCTCCGGGAAGGCCAACAGCGACGCAGTTAATGTTGCCTCTGCAGACATCACCAACCGCCAGCCTATCGAAGGAGCGTGTGCGCGCAGTCTTCCGGCAGCTAAATTGCCGCAGCTTCACTGTCTGGCCGCAAGAAATGTATGCTGAGCCGTCGGCGAAGTTGGTGCATCCGCTGCATATGGGCAAACACTGCCGGCCGGTTTACCATCAGCACTCAACAGCTGGCAGGCGGGGCCGTTTGCCCGTGGAGAACGTCCTCCAGCTGCCTGCAAGTTGTTTCTGCCCAGTATAGCGTTCCTTTCACACTCGTACTTTACCGTCACGTCCCGCCGCAACGCAGTAGCAGTGAGCGTCGGTGCGAACTTCGTCGTCGTGCTCACTACTTTGCTTCATTGTGGTCACTTTGTACAGATATTTGTTCCGTAACCTTTCTCCTTAGCTTAGAGTGACATACTCTCTTCACTATTCGTCATAGACTCTTCCTAGGCTATCACAGATTGAAGGTAAATATAGGATAAAGTTTCTTGTCGGTGAAAGTTTTCTGTTTGTCGTATTGAGTTCGTTGTAGATGTGGAAACGTACAGCGATTCTTTCACTTAGCTGCTCCAATTTATTCAATAGATCATATACAGCAGCTGAGGTTTTATTTCTAAATTTTGGTTTATATAAATCCCTTTAAATTATAGTCTTTGCTGTGTCTTTATAAAAATAAAGACGTAAGAATGTATCACTTGGGCTATTCACTTCATATTTTTGGTTAACATTGCTCTAAGCGCTGCAGAATTGCACTACTGGCCGTTAAAATTGCTATACCACGAAGATGACGTGCTACAGACGCGAAATTTAACCGACAGGAAGAAGATGCAGTGATATGCAAATTATTAGCTTTTCAGAGCATTCACGCAAGGTTGGCGCCGGTGGCGACACCTACAACGTTGTGACATGAGGAAAGTTACCAACCGATTTCTCATACACAAACAGCAGTTGACCGGCGTTGCCTGGTTAAGCGTTGTTGTGATGCCCCGTGTAAGGAGGAGAAATGCGTACCATCACGTTTCCGACTTTGATAAAGGTCGGATTGTAGCCTATCGCGATTGCGGTTTATCGTATCGCGACATTGCTGTTCGCGTTGGTCGAGATCCAATGACTGTTAGCAAAATATGGAATCGGTGGTTTCAGGAGGGTAATACGGTACGTCGTGCTGGATCCCAGCGGCTTCGTATCACTAGCAGTCGAGATGACAGGCGTCTTATCGGCATGGCTGTAACGGATCGTCTCGATCCCTGAGTCACCAGATGGGAACGTTTGCAAGACAACAACCATCTGCACGATCAGTTCGACGACGTTTGCAGCACCATGAACAATCAGCTCGGAGACCATAACTGCGGTTACCCTTGACTCTGAATCACAGACAGTTGCGCCTGCGATGGTGTTCTCAACGACGAACCTGGGTGCACGAATGGCAAAACGTCATTTTTTTTGGATGAATCCAGGTTCTGTTTACAGCATCATGATGGTCACATCCGTGTTTGGCGACATCGCGGTGAACGCACGGGCGTGTATTCGTCATCGCCATACTGTCGTATCACCCAGCGTGATGGTATGGGGTGCCATTGGTTACACGTATCGGTCACCTCTTTTTCGCATTGACGGAACTTTGAACAGTGGACGTTACATTTCAGACGTGTTACGACCCGTGGCTCTACCCTTCATTAGATCCCTGCGAAACCCTACATTTCAGCAGGATAATGCACGACCGCATGTTGCAGGTCCTGTACGGGCCTTCCTGGATACAGAAAATGTTCGACTGCTACCCTGGCCAGCACATTCTCCGGATCTCTCACCAATTGAAAACGTCTGGTCAATGGTGGCTGAACAACTGGCTCGTCACAGTACGCCAATCACTATGCTTGATGAACTGTGGTATCGTGTTGAAGCTGCATGGGCAGCTGTGCCTGTACACACCATCCAAGCTCTGTTTGCCTCAATGCACAGGCGTATCAAGGCCTCTATTACGACCAGACGTGGTTGTTCTGGGTTCTGATTTCTCAGGATCTATGCACCCAAGTTGCTTGAAAATGTAATCACATGTCAGTTCTAGTATTATATATTTGTGCAATGAATACCCGTTTATCATCTGCATATCTTCTTGGTGTAGCAATTTTAATGGCCAGTAGTGTATTTCACAGGTCATGCTGCTTTAACTAAAATCAGTTGTCCATAACAGCTCCATAACAGTCTTCCGACTGTTTTTCTAATTAAATTTTCCAACTCATTTTTCGTTTGTTCTACTTGGAAAAACTGTGTGAATTAATTTTATTATGTTCTTCACAAATACTCACGCAGTACTTACGAAAATATATCTTCCATTAGGAAATGTATTACTTTTATTATCGGTACTGTTAACAGCTTGAGGGATAGAACGAACTTTATAGTACAGGAGATAACATACACTAACTTACTTACAGTCTCACAGCATTTCATCCATTTAGAAGAACAAGTTTCATTTTTGCCAGCTGCGTCTTCTTCCGTCGGATGGTAGAATTTCGTCGAACGGCGCTAATCATACCCGTCACAGATGAAACATAGGCTCTCGCTGAGTATTATGCAACACAGCAAATAAGAACAACTTGTACCTAGTTTCATTTAGTCCTTTCGCCATAATACGTTAAAGTCACTACCAAAAAATAGTACAAACCAACTGTCGTCACTCAGCTCTCCAGGGAGGTAGGGTCTACACCACAGTAAAATTTCGCTTACTTCATCACTACACCAGTGTCTAACAGAACAGCACAACTACTAGGAGGGCTGACAAGCTTCCAGGATTGTGCGTAAACTGCACATAGTGAGCGCACCATATTAAAATAATGCAACCGTCATCGCCATCTTCATAACCAGCGATGAAACAACAAGTTTGCTCTTTCGAGTCACACATTATTTATTTCCTCGGCGTGTTTCATAGCTTTAAATTTCCGTATATATGGTGTGTGAGTGGATCTGTTGTGAGTCATGTCTCAGTAAATTGCAGTTATGATTATTCACGTAACTGCGCCTGGTAAAGGACGTTTAAACCTCTGAAACGCGTCGTGGAAATAAATGAACTGCTCCCAGAATGAATTTTTCACTCTGCAGCGGAATATCCCCTGACATGAGACTTCCTGGCAGATTAAAACTGTGTGCCGGACCGAGACTCGAACTCGGGGCCTTTGCCTTTCGCAAGCAAGTGCTCTACCAGGTGACGTACCCAAGCACGATTTACGACCCCTCCTCATATCTTTAATCTGCCAAGAAGTTTAAAATAAATTGTGATCAATAACTGTGGACTTATTGTTTCAATGCCTAGCTAATCAGATGGGATCAGTGACATCTTTAATTCGATTTTGGAAACTGAACTTTAACGAAGTCATGATATAATTTCCAAACTATTGATCATTTCCAAGTTAGAAATACCAGTCTGCTAGGTGCCTTGCTCAAGGACAAGGTAAGGTGCAGTGTTCAGCAGGAAACGTTGCGAGTAATGAAACGCATAACTGAAACGCATTAACTGGAAACTTTTATTGTGTGCATCTAGCGCTACAAAAGAACCAATGGACACATAAAAAGAACAGAAAAATAAAAACTACCGTTGATCTTTAGCATGAATATGGCAGCATGATTGGTTAAGCAAACATGAGCATTCTGCTGCAAAACACTGAAAACATTTGTCGTTATCTACATGAAAAACACGCAATGAAAATTATATTAATGATAAAAATGATTTATTGAGTTTCGTTGTAGATGAAAATTATGCTGCCAATTTTTTGTTAAGTAGACTGTATGAACGATAAATTTAAGACCTGAAATACAATATGTATTATTTTCTTGGATTTCATAAAAAAGAAAAAGAAAGAAAACGAAAAAGTACAGTGTTACACCAAATAATACTTTTTTCACCAATCAGTATCGACACACCATCAGGCTTGCCCTCACAGCTTCGGTCTACAGCTCTTCCCAATTTTGCAGCCCTTACAATAGCTGCCCTGCGTGTTTAGCTGCACCAGCACTCCTGGAAGGAAGGATACACCCAGAGTAAATTTGAACCAATTCACACTCCGCTACAGAGTCAAAGTTTCATTCGAGACTAAAATTACTTGTTGTGTTGCGTCCGCAATTTACAATGAATGTTTTAAAGGAGTGAAACACTCGGGACTCCTTGGCAGGATGGTGTCGGAAGCTCCATACCTCTGCTCGCATGCCAAAAACTCCTCTGGCGGAAGGTGGAATGTTTCTTTCAGCAAAGTCACGGCAATTTCTTGCTGCTTGCTTGTCCTCTTTAATAACTACTCTGTCTCCCACCTCATGTGATCAGCCCAGCACTCGGAACGTTCGACAATTTTCTGAAACAGAGCAGGTTACCGACACAACTGCACAGTGTGTGTCAGACGTTCAGCTTAGCAGTCGGCACGCCATTAGATACGGCAGCGAAACAAGCGCCGAGCGACGGCCGCCTGTGAAGACACCGTCTTCTCCGCTCTTGCTTCCTCGCCAATGCGTCTGTGTCAGCAGCGAGAGGATCTGGCATCCATCACTGCGCGAAGCGGGCCGTGAAATTTGTTTTGACGCGCGTGCGTCGGCAGGCGACAGTGAAAAGCGTCGCGCCGCGCGGCCCGGACTGCACACTGGAAACAGTGCGAGGAACAATATGCGTTTCCCGCAGTTTCAAACTAAGAGCCGTATTTTACCCAGCGCCACACAACGCAGGTGCGACACGTTTGATGTTGATTATATTTATCATGTCGGTAAGAACAAATATTATCCGTTCTTTGCAACTGAATGTATGTGTCATTTTTAGCCAAACATGTTTAGCTGTTCATATCAAGCATCACGAGTGTCCTACAAAATTAAAGATAATTATTTACCTATCCATATTTTACACTGATGAGCCAAAGAAACTGCTACACCTGCCTAATATCGTGTGGAGCCCCCGCAAAGACGGAGAAGTGCCGCAACACGACGTGGCATGGACTCGACTAGTGTCTGAAGTAGTGCTGGAGGGAACTGACACCATGAATCCTGCAGGAATGTCCATACATCCGTAAGATTACGAGGGGGTGGAGATCTCATCTGAACAACACGTTGCAAGGCATCTCAGATATGCTCAATAATGTTTGGTGGCCAGCGGAAGTGTTTAAACTCAGAAGAGTGTTCCTAGAGCCACTCTGTAGCAATTCTGGACTAGTGGGGTGTCGCATTGACCTGCTAAAATTTTCCACTTCCGTTGAAATGCACAATGGACATGAATGGATGTAGGTGATCAGACAGGATGCTTACATACGTGTCACCTGCCATAGTTGTATCTAGACGTATCAGTGGTCCCACGTCACTCCAATTGCACACGCACCACACCATTATGGAGCCTCCACTAGCTTGAACAGTCACCTGCTGACATGAAGGGCCCATGGATTCATGAGGTTGTCTCCATACCCGTCCACGTCCATCCGCTCGATATAATTTGAAACGAGACTCAACAATCCAATGTCTGTGTTGATGGGCCCAGGCGAGGCACAGAGCTTTCTGTCGTCCAGTTGCCAAGGGTACACGAGTAGGCCTTCGGCTCCGAAAGCCGATATCGATGATGTTTCATTGAATGGTTCGCACGCTGCCACTTGTTGATGACCCAGCATTGAAATCTGCAGGAATTTTCGGGAGGGTTGCACATCTACCACGCTGAACGACTCCTTTGAGTCGTCGTTGGTTCCGTTCTTGCAGCACCTTTTTCCACCCGCAGCGATGTCGGAGATTTTACGTTTTATCGGATTCCTGATATCCACAGTACACTTGTGAAATGGTCGTAAGGGTAAATTCCCACTTCATCGCTCCCTCGGAGATGCTGTGTTCCATCGCTCGTGCGCCGACTATAACACCACGTTCAAACTCACTTAAATCTTGATAACCTGCCAGTGCAACAGCAGTAACCGATCTAACAACTGCGCCAGACACTTGTTATCTTATTTAGGCGTTGCCGATCGCAGCACCGTATTCTGCGTGTTTACATATCTCTGTATTTGAAGACGCATGCCTATACAAGTTTCTTTGGCGCTTCATTGTGTATTATTTTATAAGTCTCAATGGTATAGGCGAGACTGGATTACTCTGAATTCTTTTTGTTCAATATGTGTACTTAAATTTTCACTAGGTAATGGGCTTGTTAATTCAATTGCATGACACGCAGTTCTCGCTTCGATTTCAAAACGAAAGGAAACGAGAGTAAAGTTTGACACGCACTTACTAGTAAAGATGCGAGAGTTGTTTCCTTCACTGTGCTCAAGGTGCACGTCTCCATGTTAAATCAACAGCACTCTCCATTATTCGATTGCTTTGTATTCTGTATATCACATGTTCAAAACTGCAACAGACAATCTTGCTATAAGAGGAGCGCTGATTCCTACAGCTTCGACATCGACTTGGTAAAAATTTTCTAAATCCAAGATAGCTCAAAATTTCATTTTGACAAACAACCAGTTTCGACAGACTTTTCTGTCATCTTCAGGTCCTCAAAAATCTATGTTATAAAATGTGTTGATTTTGAGTTGGACCTCACGCCAAAATGCCATGCAGATAAAATGTAGCACATAATATAAAGGTCTGTCATGAATAAAACATGTAAAATCAGGAAGCACCTGTGCATATGATCATGTTCAAAGTAGTGCTCAAAGTTGACTGTTATGTATATGGACATGGACATACATTTTCTTGTATGCTGTGTTTTTATGACGTAACAATCATCTGCGAGCGCTACGTATATGGGAATGACTGTATGCACTAGGTCCTTCTTAATTTTAAATATATTATTTATAACAAACCTTTATATTATGTGCTACACTTCATCTGCATAGCGACTTGGAATGTGGTCCAACTAGAAAATAACACATTAAATAACAGAAATTTTTAAAGACTTGAAGATGACAGCATTGTGTGTCGAAATCAGTTTCTTTTACCAAGTAAAAGAGATAGCTCCTTCTAATTTCTCAACATGATGAAATTCAATAAACGTCGACTTACACAAAAGCGAAGAAAACGAACTAGAAAAAATGTGGATTAGCTCACAGTGCGTGAAATGTTTCGTATAATGCAATAAGAGATGCATATCTGTGACTAAGATGGTTTTCCGTAGGCTCCATCTAGCGTGTGCCATGTATTTGTGAAAAGATTACTCCGTTTCGACCGAGCGAGGTGGCGCAGTGGTTAGCACACTGGACTGGCATTCGGGAGGACGACGGTGCAATCCCGTGTCCGGCCATCCTGATTTAGGTTTTCCTAGATCACTCCAGGCAAATGCCGGGATGGTTCCTTTGAAAGGGCACGGCCGGCTTCCTTCCCCATCCTTCCCTCATCCGAGCTTGTGCTCCGTCTCTAATGACCTCGTTGTCGACGGGACATTAAACACCAATATTCTCCTCCTCCTACTCCGTTTCGCTGGAAGTATAACACGACGCAATGTCGCGAAAAAATTTCGCTTGCTTTGCATTGTGATGATCCCTGTCAAAGTTTAATTTGTGCTTTAAAAATCAGTGTGTACCTGAAAACGATACTCTTCCCAGATATAATGTCCAGTGTACTTAATGTGTAGTAGGATGATTACTTTACCCTTCCCACGAATTGCAAAAAGTCCCATATTTCGAAAAACTACCCGACGATACATCCCTTGTGATGGAAGTTTTTGTCAGCATCCGACTTCCACTCCACCGGTCCATATTCTTTTTCTTTTCGTCCTTTTTTACATCCGTGCCGGTCGGAATACATTAAGTCACAAATTATGATCTCTCGGGTCAGTTATTAAGAGCCGGGCCGAGAACTTGTATGAATACCCGAATCTCAATTTATCAAATTCCTGGCTGACACATTCCAAAACAGCCATTGTTTGCCCTACTTAGTTACACGGCCTTTGGAACAAAAATGCCCCAACAAGAAAGATTTTACCGAAGGCCGCTCGGCGCGTTTTAATCTGCCTCGCCTCGCCTCGCGCCGCGCCGGCCCGCTCCATTGTGTCAGCCGCGCTATCAGCGGACGCATCGCGCCCGGAATGCCGCGCTCAGCACGCAACACGCGCCTAATTAAAATATCCCCGCCGTGTCTCTGGCTCTTTACGCCCCGCTCGCTATACTGGACGGGCCGACTCTATCGGTCAGGGTGGGCGACCGTTGTCTGACGTCGGGCTCGGAGGAGGATGCGCTAAACGCGCTCCATGTCTGTCCTCCTGCCTCTACGGGGGTAAAGTGTGAAGCTTACAATGAGTCTGCGTTTCTTCTTCTTCCTTTTTTTTTTTCTTCCTGCTCGTAAATGTGCTCATTCTATACATAAACACAGTTTGTCCACTGCCCCGTGTGATGAAAGGCTACCTCTAAAGTACGATTCTGTAGAACTGAACTGTCTGTTTTCATATGCAAACAACAGCAAGCTGCTTACTGTTCAGCCACTAGTTGCGACTGTCTGTGTCGCCAGTTCGCAGACTGTCGGCCCTGGTGGTCTAGTGGTCACGGCGCTGACTATAATTGCGGGCCAGCCCCGGAAGATCTGTCGCCCTGCCCTGTGTCCAACATCTCTGCTATCTACATCTACATCTACATCATACTCCGTAAGCCACCTAATGGTGTGTGGCGGAGGGTAGTTTCGGTACCATTATCTGAACCCTCCAACCCTGATCCACTCGCGAATAGTGCGTAGGGAGAATGATTGTCGGTAAGCCTTTGTATTACCTCTAATTTCTCGAATTTTCTCCTCACGGTCAATTCGGGAGATGTATGTGGGTGGGAGAAGTAATATGTTATCAGACTTCTCCTGAAAAGCGCTGTCCAGAAATTTCAATAGTAACTCTCTCCGTAATGCACAACGCCTCTCTTGTAACGTCTGCCAGTGGAGTTTGTTTAGATCTCCGTAACTCTCTCTCGCCAGCAAAACAATTCCGTGACGAAACGCACCGCTCTTCAAAAAAATGGTTCAAATGGCTCTGAGCACTATGGGACTTAACATCTATGGTCATCAGTCCCCTAGAACTTAGAACTACTTAAACCTAACTAACCTAAGGACAGCACACAACACCCAGCCATCACGAGGCAGAGAAAATCCCTGACCCCGCCGGGAATCGAACCCGGGAACCCGGGCGTGGGAAGCGAGAACGCTACCGCACGACCACGAGATGCGGGCGCACCGCTCTTCGTTGGATCTTCTGTGTCTCCTTTATCAGTCCTACCTGACGGCGATCCCAGATAGATGAACAATACTCAAGAATCGGGCGAACAAGCGCCTTATAAGCCACTTCTATCGTGAATGACTTACATTTCCTTAAGATTCTTCCGATGAATCAAAGTCTGATGTCTGCTTTTACCGCTATCTGTTTCATATGGTCATTCCACTTGATGTCTCTCTGGATAGTTACGCCTAGATATTTTACTGCGGACGCTGTCAAAATGGTTCAAATGGCTCTGAGCACTATGAGACTTAACATCTGAGGTCATCAGTCCCCTAGAACTTAGAACTACTTAAACCTAACCAACCTAAGGACATCACACACATCCATGCCCGAGGCAGGATTCGAACCTGCGACCGTAGCGGTCGCGCGGCTACAGACTGAAGCGCCTAGAACCGCTCGGCCACACCGGCCGGCGCAGACGCAGTCTCCATCTATTTGTCATCAATACTGTAGCTGTACAGTAGCGAATTTCTTTTCCTAGGTATGTGGAATATGTTGCATTTATTTACGTTCAGGGTCAACTGCCAGAGTCTGCACCATTCAACAAATCTCTGCAGCTCGTTCTGCAAATTCTTACTAACTTCTGGAGTTGCTACTTTGGTACAGACAACTGCATCATCTTCGAATAGTCGTAAAGATCATTCGCCGTTTTCTATTAGATCATTTATAAATATTGTAAACAGCAACGGTCCTATCACACTTTCCTGTGGTACTCCGGATATTACCTTTACATCTGTCGATTTAGTTCCGTTAAGAGCGACGTGTTGAGTTCTATCCGCAAGAAAGTCTTGAATCCAATCGCAGGTCTGCTCCGATACTCCGTAAGCTCATATTTTTTTCATTAAACGGCAGTGCGGGACGGTGTCAAATGCCTTACGGAAATCAAGGAACACGGCATCAACCTGAGCGCCGTTGTCCACTGCGTTGTGGATCTCATGGAGGAACAGAGAGAGCTGAGTTTCGCAGGATCTCTGTTTGCGGAATCCATGTCGATTTTTTATAGAGGAGATCTTCATTTTCCAAAAACGTCATAATTCTTGAGCATAAAACTTGTTCTTTAATTCTACAACAGATTGACGCCAACGATATAGGTCTATAATTGTGTGGATCTGTCTTACGGCGTTCCTTAAAAACGGGAATGACCTGCGCGTTTTTCCAGTCGTTAGCTGCCTTTCGTTGCTCAAGCGATCTACTATAAATTATTGATAGAATGGGACCAAGTTCTTTCGCATGCTCTTTGAAGAGTCTTATAGGTATCTCAACTGGTCCTGAAGCCTTTCCACTACTAAGCCGTTGTAGCTGCTCTTCAGTTCCGCGATCGGTTATCTCAGTATCTGCCATTCGATGTTCTGCTGTCGGGGGATTCTTTACGTCAATGCGCCGTACAGCGCCGGTTAACGAAAGTTTGTAATCTAGCCCCTCCATCCTTCTTCCAGCTATTGTCCACATTAAAGTCTTTTATGGAGATTTGAGAGAAGCGAAGATTACAATAAACTTTCAAGTTCACTTAGCTTGTCACGTTGAGATGCCTCGAGTTCTTCCTGTCTTGGGGTCTGATCGTTGAAGCTGAAATTCTCACGTTTTAGCTCCTCGCGGTTGGATTGAATTTTTGTTTTGACGTTAATATGTTTTGTCACATTTTAATGTATCATATGGTCTTTTGATTTTTCATATTAACAAATCCGAAATTACACTGTTTGCACAAAAATACGGCCGATCTCATCAGAGGCATGCTTACGACTCTCACACTCTGCGGAAATAACAATATTCCAAAGGTTTACAATTTTTCTTAACGAATGAATATCTAATAGTTTGTGTTACATTATTAATTTCGATTATTATTTCATAAATGAACCCAGAAATAAACATAGCAAAACAATGCAGGATTGCGTAATTAATATCAGAAATTTTAAGTGTGCAAATATTTCGTAATTTCAA
The DNA here is from genome assembly GCF_021461385.2 of Schistocerca piceifrons. Lineage (NCBI taxonomy): Eukaryota > Metazoa > Arthropoda > Insecta > Orthoptera > Acrididae > Schistocerca > Schistocerca piceifrons. Next base: position 283,496,190 of record NC_060139.1, on the reverse strand, counting down.
ATGTTTCTAAAAAAATAATTTTAACTGTACATTCAGAGCTAGTATTTAACGATTGCAACATCGAGACCAAAATTTTTTATAAAGTAATTCATTTTCATAAATTTTAGCTTAAAATATAACATACTGTGTATAAAGTTATACAAAAGTATTCAGAAAAACAACTAAGGTAATATTGACCTGTCCTAAATTCCAAAAATTATACTGGTATCGGCAACTACTATGTCCAGTTACAAGTTTAACGTACGATGATCGGTCACAACTCCCTAAACTGCCTCGATCCTTTGCAGCGTGTTGCCTTTCAGAATGCCTATGTGGCATCCAGAATGGTTCACATTGCGCAGGTTCTGACGATGCCGATTACGATAGGACGTCAGAATGTCTTTCCTGTCGCCCTCACAGGAGAAACAAGATGTATCCCAACAGTCTGCATGAGTAATAGGGTGACAGCAGCATGAGCGCATTTTGTCAGTGTGGCATGCCTACATCAGAGGAAAACATACACTCAGGGGCAAACCTATTGTTCTCTTTCGACTGACAGATCCTTAACCTTTTGCACTGCTAGGCAAATTATGACTCCCTGCAGATAGTCTCTCCTTCTGAGAAATCTCCCCATACCCCCCTCTCCCCTTCCTCCTCCCCCTGCCAATATGGGAACTCCTCTCACTGATACAAGCTCACTTTTGATATCTATGTTTCAATCCAAAATTATCATTGTTTTTGAAAAAGCATTATTCTGTGTCAAATGTTGGTGATAAAAACAAAAAAAGTACAAAAAAGATGACAAATGGAAACTGTAATACATACAATCTGTTTTAAAATGTCAAGCAACAGATTTTTAAATTTGAAATAAATAAATAATAAATAAATATCCTGGTGGGTCGAACAGTTTTTCTTTCTACATATACTTAAGTCATTATGTGTTCCATTCATAGTGGCACACTCACTCTTTCTTTGTAATCATCGGATGTGCTACAAATACACTGATAGAAAACATGGCAACTCCAAAACGAAAAGTTAATGTAGGGTAAATAAGTTACGTAGGGCAAATAAGTTCTGGGAATACACTTGTCTAAATGACATCTGTAAGTAATTAAATCACAGGTTAATAAGTTCAAATATGAAATGCTGGTACATTAATAACCTGTGTAACTGCCAGACTGCTGAATCTAACCATGCAAACGTGCATGCATTATGTTGCACAGGTCCCAGATGTCAGTTTGTAGGATGAGGTTCCATGCCTGTTGCACTTGGTTGGTTAATGGGAGCTGGAGCGCCCTATCCCCCAATGTTAAATTTAGTGACTTGACTTTCCTGTATTTCAGGAACCACTGTAGCCATTGACATGAAACTTTTGCAGGACATTAAACTGTATGTTCTGAGTCTACTGAACTATAATAATTGCATTTCAGCCACTGCTTTCGAAATTACAATTTTTAATTACATGGTTAAAATTTTGTGTACTTTTTTGTACGTTATCCTAAATAATTTTAATTATACGTAACATTATGTTCTTCCTTTAGTTCAGTAGACTCAGGATATGTATGTTATTACTCCCTGAAAATCTGAATATTCTACTCGAAGAGCTTTCTGGGATTTAGGGAAAAATGCAACAGAAAATGTAAATTTTCAGGAACGACTTCTAAAGTTTCAAAAGACTATAAGTCACTTAATATATGCTTAATTATCTATTTTAGTCACTCAGAAGCACCCTGCACCATACTGTACATCATCCTCTTGATCTCTTTCCAAGAGGTTTCTTCTGTTCTTCTTTCTCGACTCCTTAGTGGCAAACTGTGCTGCATACTCTGCTGTGTCAATGTGAACCTTCTCCATCCATTCAATTTCTCTGATGCATTAAAAAACTAAAAACCCGTCTCGATTGCGAGTTAGAACGGAAAGAATTTTTTCACATTTTCATATTTTTATCTCATTATAAAATTTGCAGTTTTCCGAATACAATGATATATAAAATTACCGATTTTATTAGATCTTGAAGTAATGCACTTAAAAATTTTAAAACTTTATTTATCTAAAAATTAGTTTTCTAATATATTAACCAACGATTGCTGACGTCCGTAAATGGGAGAATGAACAAACCGCACTACAGATAACACCAAAAGAGCAAATGGCACCTGGAAACAAACTTCCTTATACAGTGTGGAGTACATTAAATAGGCTGAGGGATGGTGTACACAGATGCAAAACTAATCTGTGCAAGTGGGGACTGCTGACTAACGATGACGACGTTCTTTGCGGACGCGGAGAGGCACAAGACGAGGCACATCTGCTCATGTGCCGACTACTGCCGGAGCCCTGCAGTTTTAGTGACGTGCTACAATCCAACGACAAAGACATAGCGGTGGCTAACTATCGGAAAAATAAAATTTGATCTGGACACGGAGAAGAAAAGGAAAGCTGACGCGCTGTTATGTTGAAGGTTCTTTCTTCTCTGATGCAGCTTGCTACAGGATTAATTCCCATATGCTGTAGCACTTTCACTCTACCAATGTTGCCATGCGAGTCCATACAAATGGCTCTGAGCACTATGGAACTTAACAGCTATGGTCATCAGTCCCCTAGAACTTAGAACTACTTAAACCTAACTAACCTGAGGACATCACACAACACCCAGTCATCACGAGGCAGAGAAAATCCCTGACCCCGCCGGGAATCGAACCCGGGAACCCGGGCGTGGGAAGCGAGAGCGCTACCGCACGACCACGAGGTGCGGACGAGTCCATACAAGATTATTGAACGACTCCCTGGGATTTTGAGTCTGACCATGCAGACACCTCTTCAGTAATTCAGGATTTGCCAGGTCTCTGTAAACAGGTGTTATGATATCCATGACTGCTGCTGGGATGGAATGTTAATGGCTGTATGAACTGTTTGAATACTGGGAATTGTGGTAATTGCACCATGAATCAGGTCTTAGAGGGCAAAGGTAGTGTACTGGTTTTTCATCAGTTGACAGTTTGTGGAAGAAAGTACCCCATACTGCCTGCTTCATTTTCAACAAATTATCAGTATTATTTCTAATGGCCATGCCGTAATACTGCTGTAGTTCATCAATTATTTTGACTGTCAACCTGCCTCTTATGGTTTTACCATCAGAAAATTTCTTGTCTCTGAAACTTTGTTTCAAATTCCTCAACCTGGTGCCCATTCTCTTCTGGACATGACCAACACATTCCAGTTTTGTGATAATATATCTATATTATATAAGGCTGAGAGGCTACTAGAATGTTATATGCCTTTCAGTCTCGATCACCTAAGAACTTAGTGTAACACACTCCCGTTTTGTTCACAGATCGACTAAAAATTTCTATAGCTACAGAGGCCTCCTTACCACCACTTGTTCCTTCATAATTTCTGTCACAGATATGCCCTTCTTCATTCCATGAATTACACTTATAACAATGTTTGGTTAAAATCTGGAATTCTATTACCTTTCCAGTGTCCACACTGTTCACTGTAGCAACAGAATTCTTAGAACTGTAGCTACGCTTCTGCCAAGTGCCATCAAAAGCTACTGGGTTGTCAGTCATACCATCATTCATTTCAGCAGCTTCGTTTGCAGCACCCTCCATTGACTCACATGCAACTGATTCTACAGCAGCTCCAATAAATCCTGCATACTTGTAGATTTTACAAGGTGAGCATGGCATATTCATCATGGCACATATAGTTTCTGCTGCTGTGTGTCCTTTGCCAATAGCTCTCAGCCATAAAACAACCTATCATTTACTTCAAAATAATTATCTTTACACTTATCAGAATTCCAAAATGAATGATTATATTTACAACTGGTACAATTAATGATAAGTTTCCTGGGTAGTGCATTTGATACCTCACTGTCTTCATGTAAGCTAACTAGCCCCCACATATTTTACAACACACACATTCACCTAACACCCTTGTTAGGATGTGTAAACCTATCAGAATATAACCTAACCTACAATTTACATCACTTTCGTTTTGAGAAAACTGTGTATCACAACGTTTTATTTTAATCTTCGAAGCACTGACAGGTGTTTCTCTAGATACTGACGAGTTTGCATGTATTTCATTGTCTGTAACTTCACACGCCGCATGTTAAACACAATGTTCCCCTTTATTCGAAAATCTATTACCATGAAACGTACGTTTCTTAAAAACACTTCGTTTTGGCGTCATACTTTACTTTTTGAGAGCTTTGCCAGTCCACATTTCCTTGGAAAAACGTTATCACTTCGACATACAACGCGTATTTATACTATTAAACGATACGATACCGTTTTTGACATTGCTACCAATAGAAACACGTAATATAACCTCTATAACAAAGCAAACCACATCCTTCTATATAAAAATTACCGATTTTATTAGATCTTAAAGTAATGCATATAAAAATTTTAAAACTTTCAACTGGTTTAAATTATATTTAAAAAATAAAGTAAGATACTTCACATGTAAGTTTATATATATATATATATATACTTCACAAGGGAAATATTTTTTATTTTTTTAAATATAAAGCTTTAAAATTTTTAGATAAATAAAGTTTTAAAATTTTTAAGTGCATTACTTCAAGATCTAATAAAATCGGTAATTTTATATATCATTGTATTCGGAAAACTGCAAATTTTATAACGAGATGTTCCAGTGAAAAAAATTCTTTCCGTTCTAACTCCCCTTAATATAGGAACTTTAATGCTGTTGTTCGAGCATCTACCACATGTGGTCGAATGGAGACATATCTGGTGATAGAGCAGGCCAAGGCAACATGTTGACATTCCGTAGAGCATGTTGGGCTACAACAGCGATATGTGGGCGAACGTTATCCAGTTGGTAAACACCCCGTGGAATGCTGTTCATGAATGGCAGCACTGGAGGTGAATCCTCAAAATGACGTTCATGTTTGGAGTAAGGCTGCGTGAGAGAACCACGAAAGTGTTCCTGCTGTCACACGAAATTGCACCCCAGAACATAACTCCAGGTGTAGGTCGAACGTGTCTAGCACACAGACAGGTTGGTTGCAGGTGCTCATCTCGTCTCCTTTTAACCCACACATGGCCATCACTAACACCCAGGCAGAACCAGCTTTCATCAGGAATACAACAGACCTACGCGCTTCCCTCCAGTGAACTTTACAGAGAGTCTTAAATGGCGGTCGTTTGCGGTCAGTGGAGTGCACTCTAGCGGGCGTCTGGGTCGGATCTGTTCTTGAAGTAACGATTTGTAACAGTTCGTTGTGTCACTGTGGTTCCAACTGCTGCTGGAACTGCTGTTGCAGATGCAGTACGATGCGCCAGAGCCATACGCCGAACACGACGGTCGCCTCTCTCGGTAGTGCCACATGGCCGTCCACAGCCCGGTCTTCTCGCGGCCGTACATTCCCATGAGCACCGCTGCCAGCGATCGTGTACAGCGGCTAAATTCCTGCCAACTCTTTCTGCATTATCGTAGAGGGAACATCCAGCTTCTCGTATCCTATTACACGACCTCGGTCAAACTCACTGAGGTGTTGATAATGGTCTCTTTGTCGCCTTAAAGGCATTCTTGATTAACATCTACGTACCACGCCCTATCTCGAAGGTAACTACGCTCACGACCGTTACAGCGTGTATATAAAGGAAACCTGATATGCATCCTCCTAGTGGCGCCACTAGGAAATGGGACACGTAATGTAGTAAAGGACATTTGCTATTTGGGGAGCAAAATAATTGATGGTGGTCGAACTAGAGAGGATATAAAATGTAGACTGGCAATGGCAAGGAAAGCGTTTTGAAGAAGAGAAATTTGTTAACATCGAGTATAGATTTAAGTGTCAGGAAGTCATTTATGAAAGTATTTGTATGGAGTGTAGCCATGTATGAAAGTGAAACATGGACGATAAATAGTTTGGACAAGAAGAGAATAGAAGCTTTCGAAATATGGTGCTACAGAAGAATGCTGATGATTAGATGGGTAGATCACATAACTACTGAGGAGGTATTGAATAGAATTGGGGAGGAGTTTGTGGGACAACTTGACAAGAAGAAGGGACCGGTTGGTAGGACATGCTCTGAGGCATCAAGGGATTTAGCATTGGAGGGCAGCGTGGAGGGTAAAAGTCGCAGAGGGAGACCAAGAGATGCATACACTAAGCAGATTCAGAAGGATGTAGGTTGTAGTAAGTACTGGGAGATGAAGCAACTTGCACAGGATAGAGTAGCATGGAGAGCTGCATCAAACCAGTCTCAGTGGCGCCACTCTTATGCGACTGGGGCGAAATTTTAATGGACCTTATCTTTCAGATGTAGAAAGATGCCGAACAACATTCGTTTGTGTTACAAAACTCCTTCTTGGTGTTGTGATCTTTGTCCGTCGTTTTATAATGTGGTGTTGCCTATTTACATACACGAAATGCCAAATGTTTTTTTAAAAAAGTTGTGACTCTGTACCACAGGATGTTGTGTTGGGCCCACTGCTTGGAATGAAAATCTTCGTCCCCGTTTCCTTGACAACTGTCTATTTTCATAGGCTCTTGATAGGGATGTTCCACAAGGCTTTGAGATTCTCGACTCACTCTTCTCGTTACCCTTATAGAGTGTTCGGATCTCCTGTGGCCAGCTTGTAGGCACAGCGTGAAGCGCCGTAGCCACGCTAGTCTTGTAGTTTCCGCTGCGCAGTGGCCAGCAGACCTAGGGCACACCCCCCGTGCCCCCTGCTGTCATCTTCCCATTACGCGTCGTCAGCGCACCGCCAGGGCGCGGGGGGACCTAATCAGCACCTGCTGCCGGGCGTCATTTATTACGGCCAATTAAAACCGATACCACTAGCCGGCCGTACGGCGCCTATCAGATCCGCGTCGCCGGCGTAATTAAATGAAAAAGAAAACGCCAGGAAAATCAATTAACCGAGCTACCGTTGTGTTTTCAGCTGATTACAATCTGTAAAGGCGGAAGAAAATGACCGCCGCATCTTTTTAAAACGGAGAGTGGCCGTCGAAAAAAGGAAAAAAAATTGAACGCGTAAAACGCGATCCAACATAGTTTTCTTTGCTAATGGAATAATAAATCTCTGGTGAACCACGTACGATTCGCCCCGGGGCTGCTGGTCTTTTCTTCTGTCCTTCGTGGGAAAACCGCCGGCCTTCGGAGGTTCTCGATTACACGCAATTACGGTGGAGATTATCTCGGATTAAGCGCGGCGCTCGCAGCACCCAGTAATTCTCCAGCCAGCTCTCGGCTCCTCATTTTTATGGAGCTGCCTCGGCTCTATGAATTAAGCACGCCGATTTTTCCTAAGTTTCTGCCGCGGGTCGTAAATCAGCGCGGCTGACGGCCCTGATTAACGGCCTAACTGCGCTCCAAAAGATAGTAATCACGGGCTAGTAGGTAATCGCTACTCGCCTTGTGCAAGCTTTTAGCGATCGCAGTTGCCACATACTTGCAATTCGCCACTACAGCGCAGCTCCCCTAATGTTGCTATTAGACGCCAGAATCACTCGCATCAGTCTCTGTTGGCCAACCCGACTACCCAGTCGCCCCACTATTTCGCTTCAACCGATGTTCGTACCAACCGTGTTTTCAACCTCTTGTTTGCAAAAATGAACTTCACAACTTTTTTGGTTTTTTGGCTAAAATCTAGAACACAGTAAAATTTATGTGCATAGAATTCTAACATATACGTTCTACTGCCGATGTAGATTTAAAAATCTTATCAGTAAATAGTACAGCACCGGACGACACTTCTGTGTAGACTTTCATTGCTTCAGAAACGTAAATAGTGTCTGCGTAGAAGGAGACCACAGTGGATGAATAGTGAAGCAGATCTTCGCTAAATTCAGACGCTACTTCGTCACCGTGATGGAGAGGCTAAATTAACTTGTCAAACATGCGGATGCATTTTTCGCCCTTAAATACGTGTGGGTCAGTAAAAAAACTGAAATACAGACAGCTGACGGATCGTCAGTGAAGTAAAATAAAATTTCTACGTCTTTAGAGAATAACCTTGGAAAATCCCAAGATCTAGGTCAGGGCTTAACACAAAATTGCCAACAGCGGCAGAGGAAGGTGGATTATGCTTAAACGTCCCGTCTACAAAGTGGTCGTTAGGGACGAAGCACAAACCTGAATTGGAGAACAGAGAAAGAAATCGACAACATCCTTCTAAAGGTCCCCTACCGGGATTTGCCTAAGTGATTTAGGGAACTGACAGAAAAGCTAAATGTAAATGGCCGTATAGGGACACGAACCGCCCTGCTGTACCCTTCGGCGGAATGCTCCTTGCTGTATCGGCCGCCATCCAGTCGGCCGCACTTTCAAACCCCAGCGCCTCCAGTTACACCGCAGCGTTTCCAACAGCTACCACCCTCGCACGAGGGCGCTACCACCAACGATTACGCCGCTGCCAACGAGATGCAAGCATGTCCTCTCCGGAGCTCCAGCAGCGGGTGTACTCAAGTTCGAACATTCATGTACTTAGTCTTTTTTTGTGTATTTGTCAGTTGAACAACATTTACAGACTTCATAGTGCCAGGGCTCGATATCTTCCGGGTACACATCGCACTGAAAGTGGCAGATTTATAAATTCTTTATATCAGTGTATACTTCTACATTCAAATCTACTGTTAGCGACTGACGCTGCTACGACAGCGACAAAGTTATATAGTACTTTTACTGTTTGATATTAGATGCAGAATAAATAAATATCTGAATTCTCTGTTTATGAACGGCATTTGTTCCTCGCTCCTGTATCCACTTAAGAACTACATAGATGTAAGAAGGGCATAACACTGCTATCAACTATCACAATCCCCTCGTTCTCACATCAGGTGGGTCCCTCTCAGCCTACGAAACGAGTGAGCGCCTCTCCCTTTTTAACAGTTACCCTCCGGCCATTCTGATTTAGGTTTTCCGTGATTTCCCTAAATCGCTCGAGGCAAATGCCGGGATGGTTCCCTTGAAAGGGCACGGCCGACTTCCTTCAAAAATGGTTCAAATAGCTCTGAGCACTATGCGACTTAACTTCTGAGGTCATCAGTCACCTAGAATTTAGAACTAATTAAACCTAACTAACCTAAGGACATCACACACATCCATGCCCGAGGCAGGATTCGAACCTGTGACCGTAGCGGTCGCTCGGTTCCAGACTGTAGCGCCTAGAACCGCACAGCCACCACGGCCGGCGACTTCCTTCCCCGTCCTTCCCTAACCCGATGAGACCGATGACCTCGCTGTCTGGTCTCCTTCCCCAAAGAACTCAACCCCCAACCCCAACCCTAACAGTGCCCAACCTATACTTCTGTCCTATCCGAAGTAAGATAGTGGCGTGTGAGTACTACCTCTGTCCTATCCGAAGTAAGATAGTGGCGTGTAAGTACTTGTGTCTATCGCCAATACTAAATATCTCTTCTGGTGGCGTAACTATTGCCCACAATTTCTATCTCGTAATTTTATTGTTCTAGGTTATTAATTCAAAATAGTTCAAATGGCTCTGACCACTATGGGACTTAACTTCTGAGGTTATCAGTCCCCTAGAACTTAAAACCACTTAAACCTAAATAACCTAAGGACATCACACACATCCATGCCCGAGGCGGGATTCGAACCTGCGACCGTAGCGGTCTCGCGGATCCAGATTGTAGCGCCTAGAACCGCTCGACCACAACGGCCGGCGGTTATTAATTGATTGAGACTCGGTAGATACTTGGCTAGTTGTTAGTCATCAACACACAGGCCTGGGGTCGAATCCTCATAGGGTTCTAAGATCTATTTTGCCGCTCCAACTAGATTCACACCTGTGAAGGGAAGGGCCGCGTCAGGGCTGTGTTCAAATGACTCTGAGCATTATGGGAGTTAACTTCTGAGGTCATCAGTCCCCTAGAACTTAGAACTACTTAAACCTAACTAACCTAAGGACATCACACACATCCATGCCCGAGGCAGGATTCGAACATGCGACGGTAGCGGTAGCGCGGTTCCAGACTGTAGTGCCTAGAACCGCTCTGCCACACCGGCCGGCCTGGACTGTGCCCGCTCAAGTTGTAAGGCTGTCGACAGCATGGAGGTGGTTTGATCCATGGCGCTGATATACAGCAATATCGGAAAACTGCACCCAATCAAATTTGCGCCCAAGCAAAAATCTGCGAAATTTAGGGCCGATATTCCAGGAAACTGTTTGCTCACTGACACTAAGTCATTGCGTACCTGTACTCAGAAACCTCACCCAGCGGGAACGCTTCCTATGCTTCACATTTTACGTGCACTAAGAAAGTCCTCGTCCACCCCAGTGAGTGCACGACTCTTAACTTCCGAAGCGTTCATTTCGTACGCCTCGTGTGTTTGTGTGCTTGTTAAGTCCAGTTAGTTGTGTGGCCATTCTGAATGTTACTCTTACCCTGTCAGTGCAGAACGGATAGAAACTGGAATGATAGAAAATAGAGAAAAGTTACGATGGTAGTTTTAATGCTTCGGGTTTTCTACATAATCTCCACCCATCTCCCTCCCACCCACCCAAACAGAGTTCTGCGCACAGAACATTGATACAACACTGTGAAACTGTCAGAAGAGCCCTTCTTTGGGATGGTCTTCAACTCGTGTGTCACATTGGATTGAATGTCGATTATGTTGTCAAAGCGTTGACCCTTCGCGTGAATCTCGGCGCTTTTTTCTGGTAGCATCGTGTTGATAATACCAAGTTTCTTCATCCATGATAATTTTTTTTCCAGGAAATAAATGTCCGCGTTTTACATTTCAATCGAGTCATGGGAGTCGACCACGCGTAGTCGTTTATGTTCAGGAGTCATGGTCTGTGGAACAAACTTCACGCACACTTTTTCTTCTTCAGAACATTCTGGAGAATGCCTTGAACACTCGATGCAGAGATGTTGCTCCATTGTGATGTTTGACACAACAGCGCTCACACGCCACGACTGCACGTCCACTACTTAACACTGCCTGCCCAGAACTGACCGGCCGCAGGCACGTCTATTGCTTACAATGGCTGGCTCAAGCTGCCACCATAGTTACTACGCTGACATCGGTTATGCACCAGGGATAGAAGGCGTAAACGAATGGTGTGCGTGTGGAGGGGTCTGGGATTTGGCGCTGTTGAAACAGAAATCAACATACTGCCGAGGAATACTTAAGATCAAAGATTGTAAGGTGCTCAGTTCAAACGCGTATCATTCTGGACCTCCGAACGACGCTCGTTTAGATGTACATAAGATTCTGAACCAGGCCAATAAGAAATCACGAGAGGAAGAGACTTCGATTTCTGGAAGATATATCGATGAGTTAGGACATCCACAATCCAAGGTATGGTTTTGTTACTGAAATTCCAGAACACCAAGCAACAAAGAGGTTGTTATGCAACCACTAGGCCAAATCACATGGAAAACAGAAAAAACCAGAGTCATTGCAAGCATGGGTACTAACTGTTAATGACGGTAGCAATTTTGTTTTAAGTGACAACAGCTTTGAAGGTACGATTGTAGGTTTTTTGGAGATAAACTCTACAGCCCCAGTACAAAAGACTTTTTCAGATGCTCGTAACAAGCCATTTTCTCAACTACACACTAAACATGTAGACTTCTGATGTTAAAAGAATGGCCGGCTGGTGTGGCCGAGCGGTTCTAGGCGCTTCAGTCTGGAGCCGCGCGACCGCTACGGTCGCAGGTTCGAATCCTGCCTAGGGCAGGGATGTGTGTGATGTCCTTAGGTTAGTTAGGTTTTAAGTAGTTCTAAGTTCTAGGGGACTGATGACCTCAGATGTTAAGTCCCATAGTGCTCAGAGCCACTTGAGCCATTTGTTAAAAGAATGAAACACAGATCTGCTGGGTGACCTTTGCATTTTCATGTTTTCCGTTGTGCTTTCTCAAGGTCCGGTCGTAAGTAACATTTTTTGTGATTGCGTCGCATAGAAAATGAATTATGATCGCTTACGATTTTAAAAGTTTTGGAGCAACAGTTCTTGTTGGAGCATCCCCATTCCTGTTCGTGGGTGGTTATGAAGTGAAACATAACGTAAGAGCCCTTTGCTGCTCTACGTGCAGAGCAAGTTGAGGAGTTCGGACACGGAGATTGGTGGACCTTTCCTCGATCGTTCCTGGCCGCAAATTTCATTGGGTGGTGTTTACAGGGTACCTGAATGCTGTACGCCGGGCTGGGTTAGGGTTATTTAGGCCCGATGAGGTTGGGTTCCCGGGTGACGGGCCACGGCACAGACAAAGATATCTTACTCTGTGGCCACGGGCTGACGGCGGAAGCAGGCGCGCCGCCACTACCTGCGGATGCCTCAGCCGCTAATTGCCCTGGGAAAAAATGCGGGCGACAGCCGACGGCCGGCCAAAAGGAAAACAAAGCGAAGGCCCACCGGCGGCGCGCCGGCCCCCCGGGGGCAGGGGGTGGGGGAGAATATCCACAAGGGGGGCCTCCGACCGCGGGGGTGGAGGAACACACGCTCTCTGCGTCATTGGTCCTCACGAGACACGGCAGCAGGGCAGCGGCGTCGTCTTCCAGTAACGCGGCCATCGCTGACGATGGATCGAAGGTGCTGCAGCTACCTGCTCATAGAGTACCGACTCCGCCGCCTTTGTAAAAGGACGGTACGATGAGAGAGAAAGGGCTGTGCGCTAATATTTACATTTACAGTCAGTTACCACTACGACTAGATAGGATCAGCAGCACTGCGATCTTGCTCGCTTACGATGCAGTCATCTACATGAAGGAATTATCATTCAGCAATCGTAAGGAAAGGCTGAAAGACTTCGATGAACATTTCAGTTGTTATAATGTATGATAGCTCTTTTACAATGTGGACATATGTAAGATAATTCCTATAAAAAAGAGAAATAGCCTCATAGTACTCGATTACAAGATAGCTGGTAACGTCTGGAGCACGTCAAGTCGTTTAAGTACTTAGGGGATATAGCAAGATATGAAGTGGGGGTAATAACGTAAAATGAGTATGGCCGGGTGATAAAGCAAGATTAGTTGGAAGGGTTCTCGGTGTGTGCAGTACGCCTCTAAACGAAATCGCGTTTACGAAAAATGTGCGACCAGTTCTGTTGTTGCATGTAGTTTTTTGAGTCGTTATCAAATAGACAAGACAACGCACGTCGAATGAATTGTGGGACGCAAAGCTGGGACTCTAACGGGTCATTGTAACCAATGCGAAAGTGTACCAGGAGCTTTCGGAGAAATTGAACTTGGAAGAAAGACGACGTACTTCTCGTGAAACAATTTTTTCGGTAAATTTAGGGAACCAGCTTTCGGAAAATACTTAGCTGCCACTACCATCCTTGTCTATCTCGCACAGAGATTATGAAAATACGAGAGATTAGGGTCCATACAGATGCCTATTGGTAGCCACATACCCCTCACCCAGTAAGAAAATGGAATAAAACGGGAGACCGATGATACACGTATGAAGTAATCAGTCAGCATTTACATTAGAGTGGCTTGCGGAGTATATACGTAAAGCATTTATTTTTTTAATTAATATTTGATGTACTTTATATGAAACCAGCTCCATATTACAGTCGCGGCATATTTGACAATTACTATAATTTTAGTACATACAGAACACATATTAGTTGATAGTTATATGTGAAGGCTTTAATCTGTAAAAAGTATCAGTAGTAATTTGGTAAGTTTATGAATTTCCTAATATGAAGATACCTCTCAAATTAGTAAGGGGATGGTGCACTGATTTGATTAGCCCCTTCCAGAAGGCTGTTTGCACCGTGTCAGTCTCACTGAAAATAAATTTCGTCTATATTTTCACATAAGCAAAAGTAATTCATCTCAAGATTACAAAAGCAGAGGCGTTTTCTTAGAAAATGTTGCTCTGATGGGTAAAAAGCAATACCAGTGCGCGGTAGCCAGCGGTCTTTGGTGCCTTGCCACGGGTCGCGCGGCTCCCCTCGTCGGAGGTTCGAGTCCTCCCTGGGGCCTGGGTGTGTGTGTTGTAGTTAAGTGTTAGTTTAAGTTAGATTAAGTAGTGTGTAAGCCTAGAGACCGATGACCTTAGCAGCTTGGTCCCATAGGAACTTAACAAAAATTTCCAGTTTCCAATACCAGTGTTGTCTCTGTTTCGTGAAACGACGGACTCTTCCGTTTCCTCACAGGTTCCAACGGCAGGATCGGAAATACCCGTATGGAGCGCAGCAGTCGCAAATTCCGCATCGGCTTGGCCGCTTCCACCGTTTCCTTCGGTCAGCCCCCAACTCCTTCACGGCCTCGTACTATTTACATTGAAGAGCCAAAGAAACTGGTACACCAGCCTAATATCGTGTAGGGCCGCCGCGAGCACGCAGAAGTGCCACAACACGACCTAGCATGGACTCGACTAATGTCTGAAGTTGTGTTGGAGGGAACTGACACCAGGAACCCTGGGGGCTGCCCATAAATCCGTGAGAGTACGAGGGGGTGGAGATCTCTTCTGAACATCACTTTGCAAGGTATCCCAGATATGCTCAATAATGTTCACGTATGGCGGGTTTTGTGGCCAGCGGAAGTGTTTAAACTCAGAAGAGTGTTGCTGGAGCCACTCTGTAACAATTCTCGATGTGTGGGGTATCGCAATGATCTGCTTTATTTGCCCTGGTCCGTCGGAATGTACACTGGATATGAATGGATGCAGGTAATCACACAGGATGCTTACGTGCGTGTTACCTGTCAGGGTCGTATCTAGAAGTATCAGGGGTCACATATCACTCCAACTGCACACTCCCCACACCATTAAAGAGCCTCCACCAGCTTGAACAGTCTCTTGCTGACATGCAGAGCCCATGATTTCATGCCAGACAACAGGTTCCCAGTCATCAATAGTCCAATGCCGGTGTTGACGGGCCCAGGCGAGACGTAAAGCTCTGTGTCGTGCAGTCATCAAGGGTACATGAGTGGGCTTTCGGCTCCGAAAGCCGACATCGATGATGTTTCGTTGAATGGTTCGCACGCTGCCACTTGTTGATGGCCCAGCATTGAAATCTGCAGCAATTTGCGGAAGGGTTGAACTTCTGTCCCGTTGAACGATTCTCTTCAGCCGTCGTTGCCGTTCTTGCAGGATTGTTTTCCGCCCGCAGCGGTATCAGAAATTTAATGTTATACCGGATTTCTGATACACACGGTACACTCGTGAAATGGTCATACGGGAAAATCCCCACTTCGTCGCTACCTCGGAGATGCTGTGTTCCGTCGCTCGTGCGCCGACTATAACACCACGTTCAAACTCACTTCAATCTTGATAACCTGCCATTGTAGCAGCAGCAACCGATCTAATAGCTGCACCAGACACTTGCCTTATATGGGCATTGCCGACCGCAGCACCGTATTCCGCCTGTTTACATATCTCTGTAATTGAGTAGGCATGCCTATACCAGTTTCTCTGGCGCTTCAGTGTACATTTGTAGTCTAAGTGCGTAGCAGAGGGTACTTTTTACTGTAGCAACGGTATGTTGGAGCTAACTGCTCGTGAGTTGGCGTCAGCTCCCTGCTGTAGGCCACCCCGGTGCCGGCGCTGTTGCTGGTGGCCGGTGATTCAGCGCGGCTGTGCGGAAGCGCGCTGAAAGCAGAGCCGGCCAGCACGACACCGGAGCTGCGACACGACACCGACACCGCTCAACACAGCACAGGCCGTGACGTCAGGCGCCGCGTTGCGTAACAGCGGCGCTATAATTAGCGGGGTTGCGCTCACCTGTGATGGGGGCCGGGCGTGCCGGTAGGAGCACATGTATCTGAGGCTGCGGCACTCCAAGGGGTGCAGAGGACGAGGAAGCGGGAGTACTCGGGAGAGAGGCAGCGAAGTGTCGTCTTTGGGAAAGGAAGTCGTCCTGGAAGCAACTTTTCTCAGGGATGGGACAAGCGTCAGTCTTGAGTTCACAGTTGTTCTCTTCGTATATCAATGAGATCTCGTCGGTTTCGTCGTCCTGCAAATATAACTTCCATGCCAACGGCCTCCACCTTCACACAATATCAATGACAACATCTTTAGTTGAGTGACCATTAATCAGATGAGTGACCGTTTGTCTTCAGTTTTCAGATGGTAGCAAAACCTTGAAGTTGTACTAGATGCGAAAAAGTCCCAATTTGTTTTAGTACCCCGTCGAAAATTACGAGGTAATCCCAAAAGTAAGGTCTCCCATTTTTTATACGTACATAGACCTGTGTATTTCTACAATGGTTTATATCAGTTTACAGCTTGAACATTTAGCTATTTTTCGACATAATAACCATTTCTGTCGATGCATTTTTGAAGACGCTGTGGCAGTTTTTGTATGCCCATGTCATTCCAGCTCGCCGCCGTGCTGTTCAGAAAGTTATGAACCTCTTCTTTTACCTCGTCGTCGGAGAAGAATCGCTTTCCGGCCAAATGTTCTTTTAACCTAAGGAACAGGTGATAGTCACTGGGCGCCAAGTCAAGACTATAGGTTGGGTGGGTGATTATGTTCCACTGACACTGTTTCAGGAGACCAACGATTTGCCGAGCGATGTGTGGGCGAGAATGTGTACACCCTTGCTTCCTCTTCTCCGGTTCTGAATTGGCCGTTTGAATTTTTTCAGAGTCTCACAGTACCTGTCGGCGTTAATTGTGGTCCCAGCGATTCAGCTTCGACGACAAGGTGATAGAAGAGGTTTATAACTTTCAGAACAGCAGTGCGGCGAGCTTGTATGACATGGGCAAACAAAAACTGCCACAGCGTCTACAAAAATGCATCGACAGAAATGGTGATTATATCGAAAAACATCTAAATGTTCAAGCCGTAAACTGATGTAAACCATTGTAGAAATAAACAGGTCTATGTACTTATAAAAAAATAGGAGACCTTACTTTTGGGATTCCAGAATTCAGTAAACTTTGCCTCATCTTCTTCGTCACAGTGTTTCAATATCGTATCAGAAACTGGTGTGTAAATTCTCATTAGCTCTTTAGTTGGGCAGAACATACTGATATCACTGCATATTATTCACATTATGTGAAGCGTAAACTTGTGCAATCACTTCTGTTTCCGAATCTTCACTACTGCGAAGTACACTGGTGTGAGCAGACTCATGGGATACCTCCATAATATCGTGCCGGACCTCCTTTTGCCCGGCGTCGTGCAGCAATCGATGTGGCATCGACTCAACAAATCTTTGGAAATCCCATGCTGCCTCCATAGCTGTCCATAACTGCAAAAATGTTGCCGGTGCAGGATTTTGAACACGAACTGACCTCTTGATTATGTCCCATAAATGTTCGATGGGACTCATATCGGGCGATCTGGGTTGTCAAACATTCGCTCGAATTGTCCAGAATGTCTTTCAAACCAATCGCGAACAACTGTTGCCCCGTGACACGGCCCATTGTCACCCATAAAAATTCCATTGACATTTGGAAACAAGACGTCCATGAATGGCCGAAAATGGTCTCCAAATAGCCGAGCATCCAAAAGACCCAATCCATTCCACATGCAGACAGCCCATGTCATTATGGAGCCACCACCAGCTTGCACAGCGCCTTGTTGACAACTTGGATCCATGGCTTCGTGGTGTCTGCGGCACACTCGATCCCTACCATCAGCTCTTATCAACTGGAATCGGGATTCAAGTGACCATCCCACCGTTGAAACTTCCTGGCAGATTAAAACTGTGTGCCGGACCGAGACTCGAACTCGGGACCATTGCCTTTCGCGGGCAAGTGCTCTAACTTGCCCGCGAAAGGCAATGGTCCCGAGTTCGAGTCTTGGTCCGGCACTACAGTTTTAATCTGCCAGGAAGTTTCATATCAGCGCACACTCCGCTGCAGAGTGAAAATCTCATTCTGAATCCATCCCACTGTTTCCCAGCCGTTTAGTGTCCAACCGGTATCGTCATGAACCCAGGAGATGCGCTGCAGGCGATGTCGTGCTGTTAGCGAAGGCACTCGCGCCGGTCGACTGCCGCCATAATGCACTAACGCACATTTCGTCACACTGTCCTAACGGATAGGTCCCACATTCATTTCTGCGGTTATTTCACGTAGTTGCTTGTCTGTTAGCACTGACAACTCTAGGTGAACGCTGCTGCTCTGGGTCGTTAAGTGAAGACCGTCGGCCACTGCGTTGTCCATGGTGAGAGGTAATGCCTGAAATTTTATATTCTCGGCACATGCTTGATACTGTGGTTTGTGAAATATTGAATTACCTAACAATTTACGAAATGGAATGTCCCATGCATCTAGCTCCAACTACCTCTCTGCTTACAAAGTCTGTTAATTCCGTCGTGCGGCCGTAATCACGTCGGAAACCTTTTCATATGCATCAGATGGCTGCCCTGCCTTTTATATCTTGCGTATGTGATACCATCGCCATCTGTATATGTGTATATCACTATCTATGACTTTGGTCACTTCAGTGTAATGCATCATGGTACCAGTAGCAGAAAACTCGTGAAGGTTGGGTGTGTTGCATTTGCGACATCCTTCTGTTCGACCATGTCGGTGCCTCCCACGTCCAGTTAGGATAGTTGCGACCACAATGACTACCATATGCTGTGTCTAATCCATGGGCTCCTCAGTATTCATGCACCAAAGTATCACGCATCACATGATAATCGCAACATGAGGTCTCAGTCATTTAGTGCTCTAGATGTATACATCCATGAAGCAAACACATTCGCAAACTCTTTCCGTGTTGTTGCAGTCCGCCTCCTGAACAAGCTACCCCGCAAGCATCAGTTCAGTGACCTGTTGCGTTTAGGAAAGAGCTAAAGCTCTTCCTTCTGTCAGCTACATGTATTTTCTTTAAAACAATAACGTGTCATATAAGGCAAGTTTCCCTGCACCAAACAGCGAACCAACATTACTATCCTCTCGAAGCTGGGCTTCTTCCTCTTTTCATTTGTCCAACAGCCACACTACTTGACGAACACTTCAAACTTTCCGGAACAATACTCTATAACTCGTCGCACTAACGTCATCTTCTTTCACAGATTCATTGCACTTTCCCAGAACTTTTCTACCAAATCTAAGTCTTCCATTCGCCTTTCCTAACACCGATTTCCAATGTTCGTCCCGTTTCATATACCACATATGTTTACCATTTGACGTCCTGAACATGTTAAATACTAACCTCTTAATCAAACAGTACCGACATCTCTTTGTTATAGGCGTTGAGGAGAATGACCTCCTCAGTCCCAACTGCATGAATTCTGGGAACATCGTTCATATGATACACAACTCGTGCTTCCCTCACAAGACATTCTAAATGCCATAGATCAAAGCAGTCACGTCCACGGAGTATTTCTTGAATTCCGAGAGGCATTTTATTCCGTACCACGCCAACATTATTCTCAAAACCACCGTCGTACGGAGAATAAGGAGAAATATCCGACTGGACTGAATATTTTTTGGTAGGGACAGCGCACAAATTACCGTGAATAGAGAGTCATCGATAGGTGCAGAATTAAACAGGTGTGACCCAGGGAAGCTTGTAGGGACTCTTGCTGTTCGTGCTCTTACTGATCTTGCGGTCAGTATTAATAGCAAACTCATACTTTTCGCAGATAATGCCATTATATAATGATATTATGTCTGAAACAAACAAACGAACACAGTCCGAACAGGCCTTGAAGCTCCAATGGCACCGACCGGCCGCCGTGTCGTCCTCAACCCGCAGACGTCACCGAATGCAGATACGGAGGGGCATGTGTCAAGCACACCGCTCTGCCGGCCGTTGTCAGTTTTCGTGAACAGTGCCGCTAATCCTCAGCCAAGTAGCTCCTCAATTAGCCTTACAAGGATTGACTGCACCCCACTTGCACACCACGCGGCAGACCCGGACGGTGACCCAGACAAGTGCTAGCCAAGCCCTACAGCGCTTAACATCGGCAGTCTGGTGGATACCGGTGTTACCACTGCGGCAAGGCCGTTGGCATGTCTGAAACAAGATGCATAAATATTCAATCAGATGTTGATAAGATTTCAAAGTAGTGCAAAGATTGTCAACTTGCTTTAAATGTTCAGAAATGTAAAACTGTGCATCTCAGAGAAAGAGAAAACGTAGTGACCTATGACTTTAATATCCAAGAATCAGTATTGGAGTCTATCAACTGATACAAATACGTGGGTGTAACAATTTGTAAAGATAAGAAATTGAACGATCACATAGGCTCAGTAGCAGGTAAAACAGGTGACAAACTTCGGTTCGTTGGTGGAATACTCGGGAAACACAATGTCTACAAAGGAGATTGCTTGCAAAACACTCGTACGATCCATGCTAGAATGCTTCTCAAGTGTGTCGGACCTGTCAGGAATGACAGGGATATCGAACGTATACGGAGAAGGGCAGCACAACTCTGACCATGGGAGAGTGTCACGGAGCTGCTGGAGGAACTGAACTTGCAGACAGTTGAAAATATGCCGAGAAAGCCGACAAACAAAAGTAGGTTCAAATGATGAATCCAGCAATATACTACGGTCCTCTACACATCGCTCACGTAGGCATCGCGAGAACAAAATTAAATTAATTACAGGTCGCATTTGAGCAATCAGTCCTCCTCTGCTCCATAGAATGGAAAGATGCTCTAATAACTGATACTCTGGGAAGTGCTCTCTGTCATGCACTTCACAGTGATTTTGCAGAGTATGGATGTTGATGTGGATCTTGCATTTATCCATTTTTGAGTAAAGCACACAAAGTGCAATTTTCGTTTGTTTAGAAAATTCGTTGTATAGTCCAACATACTGTGCAGGTTGTATTAGTCAATTATTAATGTCTGTCACATATCAGAGAATATATTCCATATTATGGTACTCTTCAGAGATGACGTTGCCACACCGAAGCTGCAACACGAATCGATACCATGGACATTAGCGAGGGTTCTCTGCCATCTGCAACAGTGTGTGGGAGGTGCACGTGAAGACCACGCTCCCTCCCCCCCCCCCCCCCCCCCTCAGCACAGCAGCGCCCTCACGCGGAGGTCAGTATAGTGTCGAGCAAGCAAGTGGTTCTCCCCCCACTTGGAGACCTCAGCTGCTGCAGTCGAGTAGGGCAGTGTGACTAGGACTCTCGTTAGGTAGATAGGTAGACCGTTCGCCAGGTGCAAGTATTTCGATTTGACGCCACTTCAGCGACTTTCGCGTCGATGAGGATGAAATGATGATGGTTAGGACAACACAACACCCAACCCCTGAGCGGAGAAAATCTCCGACCCAGACGGGAATCGAACCTCGGTCCTTAACATTGACATTCCGTCGCGCTCACCACTCAGCTACCGAGGGCGGACGAGTAGGACAGTGACAGTTGAAGTTTCAGATGGACATGTACCATTGTCAGTACTGAACGTTGTTTCTCAAGAGAAGAGTTTGTTAATTAGTGCATCAAGTGATGCTTTGCTAGTGCATGTCAGTAGTGAATTATCCAGTATTCCTATAGCAAAGAGCTGTGCCAAAGTTAAGCATTTTTTAATTCATTTATGAAATAAAGTGAGGCAATTATTCAAGCGTTCTGGTATGATGAGTATTCTCCCAGAATCAACAGTTGCGGCCGAACGAAAGTGATTTCGCCTGGTCACAACAGGTATCATCCTAAGTTTCTTTATACTCCAAGAGGTACGGTTTGGAACGCCTTTGGGAAATTTAGGAAGACGAGATCTACTAGTTCATTTACATCTATGTTTCCAGCTGTGTGTGAATCTGATTACTAAAATACCAACTTTCGTGGACTTTCTTCGAGCATTTGCTTATATTTTACAGTAGAATAAGTGAAACCCACTGATGACGGTGTAAGATCTCGAAACGTATATGAGCAAATAGAGAAAAGACAAGGCTTTTTTGGTCTGTCCAAGGTGTTGTTGTTGTTGTGGTCTTCAGTCCTGAGACTCGTTTGATGCAGCTCTCCATGCTACTCTATCCTGTGCAAGCTTCTTCATCCCCCAGTACCTACTGCAACCTACATCCTTCTGAATCTGTTTAGTGTATTCATCTCTTGGTCTCCCTCTACGATTTTTACCCTCCACGCTGCCCTCCAATGCTAAATTTGTGATCCCTTGATGCCTCAAAACATGTCCTACCAACCGATCCCTTCTTCTAGTCAAGTTGTGCCACAAACTTCTCTTCTCCCCAATCCTATTCAATACCGCTTCATTAGTTACGTGATCTACCCACCTTATCTTCAGCATTCTTCTGTAGCACCACATTTCGAAAGCTTCTATTCTCTTCTTGTCCAAACTGGTTATCGTCCATGTTTCACTTCCATACATGGCTACACTCCATACAAATACTTTCAGAAACGACTTCCTGACACTTAAATCTATACTCGATGTTAACAAATTCCTTTTCTTCAGAAACGATTTCCTTGCCATTGATAGTCTACATTTTATATCCTCTCTACTTCGACCATCATCAGTTATTTTACTTCCTAAATAGCAAAACTCCTTTACTACTTTAAGTGTCTCATTTCCTAATCTAATCCCCTCAGCATCACCCGATTTAATTTGACTACATTCCATTATCCTCGTTTTGCTTTTGTTGATGTTCATCTTATATCCTCCTTTCAAGACACTGTCCATTCCGTTCAACTGCTCTTCCAAGTCCTTTGCTGTCTCTGACAGAATTACAATGTCATCAGCGAACCTCAAAGTTTTTATTTCTTCTCCATGGACTTTAATACCTACTCCGAACTTTTCTTTTGTTTCCTTTACTGCTTGCTCAATATACAGATTGAATAACATCGGGGAGAGGCTACAACCCTGTCTTACTCCCTTCCCAACCACTGCTTCCCTTTCATGCCCCTCGACTCTTATAACTGCCATCTGGTTTCTGTACAAATTGTAAATAGCCTTTCGCTCCCTGTATTTCACCCCTGCCACCTTCAGAATTTGAAAGAGAGCATTCCAGTTAACGTTGTCAAAAGCTTTCTCTAAGTCTACAAATGCTAGAAACGTAGGTTTGCCTTTTCTTAATCTTTCTTCTAAGATAAGTCGTAAGGTTAGTATTGCCTCACGTGTTCCAACATTTCTGCGGAATCCAAACTTATCTTCCCCGAGGTCCGCTTCTACCAGTTTATCCATTCGTCTGTAAAGAATTCGCGTTAGTATTTTGCAGCTGTGACTTATTAAACTGATAGTTCGGTAATTTTCACATCTGTCAACACCTGCTTTCTTTGGGATTGGAATTATTATTTTCTTCTTGAAGTCTGTGGGTATTTCGCCTGTCTCATACATCTTGCTCACCAGATGGCAGAGTTTTGTCATGACTGGATCTCCCAAGGCCATCAGTAGTTCTAATGGAATGTTGTCTACTCCCGGGGCCTTGTTTCGACTCAGGTCTTTCAGTGCTCTGTCAAACTCTTCACGCAGTATCTTATCTCCCATTTCATCTTCATCTACATCCTCTTCCATTTCCATAATATTGTCCTCAAGTACATCGCCCTTGTATAAACCATCTATATACTCCTTCCACCTTTCTGCCTTCCCTTCTTTGCTTAGAACTGGGTTTCCATCCGAGCGCTTGATATTCATACAAGTGGTTCTCTTCTCTCCGAAGGTCTCTTTAATTTTCCTGTAGGCAGTATCTATCTTACCCCTAGTGAGACAAGCCTCTACATCCTTACATTTTTCCTCTAGCCATCCCTGCTTAGCCATTTTGCACTTCCTGTCGATCTCATTTTTGAGACGTTTGTATTCCTTTTTGCCTGTTTCACTTACTGCATTTTTATATTTTCTCCTTTTATCAATTAAATTCAATATTTCTTCTGTTACCCAAGGGTTTCTATTAGCCCTCGTCTTTTTACCTACTTGATCCTCAGCTGCCTTCACTACTTCATCCCTCAGAGCTACCCATTCTTCTTCTACTGTATTTCTTTCCCCCATTCCTGTCAATTGTTCCCTTATGCTCTCCCTGAAACTCTCTACAACCTCTGGTTCTTTCAGTTTATCCAGGTCCCATCTCCTTAAATTCCCACCTTTTTGCAGTTTCTTCAGTTTCAATCTGCAGTTCATAACCAATAGATTGTGGTCAGAATCCACATCTGCCCCTGGAAATGTCTTACAATTTAAAACCTGGTTCCTAAATCTCTCTCTTACCATTATATAATCTATCTGATACCTTTTAGTATCTCCAGGATTCTTCCAGGTATACAACCTTCTTTCATGATTCTTGAACCAAGTGTTAGCTATGATTAAGTTATGCTCTGTGCAAAATTCTACAAGGCGGCTTCCTCTCTCATTTCTTCCCCCCAATCCATATTCACCTACTATGTTTCCTTCTCTCCCTTTTCCTACTGACGAATTCCAGTCACCCATGACTATTAAATTTTCGTCTCCCTTCACTAGCTGAATCATTTCTTTTATTTCGTCATACATTTCATCAATTTCTTCATCATCTGCAGAGCTAGTTGGCATATAAACTTGAACTACTGTAGTAGGCATGGGCTTTGTGTCTATCTTGGCCACAATAATGCGTTCACTATGCTGTTTGTAGTAGCTAACCCGCACTCCTATTCCTTTATTCATTATTAAACCTACTCATGCATTACCCCTATTTGATTTTGTATTTATAACCCTGTAATCACCTGACCAAAAGTCTTGTTCCTCCTGCCACCGAACTTCACTAATTCCCACTATATCTAACTTTAACCTATCCATTTCCCTTTTTAAATTTTCTAACCTACCTGCCCGATTAAGGGATCTGACATTCCACGCTCCGATCAGTAGAATGCCAGTTTTCTTTCTCCTGATAACGACGTCCTCTTGAGTAGTCCCCGCCCGGAGATCCGAATGGGGGACTATTTTACCTCCGGAATATTTTACCCAAGAGGACGCCATCATCATTTAATCATACAGTAAAGCTGCATGTCCTCGGGAAAAATTACGGCTGTAGTTTCCCCTTGCTTTCAGCCGTTCGCAGTACCAGCACAGCAAGGCCGTTTTGGTTAATGTTACAAGGCCAGATCAGTCAATCATCCAGACTGTTGCCCCTGCAACTACTGAAAAGGCTGCTGCCCCTCTTCAGGAACCACATGTTTGTCTGGCCTCTCAACAGATACCGCTCCGTTGTGGTTGCACCTACGGTACGGCCATCTGTATCGCTGAGGCACGCAAGCCTCCCCACCAACGGCAAGGTCCATGGTTCATGGGGCTAAATCCTAATTTACGCTATATTTGTGCGGCAACGAGGTATAATACGATGACTTTAAATGCGAACATCTTTAGATTAGGCTTTACAGTGACTGTTATTGATATTAAATGAAACAACAAGTTTACTGTTACCAGTCACCGTTTTATTTATTTCCACGACGCGTTTCAAAGGTTTAAACTTCCATCATCGGGTGGATTTACGTTAGAATGACATTTGTGTGTGTGTTGAGTTACAATTTTTGGAGGAACTTGTGGCACTGCCTAGTGGAGAAACAAGATACTATTTCAGAACATGGTTTTGGATTTCTTCTGACAAAAAATTAAACTGATATCTAATGGTAAACATAAAATAAGTAAACTAGAGTACCTCCAGTGGTCACAGGTTCCTTACACTGTCGTAACACATCACATGTATACTGACACATTTGTAAACAAATATGGCGTCTGGAATCTGCTGGGTGCAAGGTTCGCATAGGAGAAGAGAAGACATAATCGCAAAGTGCAAAGAATATACATTGTAACAACATTATTACAGAATAATTGTTTAAAGCATTTGGAGGTGTTTGTTTTGAGGTGTCGAATATATGTGTGTGTACTTCAGGTGGCATATAAATCCAATTTTGACAAGTTAAAGCCGGCCGCAGTGGCCGAACGGTTCTAGGCGTTCCAGTCCGGAACCGCGCTGCTGCTACGTTCGCAGATTCGAATCCTGCCTCGGGCATGGATGTGTGTGATGTCCTTAGGTTTAAGCAGTTCTAAGTCTAGGGGACTAATGACCTCAGATGTTGAGTCCCATAGCGCTCAGGGCCATTTGAACCATTTGACAAGTTAAAACAGCTTAACATTCGTACTCGTTTATACAATCAGATGAAATGTTAAAATGGCTTAAACTTCATACTTGTTAATAACAATCAGATGAAATGTTACAGACTTGAAGTACAATAATCATATTGGCTACAGCAGTAAAATCATACATAGATGACACTATTTGACTGGCATTAATAGACATGTGCGAGAGGCTGGAGGCAGAAGAAGAGGAAGAGAGAGAGAAAGTAAGTGAGAGAGAGAGAGATACGATGAAGCTGGCTTCACCCCTTAGAATGGTGACGTGATGCCTAAACGCGTTATACCAAATTAGTAGCTTGCTCAGTGCACCAGAAAATGTGTGATGTTGTAGTGAAATATTCAGACTGTGTGACGCAATTTCGAGTGGTTTTGGCGTCGGATGTCCGCGTGTAATATTCTGTGGGCCGCTGCCACTGAGTGGACGAACATCCTGGCACTAATTGGCCAGAAGGGGAGGGGGGAAAAGTGCTGGCACAGAAATGCGTTTCCTTGCCAGCCCAGCAGCGTCCGAGATATAATGTGTTATTAAACCTTTCCGAGCGAGGGGGCGTGGCCAGAAATATTAGCTGAAGTAATGACCGCCCGAGTGTCTAATTGCACGCCGGGGCAGGCATTAGTATGCGTGATTACAGTTAAAGAAGACATTCCCGCTGCCGGCCCTGCAGGTAAACAGAGCCCGCGGCCCGTGGGACGGCGGCGAAGCAGTGCTGCGACAGCGGCCGGCCGCGCTGCGCTCCTAATAAACTCCGGCCCGAACCTCTGCTGCTTTACGAGCCTCCCAAATTACAGGGCCGCTAATTCGGCAGCGTCCAGCCGAGCGCGAGAATTTGTCCGCCGGGAGTCGCAGGCCTAATTGTCTGGCCGCGCGCGGTAACAGCACTCCCATACCGCGGCGCAACTGCTGCGCTTCTTTAATACTGGCGCCGACTGCAAGAAGCGAAGCTGCGAATTATTTACGGATTAGAATCCCTCAGAGTGGGAGACGCTACCGTATGAGACACCTGTCAGCAATACGTGCCAGGAGGAGCAATTTTGTACAGAGTCTACACCACGCATAGTATATGTAGTCTACGATTTTAATGGAAGGGTGGTTCCTTAAGTACAAAAGAAGAAAGTAAGAGTCGTATCATTTTGCTGGCTCAATCTCCAGATGTCAGCCGCGAAGGATTAGCCGAGCGGTCTAAGGCGCTGCAGTTATGGACTGTACGGCTGGTCCCGGCGGAGGTTCGAGTCCTACCTCGGGCATGGATGTGTGTGTTTGACCTTAGGATAATTTAGGTTAAGTAGTGTGTAAGCTTAGGGACTGATGACCTTAGCAGTTAAGTCACATAGCCGGCCGGGGTGGCCGAGCGGTTCTAGGCGCTGCAGTCTGGAACCGCGTGACAGCTACGGTCGCAGGTTCGAATCCTGCCTCGGGCATGGATGTGTGTGATGTCCTTAGGTTAGTTAGGTTTAAGTAGTTCTAAGTTCTAGGGGACTGATGACCTCAGAAGTTAAGTCCCATAGTGCTCAGAGCCATTTGAACCATTTTGAAGTTAAGTCACGTAAGATTTCAAACCCATTTTTTTTTCCAGATGTCAGACGCTCAGATCGGTACCGAACTTTGTATGTCGATAGAATGTCAACCAAAACTCCGATTTAGTTCGTACTATGTGCTGTCGTCCAACAGAACGGGCTTAAACATAAATTAAAAGTAGCTCCAGAACTACGGAACACAGGAAAAGCGTAACTATAACTAATATGTATTGCTTTCGTGGGGAAGTGGATAGAGCTTTAGACGTCGTAGCAAGGGTCCCGGTTTCATACCCCACTGATGACAATTTTCTTTTTTCTTGCTGTATTGGCTCTGAGCACTATGAGACTTAACATCTGAGGTTATCAGTCCCCTAGAACTTAGCACTACATAAACCTAACTAACCTAAGGACATCATACACATCCATGCCTGAGGCAGGATTCGAACCTGCGACCGTAGCGGTCACGCGGTTCCAGACTGAAGCGCCTATAACCGCACGGCCACACCGGCCGGCTCTTGCTGTATTATACGCGAAAGTGTGACATGGGATTATTAACAAACCCGCACGTGTGACGCAGTTGTTTCTCTACTCTAATGTTGCAATTTATTATGTTTATTCCGTAAAACTAAAAATGCAGTAGCTGCTTCATCCCGAAAGATGTCTGTTCTGTCGCACATGTCTGACAGAACACCACATCTATCCATACAAATGTACTCTAAGGTTTGCTACGTTCACCTAACAAAGCACACCGCCAAAAGAACACTGCTACAAACTCCGGAAAGTCCTTTTACATGCCAGGAAAATATTCTCCCATGTAACTGTTTCATGTGTAAACTGTTAAAACATATTGTCATCAGTGGGGTTTGAACGCGGGACCTTTGGCACGACCACCTCAAGCTCTACCAACTCACTCACGTGAGATCAGTTATTCACAGTTACTCACAGATACGCCTTTCGTGTGCTCCCTAGTTTTGGTGTTACTTTTAATTACAGCTTACGCTTGTTCCACTGGACCACAGCACGAACTAAATGAGAGGTCTGGATGACACTCTATCGACATACAACGTTTGGTACCGATGTGAGTGTCTCACATCTGGAGACTTGGGTGTCAGAGGACCCGTAGAGCAGGTTCACCAGCGTAATCGTAAAACGTTCTCTCCCTACGAGCACAGTGGACCATTCCTTCATGGTGTGTCATATTTGTGTCTTCAGTCTGTCTGTTGAGTGTAGTTGACTGTAAAGGGTGTGCGTATAGCGTGGTGTCATGCTTATGATGTACGATGATGGGAGCAGGGCGGAGATGTAACCTGCTGCCCCGGCACACAACCTATTCCTCTCGAGTAGCACCAATGGGGTCTCCGAGCTTAACGTCCCCAAACGACGAACAGATCAGCATCAATAGGCCCGCTGCAAGAAGCACTGAGGAGAGGTGTGGAATCTGATCCAATACATTAGCTAAAATTCCAGTGATGAGAAATTTCATGCCAGCACCACCCCTCGTTCTCGACCAAGTAGAGGCGATGAGATTTTTGGAGCCACCAGCGTTCGAACCGGCTGTCTGTGAGTCGAGTGCGGTCACACTGTCGTGTAGCACCCCGACCTAGGCTGTTTGTTTACTAGGCATCGTTTTTAAATAGGTCCGCTGCAGCGCCGCGCTTGGCGAGCTGCTCATTCACATTGAGCACTTGCATCTATTGTTACCCACAAGTGCCCCAACTGAAGAATTCTTCAGTTTTAACCTTGGTACTTGTCAACAGTGCCTCAAATAACTGAAAACAGCATCGAGTGTGATTATTTTCCTTATGTAAGGAATGTGATGGCTGTCGATGTCCGTCAGTAGATTATTGAAATTTCTCCGGAAGAAACTATGAGTGTTCCAGTGGTAACAATATAGTTTTATAACGTTTAGAGATGGTTGTTATGAAGTGCGAACTTATCACTAAAGGCTGGCTTTAGTAACCTAAAGCAAATTCTGCTAATAATTATTATAACTAATCACTTATCGGATAATTAGATCATTAGGTAACAGCTCGATAAATTGTAGAACAATTGTTCTTGTTCAGCGGAAAATAAACACTAATGGCTTGCTTTGTCACCGCTGTTCAGTACATTGTCCTCAGTCATCAGTGGAAATATCTGCACTTATATCCCTAAAACCTTTTATCTCTTGTATGATATCTTAGAGACCAGGCGATGTTCCTATTGAAATAACTCGCCCATACTACTTGCATCCAAATTCAACCAGTCTCAACTTTTTTTACTTGTCCACTTGTAAAGCTCTGTACATGTGACAGTAGAGAACAATGCTGGTGCATCGAGCACTCTGCTCACTGCACGCTGTCGAATGTGGGGCTCCGCAACATACCACCCCTGTGTGTTCCCTTGTTGACCCCATGACACCATCTTTAACGATTGCACGGGGCACTGGATCATCGAGATGAAATCGTGCCGACTAGTCGGGTGAATCATATTCCTTGTCACACGCGCTCAATGTCGCATCTGGCTACGCCGTCATCCAGACCAAGGTCTGCGAGAAACATGCACCACGCCAAGGTCGCAGGCCAGTTGAGGCAGTACTGTGTAATGGCATTTACCTGGTTTTTTGGAGGGACTTGTGGTAGTAGTCCAAGCCACCATGGCTGCTTTAAACTGTGTGCACATTACTGCTGGCCGCCTATTCCCTTCATTCTTGTTGTTTTTGTCGTAGGTAATGGCATCTTTCAGCAGAATAACAGTTTGTGTCAGAAGACCGAACCGCGCTACAGCAGTTTGAGGAGTATGATAGTGAATTCCTTTGATGTCTTGGCGACCAAATTTGCCTATTTGAACTCGATGGAGCACAACTAAGACACCATCGGACGCCATCTCAGAGCTCACAAACCACCGATCCATACTTTACGGTACCCGCCTTACCTGTGCGTAGATGGCACACACCTCCAAAAACTTACTAAGAACTTGTCGAATCCATTCCACGTACAATAGCTGCTGTGTCTCCTTCCAAAGGTGGTCCTTCACGTTGTTAAGCAGGGAGTCATAACTTTTTGACTGATCAGCCCACGCGAATACATACCAACAGCAATGAGCATTCGATGTGACACTTCCTGCGTAAAGGCTTGACTGTAGATTCTGTCCAGTTATGTTTGGTTTCGTTCTTGCACATTAGTGTCTTTGAGACAGATAGTCGGTTGTTGTTTAATACCAGTTAGTGACAAATAGGTAAGTGTTACATTTTTCACCGTAAAATTGGAATTTGTCCACCTAACAATCACGGAAAACTCCGTTAAAATAAGGAGATATTGTTTTGCAGGTCTGTTGATAAGTACGAGAATCCATGTAAAGCCCCCACTGTTCGTTGTTTACGTCTCTTCCCGGTACTCTGTCTGAGACGTAATTTTACGGTGCGTGTTTTTCACCCAGTGAGATCCAGTCTGATGCTATCAGAGCCTATTATGTAGATGTAGCAGGTAGTAATGACCCCGGCGGTCTTTTATTTAGGGAGGAGTGGGGGGGGGCGAACTATAAACATACTTACACCCTCCAATTCGACCCCCATTCAGAGAAAATCGGAGGAATCTCACCCTAAAAAGCCCGGAGTTATGGAGAGAAGCCGAAACCAATTAGGCATTCCTTATAAACAAGAGCACCGGGTAGAGGAAGATGTGTTGCGGGCAGTCTTCCTCGCAGGCGACTTAGCCGGAGGCAAGGCGTGCTCCGCAAAGCAAATATTCTTCTGTATTAAGTTTGTACGTGTGAAAACAATGGAATTACCAGATATGCTAGTGCTGTTTTTTTTCATTTCGAGACTTTCAGCAGACAGTATTTCGAGTATCTAGGAGAAATTGTGATGATTTAGCGTTCTTTATAGATAGGACACTTAAGATCGTATGTTTGTTGCTTTCTGACCGAGAAGCCAACATAATGTCTGAGGTTACTGTTTCTTCGAAGCGGATAAATTTATTTACCGCACTTTTCAGTCATTGAGCCAAAGAAGAAACGTAAGATTAGCTTATGCTCTGAAATCAATGTTGAACACTTCTACAACACGGTATTACCCTACCGAAGACAGCACCCGTAATTCGTTTATTAACAATTCAGTGGAGTTACATCCCATGGTAATAGGGGAGACGAGAGGATGATTAGAGTCGCAGCACAACCTAGAATTCACTAATGTATGAGGTACGGAGTTGGCCCTTAGCCTTTGGTGCTTTATGGAAATTGGGGAAAATCTAACTCCGGATATTGAGACAGACATATTTACTCCGTTCCGTACGAATATGAGTTAGGCCTATACTATGACGTGCATCCTTGATCTGTTTAGTAAATTTGAACAATCGTATGACAGTGTATCCGAGGTTCATTTTTTACGTTACATCAGTCATATTCCATGTTTTTGGGATGTCTCAAGAAAACAAAAATGTACGAACCTCATAACGTCTTGAGATTCTGAAATATTAAAAAAATTAAATTTGTGGTAAGGTCTTACTGGCTCAAACTGCTGAGGTCATCGATCCCTAGGCTTACACACTATTTAATCTAACTTAAACTAACTTACGCTAAGGGCGTCACACACACCCATGCCCGACAGAGAACTCGAACCTGCGACGAGGGAGCTGGACCGTGACAAGACGCCTCGGCTGATATACTATTTCAGTCAACAGTTTACTATAAAACAGCCTAAAAAACATCAGTTTCAAAGAGTTTTGTGCAGATACGCTACAACGGCAGATTCCATAGCAAATAAGTAAATGGACAGTTTTCATTATTTAAATTGTAACAGAATGGTCTTTAATTCAGTCTTAAAATTCACCTTACTAGCTACAAGACATTTAAGACGCTCTGCCAGGTTGTTTAATACAAGTTTAGCCATTTACCTAACTGTTTAGGTGCTAATGATGACCCCTTGAAGTATTTACGGAATCTGCTCATGAACCTAGTATTACATTCACGATTTATGAGAAAATGGAGCTTCTGGTAACTGTAAGGGACATTAGGATACATCATTTGTGAATTATTTGTCAAAATACACAAAAAGCATATTTTTAAGAGCTCTTTGCTGGAGCCAACATCAAATATAATTCTTATAACATGCTACTGTTTTCTTAAATATTATCACTGTAAGTTGAATTTCCCAAAAACAGAGCACTCTGTAACTAATAATCAAATGGAACTATCATCATATGTAAATCAGCTATAGTGGTAATCTATCGTACTGTAAAAAGCTGAAATAAGGTGCAAAATTAAGCCTAGGGTATGGGGTTTTCAGTCACGACTGTGGTCCATCTGTAGACACAGAAACTGACACGTCTTTTATTTCATGAAATAAACAATTTTTACAGCTTTTGGGCTGCTTTGATTATTGCTTATTGTTTGTACTGAGTCCTGCCAAAGTTTAACCAAAATCCATCTGCCCTATACCATCCGTTGGCGGTTTCAAATATTTCCTTAACTGCCGTTTCAGTAAAGCGACTGGTACTTCTTTTTGTTCCCACGGTTCTATCATCCACAAAAAGGGAAAAAAGCGTTCGAAACTGCAAGTGAGAGATGAATTATGTACATTAAAAGTAACGGAGGATACAAATCAGATTCTTGACACTCAATGCAAGTAAATGCGAAGTGATGTGACTGTGTACTGCGTACAGCAGAAGAACAGTTCAGAGGCGATTCCTGTTTGTTTCAAGTCAATGCACGGTGTTATAAAGCAGCACACCTGTAACGCAATGTTTTGTAGAGAATAAGATTCCTAAAATGGACTGGCCTACCCAGAGTCCCGACCTGAACCTAACAGAGCACCTTTGTGATGAGTTAGAGCGTCGACTGTGTTGCAGACCACAGCGTGCAACATCACTGCCTTCTCTGATTTTGACTGTAGAGGAAAAACAGGCCGCCATTCGCCCAAAGTCATTCAGATGCCTCACTGAAAGGGTCACCAGCAGAGTCGAAGCCGTCAGAAACGCGAAGAGGGATCACATCCATTTTTAATACCCCCTGAAAGGTGTTTATCAGATGTTGTACCGGGTGGTTATAATTAAACTGACGGTACTCCGAGTGCTGCACTGCAGGTTATATACATATCAGGACGCTTACACATAACAGTTATGTCCATTAATCTGTGGGCCAGCGGAATAGGCTGAAAAAAAAGTTTCGCTTTCCACCACCAGTTAAAAATACGGCACTGCAAGCAGTCAGAATCTGGTGTGTGTGCAAGAGAAGGGGAGGAACGTCAAACACATGATAATAGTGGTTCCAGCACGTTCTTTATGATATGATTACAACATATGTTCAATATGGTCTCCCAACTCAGCAACATGTTCCAACCCTATCACGGCATGGTCGACACCTGCCCGGAGCATATACGGTGTGATCAGAGCGATGTTTCGTCATATGCTATCCTTCAGATCAGCAAGATTCCGGATACATCCCTGATAGACACGGTCTTTCATATATCTCCACAACCAGAAGTCACCATTTAGGTCAGTGGATCTGGAAGGCCACACATTTGGAAACCGCCTAGAGGTGATGTGGTTGTTAGCGAAGGTTTCTAGAAACAAATCTTTCACCTGTGAAGCAATGTGTGGTGTCACCTCATCTTGTATGAAAATAGTGGTATGGATACAGTTGAGTTCTTGCAAAGCTTGATATCAATTGTTGCACAAGGCGGTTCTTATAACACGTGTACCTAACAGGCCGGCAAAGTTTCGTCTTCTCGAAGAAAAACGGACGGAGAACGTAGAAGTTTGTGAAACCACACCACACAGTCACCTAAGCTGAGAGCAGTGTGGATTTCTGCACAACATGTGGTGAAGTGGAACCCCATATGCGACTGTTCTGTGCATTTACGACACCTCACAGATTAAAATGTGCCTCATCCATCCAAAAGATATTCGAGGCCCATGTCATTCATTTCCATACATAGCAGGGAACGAAGGGTAAAGTCTCGGCGTTATAGCCTATCTTTGGGCTTCATTTGGTGCAAATTACGAATTTTGTAGGAATACCAGTGTAAAATGCGCCGCAAAATCTTTTTGAATTGCTGTCAAGAGGAGAGACAGTTCCCATGAGACAGCTCGAGCACTTTCTGCACAATTTGAGGCATGACCTGCACGGTCGACTGTAGCTACAGCAACCATCATCAACTGCCTTTGGAATGGGCGACCTTCCTCTCCATTCCGCACCACCTAATTTGCGTTCTTCTTCAAAATTCTTCATCTTATTCTTTAGCCCATTTATTGACATGTGGCCGCTTCACAGCTGCTTCAGTAGCCGGTATTCCCACAATGCAGCACCGTTATTACTCCCTATCTGATAAAACAACTTTAGCAGCAGTGCGTGATCTTTCTTTTCAATAGCCTTTGCATTTCGTATGGAAAACATCAACCTTCTTAACCATTTACAGCCGGCCGGAGTGGCCGTGCGGTTCTAGGCGCTACAGTCTGTAACCGCGCGACCGCTGCGGTCGCAGGTTCGAATCCTGCCTCGGGCAAAGGATGTGTATGGTGTCCTTAGGTTAGTTAGGTTTAAGTAGTTCTAAGTTCTAGGGGACTGATGACCTCAGAAGTTAACTCCCATAGTGCTCAGAGCCATTTGAACCATTCTTGAACCATTTACACCAACAGTCACTTTACAAAAGTTATCAATACGCTTCTCCAAGCGACAAACAGCATACTGACATCAAAACAGGAAACTTCCACATTCTCATTGCTTACAGCGCCTATCTTCACCTACTGTCAGAAAGTGGAACCGTTTTTTTTTTCAGTTAACTTCCTGAGCGCACTGATTAATGAACATGACCACGATGTTTCAGCGTCCTGTAATGTATGCACCCCGCACAGCAGCTTTCGGAACACCGTCAGTTTAATTATGACGACCCGGTGCTACATGCGGGAAAGACGAGCCGCTTCCTCTGTGGAGGAGTTCCGGCGCTCTGGCCAGATGCCGCACCGGACAGGGCCCTCAAGTGGTCCAAATGGCTCTGAGCACTATGGGACTTAACATCTGAGGTCATCAGTCCCCTAGAACTTAGAACTACTTAAACCTAACTAACCTAAGGACATCACACACATCCACGCCCTAGGCAGGATTCGAACCTGCGACCGTAACGGTTGCACAGTTCCAGACTGAAGCGCCTTGATCCGCTCGGCCACAGCGGCCGGCACAGAACCCTCGCTGCTGTCTGAAGCGCAGATCGCACTCGGCACCTCACCTGGGTTCGGCGCAACGCGGCGCTCCTCGCCTCCTGTCCTTCGGCGCGGCATTATGCGCGCAACCGCGTTGCGAATCGCAGGCCGCTATTCACGCCCCCTCCCTCCCTCCACCCCGGCCCCATCTCACGCGACTTCCCTCTTCATTCGGCCGGTTACTCATCTTTTTTTCCTCTCTCTGTCTCTCCTCCTTTTTACTCCCTTTTCTCGACTCACCCTTTCGCTCGGGGTCCCTGCCGCGTCCGCGCACCACAAGGGCGATATCTGGGTGCTGCCTACCGTGAAAATGCGAGGACCGTTGTGGAAATTGCGGCCAGGTGGTCATTTCAATGAGCGGGCCGGGCCGTTCCCAGCCTGCCTTGCCCGACCACGCCCAGACCACAAAGCAGCCTCGGATAAAGGCAGGCCAGGCGGAGGCGGCAACCAATAAGCACCGCGACCGATCAGCGCCGGCCGTCAACTAGACTCGCGTTTTTTTGGCGGCAACTGCGGCAGCAACGCCACGCGTTGTCCGTGAGGAGCTGCGTTATTTACGAAACACTTACACCGCCGTTCTCAAGTATCGACTGCACGTTCCAGCGATCCAATTTTCCACTGAAGACCGTTCCCCGGCAACATATTTGCAGTCAGTCAGGTCTATTAGGTTTGAAAGATACTGCTTTCAGCAAATCACCTCTGCATCTGTTTTAAAGGAGAGACTCAACATATTGGCCTATCGTTATGCACTTTACGACTTACAGCGTGTGTCACCGAAGTGGAATGAATTGTTGGTCTTCTCCTAGTTGACAAAGTGCGTCGGTCGAAGTGGATGACTATGCATAAATGCAGCCCCATAGCCATAACGTCACGATTCTCTTAGACTAATCCAAACATTATGTTGATAATTTTTATTGTGGAACCATCTAATGACAACTGCATGTAACAGAGGTTTTGTGCCACACGCGTTTCGACTTTATACTTAGCAAGGCTTCTACAGTAGCCTGGAATGGTTATGCATATACTTATACATATAGATAATCTCTCTTTTTCATATACACACACGCGCAGGAAAGGAAAGAAACCACATCAAATCACGCCAAAACAAATAACATTTCGCACAAACAAATACACGTACGCACACACACACACACACACACACACACACACACACACACACACTCACACAGGTCACAGATATCACAAAAATACACTCAATATTTGGTAATAACATTCGACAGTTGGGAATGACATTCGACAGTTGCCAATACCTAGAAAAACATAACATCAAAACAATTGGTCAATTCCTTGTGTTGTGAAGTGTGAAAACCGCCTTTCAAATTGCAGTTATAAGAAGAAGAACAGCAGTAACAAAAGAATAAAAATGCAACATGTAGACCAACATACACGAAAGCTGTACGTAGAACTTTAAATTATTACTATACTGTAGAAAAGCAAAAACTGCGAGAACTGTTTGTACCCTACATATACAAAGTCCTAAATATAAACGGAATAGTATAAATAAACATTTACATATTCCAGGCCACCAAAAAAGACTCTTTAAGAATAAAGGTGAAATGTGTATGGCACAATAATTGTTTTTTTAATTCAGTTGCGATTAGACAAAAAAAAGTACGTGAATGTTCAAATGTGTGTGAATTCCTAAGGGACCAAACTGCTGAGGTCATCGGTACCTAGATTCACACACTACTTAAACTAACTTATGCTAATAACAACACACAGACACACACCTGCCCGAGGGAGGACTCGAACCATCGGCTGAAGGGGCCGCGCAATTCGTAACATGGCGCCTCAAACCGCGTGGAAATAAAAACTATCAACATACAGTAATATTACACGCAACTGAGGAAGACAGGACTACAAAAATTGAATACGTAATCTGAACGTCATGCATCTAAAATAACACTCATGATGTCGGTATATGGATGTTTCCCGACAAAACTGTACAAGATGGAAGGATTGGCTTCTCTTGCATCGACATCTACATACATGCTCTGCAAGGCACTGCGAAGTGAATAGCAGAGGGCATAAGATGTTAGGGCTTCTTGGCGCAGCATTCGCGTACGGACCGCAGTTCGGATGACTACTAGAGGCCCCGTGCGTGCTCAAACTAGCCTACTCTTGCCTTCGTGGTCTTTACGGGAGCTATATGTAGAGGGCTGTAGTTTATTACGTCTACATCTACACTATTGCTCTGTAATTTATGCTTCAGTGCTTGACATAGGGTTCATAGAAACGCTTTCTGACTATCTCTTGACCGTTCCACTGTCTAAAAACTCGTGGCAAAAATGAACACTTAAATTTTTCCGTGAGAGCTCCGATTTCTCTTATTTTATTATGATGGTCATTTCTCCCTATGTATGTGAGAGTCGGGAATATATTATGATATTCGTAGGAGAAGATTGGTGACTGACATGGCTTGAAAAGATCTCGCTGCAACGAAAATTACCTTGTTTTAAATGACTGACCCTAATTCGCGTATCGTATTACTTCATTCCTCGCCATACCATTTTGGGATGCTCAAGGTTAGAAAGACTACTTGACAGAGTTAAAACGGCATTAATCGATGCGGGAATTCCTCTACCCGCAAATATTACCAAAACTATTGACGCAGCTACGGCCGATGTACTGCGTGAGTCAGGCTAGATAATTGCAAGATGTGAATATGCAGCTGGAAACCATTTGTGTGAAGGACAGGAACTCTACCGAAGGGTGATTCCTCTCTCCTGACACCTCTGCAGTTGCATCAGACCTGACGCCTACATAAAAAATTCATCTATTTTCACATTATTATTGTATAAGAAGTGTTAATATCATAATTATTGTGCAATGTAAGCATAAGCTATGTTACTCGGAGCAATTATCGCTAAATATACTTTTACGTCGAGAAACTGAGTCAAGAAAAGGGTAAGTAAATAAATAAAAATATTTTGCTGGATGAAATCAAAGTATGTTGACGTAATTAAGAAAGTGGTGCCACCTTATGCTGACTGAGATGTATATATTTCTAATCCGAATTAGGTCTTCATTAATGGGTATTATTCTGTTGACGACTTCCACACGAGCACAGGCTAAACATGGCATCTGTGATGCTCATTCTCACGTTTCGTTCACATTCGCATTTAAACTGCACAATTACTGTTGATATACTTTTTTTCTCTGTAAACTGTATGAATGAACATTTTTTTCTGCTGTAACCTGTACTTCACATTTTTCACAAGGAAAGCAACTGGTACGATTTGGCGAGGATATCTGTCTGTTTACACCGAGCGAGGGAAAACATTGGCAACAGTATCCGTTCTGTTACGCAAATTGTGACTTTCCAGGATTTCCCTGTATCCTTGGATGTGAACACCAAGGTGGTTGCGCAGGAAATAGTACTGCTGGTTTGCGTCTACACCCTTCCCACATCTGAGTTTGTCAGAAAAATGGTTCAAATGGCTCTGAGCACTATGGGACTTAACATCTGAGGTCATCAGTCCCCTAGAACTTAAAACTACTTAAGCCTAACCTAAGGACATCACACACATGCATGCCCGAGGCAGGATTCGAACCTGCGACCGTAGCAGTCGCGCGGTTCCAGACCGAAGCGCCTACAACCGCTTGGCCACTGCGGCCGACCTGAGTTTGTCGTCTGCCTCTAATTACCTCACGTTTCCCTTGTCGTTAAAAAAATGTTCTTTCTTTCGACTGTTTACCTTATGGCATTTGTTCCTTTTTCAAAATTATGGTAACCCAAAAAATGAGCCTGTAACTGAGTCCCACTGAGAAAGGTCTGCTGCTAAGTTGCTGACTGACGTATTGGAGGTCGTTTGCATGCAACAGTTTATATATTCAGGATCAACGGTATCTGTGGTGCAGGTCCTACCAGGGGAATTTTTTTGTAATATAGAAAAACTAGCATTTTAGATCAATTAACGAAAAAAATCTACGCAGTATTTAGTTTCATTATTTAACTCTATAAATGCATTCTCAGCAATTTCATGGAACCGATGATAATAAAAAAATTAAAGGCACTGAAATGATTAATATATTCGACATAGATTTATTAACATCCTTACGAACAACTATATTTCACAGAAAGGAACAAAAGTTTAGGTTCGTGTCCATGTAGAAATCAGTATCCCATTTTAAAACTGACATATTGTAACTGTAAGAAATTGTTAGCAGTACAATTATTACGATCAAAAAGTAATTTTTTGTAAAAATATATTGGTCTTTATATAAAAAGGCAATTGTGTAACAGACTTTTGAATTTTCCGGTAAAGCGAACACCGCGGTTGTATGATCTTCGATGACGTGAGTAAGCTATCTGTCACACAATGTGTATGTTAAGACATCTTGTATGTTTCACGCAAATCTCGTTAGCGAACAAAATTATCTGATAACGGTTTCTCCACCTTAAGGAGCTCAAGGATCTCCCACTGGCGGCGTGAAATAAAAATAAATTATGGGTCCTGGTCTGGTTGACCAGAGGTATGAAAGAATCAAGCTTTCAACGAAGCTTCAGACTGCTAAAGTTCCGCTATTAACCATCCTCTTAAAAGTCTTTATGACTTTGGTAACTGAAGCACCATACATTTGACTGTGCAGCATCACTGGGTCTTAGACGCAAAGGAGTGTGGGTTTGAGAACTGAATGTTGGGTTATTTCATGTCAGCAGTCCACTGAAAAATTCACCAGCATTAGCCCACAAAAAACTGTTAGGTACGTGTCTTTTTACGATTATAACTGGGACGGCACTACAGTACTGAAACAATGTGTTGTGTGTTCTGCGGGTTGCCAACCTGTAACTTACTATAGATAGCCTGCAGCGTAATTGCGGCGGTGCTTAAGGATTAAAACCACGAGTTTTCGGCAGAATAACACCATTAATATCGA
This sequence comes from Schistocerca piceifrons, assembly GCF_021461385.2. Classification (NCBI taxonomy): domain Eukaryota; kingdom Metazoa; phylum Arthropoda; class Insecta; order Orthoptera; family Acrididae; genus Schistocerca; species Schistocerca piceifrons. The sequence goes on along the minus strand of NC_060139.1, from coordinate 283,455,686 downwards.
TTTCCTGCCTCAGCCACTCTTTATTTAAACTCACCACCCATATCTATGGCCACGCAATCGTCGCCGTCTGACTGTATCCATTATGTTTAAATTTTGTAACGCTATACATGTGACATATTTTTGGCAGCCAGCGTGAGCAGGAAAGATTATCTGACGCCTTATATGAAGAGAAAGACCCACTGAATGCTGCCGTGACACACGCTGTTTCTACATAAGAAGTAACTGAAGCAGAAATGTCGATATTGTTGGTGTAGTATTTAAAGTGGAAGGTTTCAAAAAACTCTTATGAATGAAATACTTTTAAATTTCTTTTGTCCTAGTCAGTGTGGATAATAGGATGGCAAAAGTGTGGTAAATTTTGTTCCAAACTATCGAATTTATATAACAGCAGTATGGTATTTATTTCTATGCACATGTCTTTGCTGTTGTGTTGTTTGAGAAGTAAAACCTTTGGATCGTAATTAAATGTAGATTTCACTACCTGAGCACATTATGCCACGTAACATCAAAGGATATTCGTGGCTGCTATGTATTCATAGCAGTTATTACGTAATTTGCTTGTACTGATTCGTGATGGATCATGTAATTTACGTTCTGTCTCTCCATTTTGCAGGTAGGTGGTCATTAAACATAATGGCGTTCACCGCTCCATCAAAGCTTGGTGAGTAATTCCATCAGACATGGCGGCACGGAGGCCGCTATATTCTGTCATATCTGAATGCCTTGCACGCCGACGTGATTCATCACGTACGAATTTCAGAGCTCTAAAGCTGACGTCCTCCGTGCAACGTTGGAGAGAGAATCTTTGTTTAGCTCATTATTCTATCAAATGCGTGTTGTAATTCCAGAATGAGAAATGTTTACACTATATTCATTCCAGCTTTTAAATACCGCTTTAAGACTCATTAAAAATTGAACGTCATTGGTTCACCTCTCCTTCTGTGTCTGTCCTCAGACGCAAGAGGTAATTTTTAGCTTCACAGGTACCATACAAATTAAAGTTTGAGAAATGGGTCAATATTATTGCCTGCATCTAATCTTCGGTAAGGACAGACTTCAAATAGTATCACTGCTTCGTTTAGTACAGCGTTGGTTGAAACAAATTTTTATCAAGTTTGGTTAGAGACGTATGCAGGAAATACGTATTTTGAACCGGGAAGATTACAAATACTACATAAACAAGTCAATTCTGTTGTCTCTACAACGTCGAGCAGGAAGCGGCATGTTTATAATGGACTGGGGGAATCGTCAACAGAAGCTGAAGCAACATCTGGTGTGTCAAATAGGACCTCTGCTGCTCAAGTTATAAATCTATGTTATACTTTAGTTTTAATCTCAGGCATTTCACATATATTACAATTATCTATGAGGAAATTTTGTCAGGTAAAAATTGCTTTATTGTTGTCAGATCTCGACAAAACACGAGGGACGTTCGATAAGTAATGCAACACATTTTTTCTCGGCCAATTTCGGTTGAAAAAATGAGGAATTTGTAGTGGGGCATCGGAAAATATATCCGGCTCCAGCCCCTATAGATTCATTGAGTTCCGGCAGGAGGCGGCGCTTTATGTGCCTTCAAAATGGCGCGTGTAACGGAGGTGCGATCCAAGCAGAGAGCTTTCATTGAGTTTCTTTTGGCCAAAACCCAGACATAGCATGTATTAATAGGTGCTTGCAGGATATCTACGGAGATCTGACAGTGAACAAAAGGACGATGAGTCGTCGGGTGAGGCGTCTGTCATCATCGCAACAACGTCGCGCGAACCTGTTCGACCACCCTCGTGCCGGCCGGCTGTACACAGCCGTTGGGACGTGCGAACACTCTCAATCGAGGTGATCGACAAATCACAATCAAATCCCACGCTGCATAACTTGACGTCTCTGTTGATAATGCTGAGTCACTAGTTCACCTGTTGGGGTACTCAAAGGTGTGTGCCCGCTGGGTTCTTTGCCGCCCTTTCTTTGGGAAAGGTGCAGGCCATTTATCACAGTCATTTGTTACTTTCCAAAAGTCCAACAATTTTTTATTGGACAGGTACCCAAAAAACTTACGAAATACAAATGATTCAAGCAAATACTTCAAATTTTTTTCAGTTGAGCCAATAGATGATTAATTATTTAGTTTAAACGATTAAATGCATCAATGTAGGAAGAACTAACCAGTAAGTAGTACAATCGCATATATCACAAACACGCGCTTAGCACTGGGCAAACAATTACAGCAATGAGGAGTAAAGATGAGTAAAGATTATAATTCCAACATATGCCTGGCCAAAGGGGGTCCTTGACATTAATGAACATAAATTACAACAATTGTAGTAACACAAAATTAACCAAGCCTGGTGTCAATAAAAATATCCGATATTTGATCAATCAGAGAAACCCCTTGAGCACAATCAAGGTACTGACTTGGAAAAATAATAAAATACCATTTAGCAATTGAGAATTACATCAATGTTACTATTACTACTTATAATCAAACTTCAAACAGGGAAAACATGGAAGGAGTAGTTCTGAATAGGATCCTTTACAGTAGCATGCACTGGTGATGAAATTAACACCCGATTATTACGAGGTAGAAACTCAACTTATGAGGTAAGCCGTAGCAGGCCACCAAGTTGCAGTGTCTCAGAGGCTACAGTGAGACGGAAAGCGGTCGTGCGCACGTACACACCCGACGCGGACAGGCTACTCCCAGTCAACCGGCGGGTAACAAGTAACACCCCGGAGAAGCGCCCCAAAACGCTACGGACAGCTGGGAAAGCCGAGAGCAAACAAGTAAACATATAATTCATGCATAATAATCGTAGAACACACAAGAATGCTCAGACCAAGACAAGAGCCGGCCGGGGTGGACGAGCGGTTCTAGGCGCTACAGTGTGGAACCGCGCGACCGCTAACGGTCGCAGGTTCGAATCCTGCCTAGGGCATGGATGTGTGCGATGTCCTTAGGTTAGTTAGGTTTAAGTAGTTCTAAGTTCTAGGGGACTGATGACCTGAGAAGTTAAGTCCCATAGTGCTCAGAGCCTTTTGAACCAAGACAAGAAGCTGAATTTGAGCATGGCCCATGTGGTGAACAGGCCGCTCCAAGGAACTACAGCCAGATACTCAACTAACAGGCGACCAAAGCGCCACCCAGCGACAAGACAGAGACGGATCGCGCCAGCAGGCAAAGACGTAAGAAGACAGAACAAGCCGACACGGCTCAGTGAGTGTGGGTGGTTCGAGGATTGGGGAATGATAACGTAAGTTGTTGTGGGTTTACTGTAAATTTCAAATATATGGTTCTTGTTTGAAAGGCGTCTGGAAGAAATAAAGTACACCGCAGCAAGAAAAGGTGGTTTTCCTTTACAAAATGAGTATTCCTGTACTTGCGGCGGATGATAGCCACGCAGACAAATTCGTTTCGATATGTTGAACCCTTCGTGTAATACAGCGAAGCGCCATGTAAACTGTTACATACTGCCTAGGATTGTGTACGGCCCCCGTGAGCAGGCAGAAGTGCCGCAACACGACGTGGCATGGACTCGACTAATGTCTACAGTAGTGCTGGAGGGAACTGACACCATGAATACAACAGGGCTGTCCAGAAATCCCTACGAGTACGAGGTGTTGGAGATCTCTTCTCAACAGCACATTGCAAGGCATCCCAGATGTGCTCAGTTGTGTTCATGTCTGGGGAGTTTGGTGGCCAACGGAAGTATTTAAACTCAGAAGAATGCTCCTGGAGCCTCTCTATATCAATTCCGAACGTGTGAGGTGTTGCAGTGTCCTGCTGAAATTGACCACGTCCGTTGGAATGCACAGTGGACATGAATGGAAGTAGATGATACGTGCCACCTAGAGGTATCAGAGGTCCCATATCGCTCCAACAGCATACGCCCCACACCAATACCAGTGTGCGATTTGTGCTTTTACCAGTGGGGGGGGGGGGGATGTCTTTGGGGGTTAGTATAATTATAATATGTTACTAGCTTGGACCGTGGCTTTAATCATGGTAAACAGTTATTTATAAATAGATGTTAATGCCGAAACTCACTATTCACGCGTACGCACTATCAGAGAAGCCATCCCTTGTTATATCTTTAAAAGTACATTATAGGTAAAGCTTATTTACAAAATCATCTACATACAGGTATACGAGGGGAATTCAAAAAGTAAAGGCACATTTGTGAAAAGCTGTACTTATTCTGATGATAGAAAACTGAAACATGCGTTTTTTTCTACGTAACCTAGCTGGAGTTCAATGGAGTTTTCCCGACGTTTTACGAGTTTTTTTATTTCATCAGAAAATACGTTTATCTGTTGCATATGTAACCAATTTTGCACCGCAGCAATGACGTCTTCATCACTTTCAAATCTTCTTCCCTGTAGTCCTTCCGTTAAGGGTCCAAACATGTGAAAATCGCGCGGTGCCAGGTTTGGACTGTATGGTGGATGTTCCAGAACCTCGAATCTCAACTCCTTTATTGCGTCGGCTGTCCGTTTGGCAGAATGTGGGCGAGCGTTATCTTGTTGCAGGATGACACCTCTTCACAGTTTTCCACGACATTTGGAACTGATTGCAGGTTTTAGCTTCGTACGCAACACATCACATCCACCATACAATACAGACCTGGCTCTAAAGCCTCGTTTACGCTGGGGCGACGTTTTGCAACACTGTGGCATGCTACGGAAATGTGGCGTGCGTCGTCTTGTCATTTAGTTCTAAGTGTTTTGAAATGCTTAACTACCACATAACACTTTTTCAAAATTAATAAGCAAACATTTTAATAGTAAACTTTCAGTGTTCGGCTCCACAAATTTAAATTATATGTAAAGTTTTACTCCAGTGCTTGGGAAATAAACATCCCAGGTTGGGATGCATAAACTAAAACCAGAGAAGGGGATGGTCTGATGCAGAGGGGGGGAAGTCCCCCCCATCCCCCCCCCGCCTGCAAATCGCACACTGACCAATACACAGCCTCACCAGCTTGAACAGTCCTCTGCTGACAGGCAGGGCCCACGGATTCATGAGGTTGTCTCCATACCCGTACACTACATCCGCTCGATAAAACGTGGAACGAGACTCGTCCGACCACGCAACACGTTTCCAGTCATCAACAGTCCAGTATCGGTGTTGACGTGCCCAGGCGAGGCGTAAAGCTTTGTGTCGTGCAGTCATGAAGAAAAAAATGGCTCTGAGCACTATGGGACTCAACTGCTGAGGTCATTAGTCCCCTAGAACTTAGAACTAGTTAAACCTAACTAACCTAAGGACATCACAAACATCCATGCCCGAGGCAGGATTCGAACCTGCGACCGTAGCGGTCTTGCGGTTCCAGACTGCAGCGCCTTTAACCGCACGGCCACTTCGGCCGGCAGTCATGAAGAGTACATGAGTTGGCCTTCTGCTCCGAAAGCCCATATCGATGGTGTTGCGTTCAATGGTTCGCACGCTGACACTTGTTGATGGCTCACAATGAAATTTGCAACAATCTGCGGAAGGGTTGCATTTCTGTCACGTTGAACGATTCTCTTCAGTCGTCGTTGGTCTCGTTCTTGCAGGATCTTTCGCCGGCCGCATCTATGTCGGAGATTTGATCTTTCACCGGATTCCTGATATTCACGGTACATTCGTGGAATCGTCGTACGGAAAAATCCCTTCTTCATCGTTACTTCGGAGTTGCTGTGTCCCACCGACCGTGCGCCGACTATAACACCACTTTCAAACTCACTTAACTCTCGATAACCTGCCACTGTAGCAGCAGTAAGCGATCTAATAATTGCACCAGACATTTGTTGTCTTACATAAGTGTTGCCGACCGCAGTGCCGTATTCTGCCTGTTTACATATCTCTGTATTTGAATACGCTTGCCTATACCAGTTTGTTTGGCGCCTCAGTGTAGAATGGTGTGTTGCGCATTACGAAACTGATTCCGCACGTGAGCTCTACAACTGTTGCGTCTGCCAAGTTCGTCAGGCGTGTGTGTGTGCGCGCGACCCCCCACCCCCTACTCCTAGAGGAGCGGCGTGTCACGCCCTACAGGGAGGCGTTCCACCGCCCCCTACCCGCGAGCTCGAACCCCCGATGGAGACGTCAGCAGGCAGCACGGCCGGACAGCAGATAGAGCTGGCCTCCGCCCCCGGCAGCATTCCTTTCCTGTCCCCGGCGGCGCCGCCACGGAGCGCCGCCTAGCCACCCGCCGCCCACGCGTCAAAGCGCCGCCCAGAGGGCCCGCACTACAAGCTTTTCGCATTTGGCAGGAGGCGCGCCACGCCTTTGTCGGCGCTCGCCGGCTTGTCCGCCGCTCCTTCCGTTCCGCCCCCGGGAGGTCACCCACTTATCTGCGTCCGTATCGCAGGTCGCCCAGCAGGTAGGCACACGCCGGAATGCGACTGCTCGCTCTCTGCGTGTGCCGCTTGCACTCCCACTTCCCGCCCACCGCTATATTCAGCTGCTTTGTGTTTTGCGCTCCGATGCCGACCCGTGTGCCGAGGAATGCGCGCAGAGCAGACGCACTGTCTGAATGGGCTGTTTCATCATTCACACCTGCCAATCCCGTAACTTCACTACCCTGCTACATATTTAACTGCAAAAGTACTCGTACATAAATTATAAGGCTCGTCACGAAATGAGGCACGTCGAGGTCATAACGTCCACTTAAGATTGTATCACTAGAGGGAGTCAAATGTATTTCTTCAGTAGTTTTCTTAACTTCATTATTCAAAAATTCTGAGGGTCCAATTTACTTTTTTCTCCTCTACCCATGTCCTTAAAATTTCACTCCGAAATACGCCATACCCTACACTAGTCTGGGAGGACCCAGAACCCCGAAACCCATGTATGGTAAACAGGCCCATTCATCCGTATTTTTCATTTCCACCGCCTCCTCTCTCTCTTGCCCGTACTGCTTCTACACTATGTGATCAAAAGTATCCGGGTATCCGGACTCCCCCCAAAACAATTGTTTTCGTATTAGGTGCATTTCGTCGCCACCTACTACCAGGCACTCCGAATCAACGACCTCAGTAGTCTTTAGACATCATGAGAGAGCAGAATGGGGCGTTCCGAGGAACTCACGCACGGACTTGGAACGTGATTAGGTGATTGGGTGGACACTTGTGTTATACGTCTGTACACGAGAGTTCCACACTCCTAAACATCCCTAGGTTCGTATTTCCGATGTGATAGTGAAGTGGGAACGTGAAGGGACACGTACAGCACAAAAGCGTACAGGGCGACCTCGTCTGTTGACTGACAGAGATCGCCGACAGTTGAAGAGGGTCGTAATGTGTAATAGGCAGACATCTATCCAGACCATCACATAGGAATTCCAAACTGCATCAGGATCCACTGCAAGTACTGTGACAGTTAGGCGGGAGGTGAGAAAACTTGGATTTCATGGTCGAGCAGCTGCTCATAAGCCACACATCACGCCGGTAAATGTCAAACGACGCCTCGCTTGGTGTAAGGAGCACAAACATTGGACGATTGAACAGTGGAAAAACTTAGTGTGGAGTGACGAATCACGATATACAATGTGGAGATCCGATGGCAGGGTGTGTATGGCGAATGCCGGGTGAACCAAATTGAATTTCAGCATTAACGATGGAGGGCGCCACGAACTTGTAAGTCATTTTCAGCCAAGTTTCCGGATACCTTTGATCACATAGTGTATCTCGATCCAAGTGTTGCACGGGCAGTATGAGGCCGAGCATTGTCACGCTGCAAAATGGCACCTCTAGTCAGTAGTCAACGTTGCTTTGATCTTATTGCAGGCCCGAGCTGAGCATTGGAATATGACACAGTGCTGAAGGTTTTTGCCCTAGTGGTGTAATGTTCCAAGACAATGCCTCGTTCATCCCAAATGAGTGTCACCAAAACCTCTCTCGCAGATGGCAGCAGCCGGAACTTCTTGGATTTTGTTCGTGAGGAATGGCATGATTCCTTGCGTGTTCTCCGTGTTTGGGGTTGGTGGTAGTGGGGTTTTGTCTCCTGTAACGATTCTCTCGAAGAAGCCATCACCTTCAGCTTCAAAGCACCGCAAAAGTTCTTCACAGGCGTCAACGCGTCGCTCTTTCAGTTCTGGAGTGAGCTGACACCCATCCCGCAGACAATTCGCGAAATTTAAGCACTTCACGAACGATGAGTTGGGCTGAGCATTGACTAAAGTTCAGATCTGCTGCTTTCCCATCCACCGTCACACGGCAATTTTCCATAACAACGGTTTCAATTGCTGCGGTACACTCTGTTGACCCAACGCGGTGTGTCTGACCCTGGCGCTGAGCGCCTGTCACAGAAGTCACGCCATTTCCGAGCTTTCGGCTCCACTCATACAGTCACTGCAACGATTCGCCGATGGACTTCAATAGGCTTCGTATTTTCCCTGCTCAGAGAACGTATGACACAACGCTATTCTTCCTTGGTGCACGTCACAAGTGGGCCAACCATTCTGAACTGCTACTGTGGCCGCGTTTTGTTGTCCGTAGTATTCTGCCGCCTGTCGGCGTTCCTCACACTGTTGTCAACAGCACTGCCAACTTACAGAATAGTGGCGCGGAAGGTCGATTTTAATTACACTTTTAATGTTTTCATTTGACTCCCCTCTTACACTGTAAAATAACCTTGTCAAGTACCTTTTATAGAAGACGTTTGATAAAGTGTTTGACATAGCGTTCTGGTGTACTGTGTACTTTTATTACGTCCTTTGATAGAACGTAGTCCCAGCTCTCGTAAAGGCCCATTAAACCACAGATTCCTTAAAGAATTGAATTCCTATGCAGAAACAGCTTCAAACATCCGCTTACTTTACAAATGAGTTAATGTTTTCAGTATTTGACGGCAAGCATATAAGCGAAAAAAAGCTTCGAAAAGTTTTGAAATTATGTTTAATGTTCGTTCTAATTCCCTAAGTGTTCTCAGTATGAAACACTGGATTAAAATAGTGTAGGTAATTGCCGTTCCTCTTAAGCAAAAGCTGGTTTGTTACACATCTCAGTCTCTATGACGCCAAATCTCCTTAACTTTGCATCGCACAATGATATAATTGTACATTCAGTGGTATATGTGGATATCGGCTGCAATATGTGTTGTGAATAGTTCGCAGTAAACCGGTAATGAATTAAGAAGTCATGGCTTACGTTAAAATTTTACTGCATGAACAGCGGAAATGTAGTTAGCGATAAACTTCGTACCTTACATTGTTTGCGCAGGGTGTCAGCGAGGAAAAGTTTCGTAAAGGTCTGAAATTATGTGCGAAGTTTATTGGAAGACGCAAACTATTCTCATTCTCAGATTCTGGATTAATAAAGTCTGCGCATTTGTGCAACATCAGTTACTCTGCTTCAAACCAGGCACACAGTTTATGGCAGTAATGTTTGTCTTACTGTGTTACACTTTTAACCTCCCAATGAGTAGTTTATGACAGCATTTGAAATTTTTAAATTCTGTCAAAACGTGAAACATTGAAAACCAAATTTTTGTTGTCACTAGAAGCCGTTAGATAGGCAACCTGCAACTGGTTTTGAGTTCTTGGATTGCCAAATACATTTGACAGCGTAGTACTGGTTCTACAGCTTTCAAATGTGGGCAGTTACAAATATTACTAAAAATTACACAACGTAATGCAAAATTTATGTGTCATTTGTGTAGAATTAGCAGCCTATACTGAATTTTAAAGAAATCTATCGTTGCAAGTAATTTTTTTTCCTTGCTTCAACCTGCAGCTAAAAGACTAGAAGCACATGAAAAAAAAGAAACATTCTCAAAATTCGTAGAGGCACGGCATGCAGATTTTGCTCGTTTAACAGAAATGTAGTCGCCTATAAATTTTGGTTCTGTTGGACCTTGTAGACTGTTCCAGTGAGAAAGCTCTTAAGAAAGTAATAAATATAACAGTAATTTTGCTAACATACGACAGTTTATTATTTTGTGGAGGTAACTGGGAAAGTAATTTATTTGAAAGAGGTTATGAGAGAGGCAGGAAGCGGCGATTTGCATAGCGACAGCCAAGAAACTTCTTCCGGTGGTTCGCTATAACAGGAGATTAAATATGTCCTCTGATTTTATTTACTTACACACTCGTCATCTTTGTTCCCGTCAGTATATGTACTGAAACAATATATAAAATAGACAGACAACTCCAGTATCCAAACATTTTACATGTGGAAAAAAGTACGGTTTTTTAACATGTACTCAGGCGGCTGTCAACAGCAGATCTCCCAAGAAAATCACTGAAGTGTCATGTAGCGGCACGGTTCATCCATGCCTTAGTTATGGTGGGCAATTGCGAGTGTTCTGCAGACACACACCTCAGCGGAGCGTTAGTACTGCAAAAAATAAATAAAAAATAAAATTAAAAATAGGAAATAAAAGACGCAGTTAGGTTGTTGTATAGATTAGGACACAGAGACCTTTTGTGTATTTTGTAAAACATAAATATCTAACAACATATCCCTTGCATCTGTGCCGGCCGGAGTGGCCGAGCGGTTCTAGGCGCTACAGTCTGGAACCACAAGACGGCTACGGCCGCAGGTTCGAATCCTGCCTCGGTCATGGATGTGTGTGATGTCTTTGGTTAGTTAGGTTTAAGTAGTTCTAAGTTCTATCGGACTGATGACGTCAGAGGTTAAGTCCCATAGTGCTCAGAGCCATTTGAACCTTGCATCTCTATAAACTGGTGATTTCTTTTGTAAAACATCTTAGGGGAATAGGCAAGTGGATACCACAAACATTAGAAGTAAGATCAGTTACTTCAACATAGCATGAATTTAAGACTAACAGACCACTGTCTACACATCAGAGCTTAAAGCAAGTTTATGAAGCTCCCAGTCACTACAGGAACATTTGAAACAAAACTCTGAATAAAATTACAAATCTTTCTCGTACAAAAAGTTTGGTATTCACTGCATGAATTTCATGACAATACGTACCATGTCAAGGCTTATGCTATCAGTTTCAATTTTATTATCGCCCGTTATACACCTTAGGGTCGCTTGTGATTTACTCGTTACGGTGACACACGGTTTGCATATCACGAAGAGTAGTCCACCCCCTGATGCACCTTTCTGGTCGTGGAAATTGCGGGCCTCACCAAAACACCAATCGGTTATCTCCAGATCATCATATTTGGAACTAATCAAATAAAAATGAAGAGAAAATTTACCGAAGACTTTGCTGAGGTTTCGTACTTGAGACCGTGCTTGCGAAAAAGTATATTGAGTTGACGCTGTGTTGAAAAGGAAACATGCAATTATATGTTACCATTAAGGAGATCGTAAGTTTTCTCACAACGCTTGTGGCGACGTTTGAGTCGTCGCTCTTATATGTTCTATGTGGGAATGTAACAGAATGAAAACATCGAGATGAAGTGGGCAGTTACGTGTAGTTTCCGTGTGTAAATGTGAACGCACACAGTGACCGCAATGGATGTTCCTCTGCAAGAGTACCAGCCTTGTCCAGACTAATGGCGTAATGCGTTGTGTGAAGGCAATCTAACTTTATGGATGGAGTGCGTGCGTGCAGAAAGCAATTTAGCGACGCAATCGGATCGCAGCGGACGAAAGCAGAATGAGCGCGGCACGGCAATAAAAATTTATCAGCGGCGGCCATTCTGCGGACGGGGGAGGAAGACCGCTGCAATATCGCTGATGAAAAGGCGTACCGCCCACAGTGCAGCAGCACCGGCCGGCCATTGTTTTCCCTCGGGGACAGATACGCTCCGGAATTGGATTGCCGTGTTCATCTGCGTTTTGCATCAGAGATCCCATACAAGTCGTAACCGACTGTGTGGTTAGACGCTCGCTGTTTAAAGGGACCGTATTCTTTAACCAGCCTTGCGGTGACGAGCTCTACGTTTACACATCGTAATCATCGTCATTATCATCACGATCATCATCCTTTTTTTTATCGTCATCGCCAGCAGCATCACCATCGCAGTTTGTTAGATGAAGGACCCTTCTACGTTGTCTCTGTCTCTTCTTATATACAGGGTGTCTCTCCTGAGAGTAGTCAGCCGCATTTTCCCCGGTGTTTCAGCAGGATACTATTTTTGCATTTTGTAGCTGGTGTCAAGCCAAACGATTAGCACTCATCGCGTCTTTCATGCGACGCCCAACGTCGTCGAAAAGTGTCGGTTTGTTTCCCGTTACAAACAAAATTACTGTCAAACTGGAGTTTTACGTGCCCACTCTATACAGGTGTCCCACATTAGTCTAGTGTGATATTCGTTATAGCGATAAGTGTTAACAGGGACGGTACAGCACGAAGAACAGCCAGTGCTACAGTAGCGGTAAGACCGCACTGACCGCCACCACCATGCATAGGAACCGCATTTTGCATTTTGCGATAAATGCGAAATAGACGCGAATTCTGCCTCAAAATGCGAAAATGTGATATTTCTTGATAGACGCTGTTTCGTTGCCAGTTGTGTCCAGATGAGCTATTTATCAGAGCTAGTTTGAAATACGAGTAGCTTTATTTTCTGCAGACAAAATCGGCAACGTAAGCAGTTACTGGCGGAGCCAGTTTGGAAACATAATTTGCGCAAGAACCTACTTGCAAAATAAAGTGTACGACCGCAACAGTGTAAAATGCGCCCAATGATCTGGTGCCGCGCCAATTGCTGTCGACCGTTGAATGGTCTGTTTAAGATACACGTCGCTTAATACAATGTAGTACACAGCCATGGGACTTAACAAAAAAAAAATGGTTCAAATGGCTCTGAGCACTATGGGACTTAACTGCTGTGGTCATCAGCCCCCTAGAACTTAGAACTACTTAAACCTAACTAACCTAAGGACATCACATACATCCATGCCCGAGGCAGGATTCGAACCTGCGACGTTGCGATCGCGCGGTTCCAGACTGTAGCGCCTAGAACCGCTCGGCCACTCCGGCCAGCTGGGACTTAACATCTTACAAGAAAGAAACCCATACGTTAGTTTGTTAGCTAAGGCTCACTACGTCGTTAACAAATTTCTTCTAACTTCAATATGCAGTTGCATGATAGCCGTCCCCGAATGCTTTGTGTTGTGCGTTGCTTTTTTTCTTTTCTTATTTTGAAAAAAGTGAAGTGACTAATCCTGGTCCATCATGGATTTCGATTCCCTCTGAGCCAAAGTGATTGGAAAACGACATCTGTAAAGTTTTTCGACAGCGCCGAAATTCTTCCGCTAACGTTAAAATCTAATTGCCGGACATTCTGTTCTACGTCTACGCTAAGTGCCTTGTCAGTTTTATCTGCAGCGCTGTAAAACATGGCTCGTGGAGCTATTAATGACCATGAAAGGTCGAAATTCGTAGTCTGCAGATTTTTTTACTCTTCAAGTTTGGCTGGAAAAGACAAATAATGTCCAGAAATACCTTATCTCGGAGACGCATTCACTTCACTGGCGGAAAAATTCTGATGCTTTTCGACAGAACAATCATTTTAATAGATTAAATACAGTCAAACTAAGAAAACAAAGGCCATTTCGGAAGAAAAAGGTGCTGCATTTTTGCAAACATTCCAGTCAAAAAGTTCCCAATCAGCCCTTTTTTTAACAGTCAATTTCAAAGAACTAATAGTTTGTTTACAAACTGCCTATTGGCTTCTGTCTCGGGTTCTTCGGCCGACGTTCATCTAATGATTTTTCTGACGTTTCGCCAGCACGAGTGGCTGGCATTGTCAAAGCTTCACCCTCCATTGCCGGTAGTGAACCGGAGCCGAGCTCGCGGGCGCAGACTATATGTACCTGGCTCGCCAACGTTCGCGGTCATTTCCGGTGCGGTTCTCCTCTTGCTACCTGCGACGGTCGTTCGCTGCAGTACGGGAAGCCAGGATCCGTTTACCTTAAGGCTTTCCTCTTTCTTTTTGAAACTGTTCGCGTGTTTTTGGATTTCTACAGCTTCTCTGAACAAGCGCGTGTGATAGTGCTTCTCTACAGCCAGAGTAGCTGTAGAGAAGCACTATCACATGCGCTTGTTCAGAGAAGCTGTAGAAATCCAAAAACACGCGAACAGTTTCAAAAAGAAAGAGGAAAGCCTTAAGGTAAACGGATCCTGGCTTCCCGTACTGCAGCGAACGACCGTCTCAAGTAGCAAGAAGAGAACCGCACCGGAAATGACCGCGGAGAAGCCCTCGGACGTTGGCGCGCCAGGTACATATAGTCTGCGGCCGCGAGCTCGCCTCCAGTTCACTACCAACAATGGAGGGTGAAGGTTTGACAATGCCAGCCACTCGTGCTGGCGAAACGTCAGAAAAATCATTAGATGAACGTCAGCCGAAGAACCCGAGACAGAAGCCAATAGGCAGTTTGTCAACAGGTGGCCACGAAAGCCTTAACAATTTTGTAATAATTTGTTTGTCTTCACTCATGTAGCTTGACAACCTTCTAAATTTGTGCATTTAATCATTTACAAACAAAGAAAATAGATGCGTATTTCGACAAAAATGTACGAAAATTTTGCAAAAAATAGATGCGAATTTTGCCAAAAATAGATGCTACATTTTTCTGTCCATAGCCCACGGAGAAGCGCTGTTCGGTCGCTGCTGTAGTACTCTCTGTTCTTCGTGTTTTGTTGTCCCCGTTAATACAAATCAATAAACTGAATAACGCACTAGACTAATTTGAGACGCCTCTATCGAATATGCATGTAAGATTCCGATTTAAAAATCATTTTGTTTGTAACAGAAACAAACCGATGCTTTTCGTTATGCTGGACGTCGTATGAAAGACGTAATAAGCAGGGTTTACTTGGTCTGACTCCAGCTACACGTTGCAAAAATAAAATTACAAAGATCTGCCGAAACATCAAAAAAATGCGGCTGACAACCCATAGGCGGGACACCGGATATATCGATCCAGGAAAGAAGTTTCCTCATCTATTCGTCTGGCTGTGTGTCCTATCCACCTCCACCATACACTATGAGATCAAAAGTATCCGGACACCTGGATGAAAAATTGTTTCAAGTTCGTGGCGCCTTCCATCGGTAATGAGGGAATTCAATATGGTGTTGGCCCATCCTTAGCCTTGATGACAGCTTCCACTCTCACAGGCATACGTACAATCATTTGCTGGAAGGTTTCTTGGAGAATGGCAGCCCTTTCTTCACGGAGTGCTGCACTGAGGGGAGTTACCGATGTCGGTAGGTGAGACCTGGCACGAAGTCTTCGTTCCAAAACATCCCAAAGATGTTCTATAGGATTCAGGCCAGGACTCTGTGCAGGCCAGTCCATTACAGGGATGTTACTGTCGTGTAACCATTCCGCCACAAGTCGTGCAATATGGACAGTTGCTCGATCGTGTTGAAAGATGTAATTGCCATTCTCGAATTGCTCTTCAACAGTGGGAAGCAAGAAGGTGATTAAAACATGAATGCAGGCCTGTGCTGTGTTAGTGTCACGTAAAGCAACAAGGGGTGTAAGCTCCCTCCATGAAAAACACGACCACACCATAACACCACCACCTCCGAATTTCCCTGTTGGCTCTGCACAAGCTGGCAGATGACTTTCACCGGGCATTCGCAATGCCTACAACCTGCCATCGGATCGCCACATTGTGTACCGTGATTCGTCACTCCACACAACGGTTTTCCACTGTTCAATCGTCTAATGTTTATGCTCCTACAACCAAGCGAGGCGTCATTTGGCATTTACCGGCGTGATGTGTGGCTTATGGCCGACCGGAGTGGCCGTGCGGTTCTAGACGCTGCAGTCCGGAACCGTGGGACTGCTACGGTCGCAGGTTCGAATCCAGGCTCGGGCATGGATGTGTGTGATGTCCTTAGGTTAGTTAGGTTCAATTAGTTCTAAGTTCAAGGCGACTGATGACCTCAGACGTTAAGTCGCTCAGTGCTCAGAGCCATTTGAACCATTTGAACCATTTTTTTTTTTTTTTTTTTTGTGGCTTATGAACAGCCGCTCGACCACAAAATCGAAGTTTTCTTACCTCCCGCCTGACTGTCATAGTACCTGAAATGGATCCTGATGCAGTTTGGAATTCCTGTGTGATGGTCTGGATAGATGTCCGCCTGTTACACATTACGACCCTCTGCAACTGTCAGCGGTCTCTGTCAGTCAACAGCCGTGGTCGGCCTATACGCTTTTGTGCTGTACGTGTCCCTTCACGTTTCCACTCCACTATCACATCGGAAACAGTGGACCTAGGGAAGGATGGGGAAGGAAGTCGGCCGTGCCCTTTCAGAGAACCTTCGTCCTCCCGAATGCGAGTCCAGTGTGCTAACAACTGAGCCATCTCTCTCGATATATCCGCTAGAAAACGGCTCTAGAGCAAAAATTTATCAATAGTTTAAATAAACATTATGGTATGCAAATAGATAGTCTCGGTAGAAATAACGTCATCTTTGAATAAATTTGAAATAACTGAGGAAGCGAGTCGAGAAGACGTTACACAGTTCTTGTTTTCATCTAAGCATGTCTTTGATACCGACCAGCCGTTTTCCCTCCCAACACGCCACATCTGTCCACACTCCTTCATGCTTCTGTAGCTGATCGCTAGAAAAGAAACATTTTGTCTGAAAGTATCACGGCTAACTAAAAGATTGTTTACGCCTCTGGCATAAACGCGTCGCTGACACGGAGCCGGACAAAGAGGGCCCGGCGCTGCCCCAGCGACACGTTGCCTCAGCGTCAGTCGTCGCGACGCCCCCCCCCCCCCCCCCTCGCTCCTCCCTGCCGCCTGTTTACGCCCGCGTTCGCTGCTGTCGGCGGCTCTGGGCGCCCAGCAGCGCCACGTGGCTGACCGCCAAACCACTCGCGCTCCGACACGCCAGCATCCCAAGCGGCTCGTCCGGTCCAGCACACCTCGCAGCACCTGAAGGAGACGGACGACTGTGTCGGTCGTCGAAACACACCTAGTGACGTCACGAAGTTCGCGTCGCGCGGCGGCCTCCGGGCAACACCGACTCAAAGGAAGGCCCCGGCGCTTGTTCGCGACGTCACGTCAGCTAGGCACGGCGAACGCCAGGTCTGTTGCAGGCATACTCATTAATGGTGGTTTCTCCCTCCCTGACACAGGAAAATGTGAAACTATTGGCGGTAGCTGACCAACACGCATTCTTCTGAGAGATTTCTGCAATCAATTAATTGTGCAATTAATTACATTCCTTAACAAATAGTGTACTCCTGAACTTAAATTTCCACCTGTTTTAAGGATTGACATACAAAAACAACTTCATGGTCCAGCAGCAACAGAATTCGTGCTTCTTTACCTTATTTGTAAATCTGAGGAAGTTATGTTTGTATTGGGTTGCTTTTACAAGAAACTGTGAACATATTGGTGCTCGTCTTTAGGTATCTTGGTTGACTATGGGGTGAGGAGCACTGAATGTTAATGAAATAGCTTGCGATTGTACCCGTTGGGGGAGGGGGTTGGGGAAAGAAGAAGAGGCAAAAGAGAGATACTTGTTTTATCAAATAAAATTTTTTTATCTTATAAAGTTTCTCCTTTCAGTTGCAAGAGGGGAATATTTATCTTTTCTAATGTACATGTTTAAAAAAGTTTAAGCTCAGCAGTATTTTCGATGTATGAAGCTATTTTGTTTCCTGTTTAGAATTCCTTTCGTTGAAAACGACTGTAATCTAATGACTGGCAACAGTTGGACATTTACACATGTAAATTAGTTCATATTTCCAGTGACGATGTCAAACGAAAATAAATAAATAAATAAAAGAAACGAGTTCATTGTAAGGGGGTTGGGGTAAGTTTCGATAGCAAAATGGATCAAGTAAATATAGTTACTTGAGTGTAAAATTTCCGAAGCTTCTCATACTGATCTACGTTTGTTTGTACAGGATTCAGTAATACAGAACTATGATCTTCATTTGTAGCCTTGCGATAGTAAGAAAATCTTTCATCTAAATAAAACTGCAGAATCCAAAACAATACCAAACATTTTGTTCAAAAATAAGAGATCTATAGTGATAAGCACGCCCAGGCGTTTCTGCCTGCGAGAGACCTGGCGTTCGCCGTGCCTAGCTGACGTGACGTCACCAACAAGCGCCGAGGCCTTCCTTTGAGTCGGTGTTGCTCTGACCCGCTAGCGGCTCTGCTACGCGGCCGAGGAGTCAACACGGACGAGGCGCAGAATCGCGGCCCGCGGTGAGTCGGCGCGGCGCGGCGCGGAAGGAGACCGCGCGCCGTGTTGACTCAGGTGCGGCGGCCGGCTAATTAGGCGCCGCGTCTTGACTAAATACGCCTAATAGCCGGCGGTCAACAGCTGCCGGAACGCGGACGTGTTGACTCTGCTGTGGACACGGCAGCTGCCGGCTGCCGCGGGCACAGCCCGCTTTTGTCTCCGGAGTGACCGCCACAGACAGCTGGATGGAGCTGCTCTCTACCAACACAGCGTGTGGCCGAATCTCGTCTCTGTGGCAGAGTCAACGAGCTCTGTGACACTCCAGCCGGAGACAGCTGGTTTTCTCTGTAACATAAGCACAATCAGACAAAAAAACTGGCCGTCCCCTGGAGGCACCGTGTAACACCGCCTCTACCGTTAGTAGCAGCCTCCTTTCTGGGATGGAGAGAGTCCACAAGTTTCATCAGAGATGCCACATCCGGCTGAAGCCACCAATGATCATTAGACTCCACAGAGCTACCAAATTGGAGGGAAGTTGGCGGCTGTGTTTACTCTCTGTTCCAAGTAGGCACAAGACATTTTCTGCGCCATTAAGATCGGGTGCATTAGCAGACCAATCAACGTGCGGTAGGGTGCGTGAGTGCCCATCAAACAGTAGGCTTTGTGATCAGCCACGTGAATAAAGCTGTTATGTTGGAACACGGGGATATCCATAGCATACTCATCTGCGTATACAAATTATACATCTGCAAACGTACTTGAAAACCACTATGAAATGCATGGTGAATGACGTTTAGCATACTACCAAATGTTGGACCTCTTCCCGTTTCAAGTTCTTGTTTAATGTTCACGGTCACCAGAAGGGTTGTGGGCCAAGTCATATGCGAAGAACAGCCCCAAAGCATCATAAAACCAAATCCTGCAACCAAATCCTGCCTCAAAAAGCCTCCATACGCTGCAGGTTAAATGCCTTATTACACAGACAGTGCATTCGACTCCTTGAGTCGTTGGAAAGTAGCAAAACGGCGACTGGTCGGACCACAGCACGCCCCCTCCACCCCTACGACCCTGTCAACTGCCATCCATTGTCCCGTTTCTGTGTTGTTTGCCCCACTGAAGACCTCTGGACGCGCTGGTCTTGTGTTGTTTTTCATGGTTTTGGATGCGATACCACTCCTTGTAGTAGAACTATGAACGTGAACTGCTGGTGTTTTTCATGGGTGCGGATCCGATACCATTCCTCGTAGTCATTTTGGATAGTCTGTGACGGTACTCCAACATGTCTATGGACTTCATACACGATGTGGTCTGGGTCATGGCCTAACACGTTAGCTCGTTTCTTCCAGTCTGTTATGTCTCTATGGCGTCTCATCTTATTACGCTCATCCCGTACAACTCACACACACATCACTTCACTGTCATGGCTTACGTCAGCGGGGTAGCGTCACATGACAATCTCCTTCGAGTGAGGCACTGTCTACAGAGCTTCGAAGCGAACATTCTGCCCTGGGCTTAGTATTTTGTACGCTGACTTGCCATTCACTTTTCTTTTAGGGCTGCAAGATCCAGTACCTGGTGGAATCTTTATTACCTGGTGGAATCGTTGTCCAGCTTGGAACTGGTGGATCTCTTTTTCCGTGATCCACCTAAAGTGGTTTGTAGTCCGAACCCACTCGGCTGGCTTCGGGGCGAGCGATTTTTCCACAAGGGCGGGTGTTTTTCAGCACCGGTTGGAGAAACATCCGCGGAACGCAGCTTTTTCTAGAGGCGTCTTGGAAGCGAGGGCAGGAGATGGCGAATGAGAACACCTCTGCCGCTGAGGCTAATGGTTTGGAGAGTAGAATGTTTAAACATTTTTGCTAGTTGTGGGAATCTAGCAGGATCGAAGGATTAGCCGGCAGACCTCCCAGGTGGAGAAGGCAACTACCGGGGGCGCCTGTGGGACGAAGATTGTATTAAAACGTCGCTGGGTAGTGATTGTTAGTGATCAACCAAGTTTGGTTTGCAATACAGAAAGCGTAAAGTAATTCACAAGAGTGCTTCTGTTTCGGGCTATGGAACGCATTTGGTCATTTCCTGGTTTTCTAGGCAATGCTTGCGATTTACTGAGGTCGTGGATTCATTATTAGCTGAATGTGATTTTTTAATGAATGAGATAAACTTGGCAAGATATAATTGAGTCCAATAAGTTTGCTTCTGTGAAATCTTGAAGTGCGGTGATGTTGTCTGACTTCACCTGACAATTTTCAGTATTCACCCTGTTTTGTCTCTGTGGATCTTTTTCTGCGGCATGTGCAAGGGACGAGTGGAAGGCAGAGTGTCGCCTCTCTGAATGCCGTTGGAAGGCCACAGGGCAGTCGACATTCGGGTTTGTAGTTCCCGCAAGTTGACGTCTTGCGAGTCAAAGCAAGGCTGATGACCCCCTTTTGTTTAAGGTTAGGGGAAGGAAGGATGGCGGTCATCAAACTTTTATCTTTGTGTCAGAGAAACACTAACAAGTGACGTCCGCAATTATTTGCTGACAGACTTACACTCTATAACACTCGCGTCGATTTGCAGTAGAATTTTAGAATATATACCCTGTTCGAACATAGTCAATTATTTCGAAGTAAACGCTGTATTGAGACATAGTCAGCACGGGTTCAGAAAATATCGTCCCTGTGCAACACAATTATTCTTTATTCATACGTAGTAATGAGTGTTATCGACTCCATATTTCTAGATACGATTCCTCACAAGCGGCACCAACCAAATTGCGCGCGTATGGAATGTGGTCTCACTTCTGCAACTGCGTTCGTGATTTTCCGTCTTATTAACTGACAGAAAAACATCAGTTAAAACAGAAGTGATAGCCGGTGTATCCCAAGGAAGTGTGATAGGTTCTCTGCTGTTCCTAATCTATGTAAACTGTTTAGCAGACAATGTGAGCAGCCCTCTTAGATTGTTTGCAGACGATGCTTTCATTACCGTCTTGTACATTTATCAAATAATTAAAACCAAATGCAGAATTACTTAGATACCACATCTGTATGGTGCACAAAGTGCCAGTTATACCTAAATAATGAAAAATGTGAAGTCATACACTTGAGTAATAAATGAAATCCGTTAGATTTCGGTTACACGATAAATCACACAAATCTAAACGCTGTCAATCCAGCTAAATACATAGGAATAACAATTACGAACTACTTAAATTGGAACAATCGCATGGGTAATATTGTAGGGAAGGTACTCCAAACACTGAGTTTTCTTGGCAGAACACTTAGAAGATGCAACAGATCCACTAAAGAGACTGCCTGCACTACGCTTGCCGGTCCTAAGCCACAGTATTACTATGCGGCATGAGCTCTTTACCAAATACGATTGACGGAGGGCATCTAAAAAGTCCAAAGAAGTGCAGGAGAGAGTGTGTGTATCATAGAAGAGTTGGAGTAGCAGTCATCACCAACTTTCTGCTCTGATTGCGAAAATATTTTACTGTCGCCGAGATACAGAGGCAGAAATAATCATCGTAATAAAATAACAGAAATCAGAGTTTGTACGGAAGGATTTAATTGTTCATTTCCCCTCGCACAGTTCGAGAGTGGAACGGTAGTGAAATAGGTTGGAGGTGGTTAAATGAAGCTTCTGGCAGACGCTTAGTTATGAATTGCAAAGTGCCATGTAGATGTAGATGCAGAATGTGCTCGTATTCCAAGCTCTGCCATCTACGACTCCTTGTGGTACCATGGAACTTATTCTATGATGTCATGGGACGAAGCTTATCTTTAATTACATTTATCGTGAAGATAAAACCAAATATTATCCGTCTTTTGCAAGTGAATGTTCATTTTGGTTTTAACCAAACATGTTGTATATTAATGCAAACAGATACAACAGTGAAACATTCGGCAGTTAAACATGTAAACACATGGGTGTGCAGTGATACTAACCGCATTTCACTCCAGCACACCATTGGCGCGAAATCACTAACGTTCCGGAAATTTTTGAACAGACCTCAAGATGCTGTCAGTAGTTCCTGAGATCAGTCTCCACATGCAAACAGAAAAATGTGGCAGGAGCTTTAATTTGTAATATACACATACGTATTGTTATGAGACATGTAATGCTTCCTGGCACCACATTTATCTTACCTTACTATTTACAAATATGAGATGTGGTTTATGGTTTGATTTTATGTTTCTTATTCTTGCGTGGTTACAAGAAGAACACGTACGGGTTTCCAACTGATTGTACGACACAGTTATAATTTCACCGTGCGAAACTTTCTTTCTGCACATTGAATACGACTTTTTGCATGTCCGTCACTCATATCTCGGATATGTGGTGTCCTTTCAGACAAATCCACGTGCGAGGTCTGTTCAAAAAATTCCGAAACGTTATTAATTTCACGCCAGTGGAGTGTTGGGGCGAATTGCGGTTAGTATCACTGCACATGCCTGTGTTTACATGTGTAACTGCCGAATGTTTCACTGTTGTATCTCTGTTACTTATTCAGTGCTACTAAATAGTCGAACGTTGTGTCGCGCAATTTGCGAATTTCGTGATGGCAGAGTTAGAGGAGCAACGCGTCTGCATTAAATTTTGCGTGGAACTTACAAAAACCGTTACAGAGACATACCAAGTGATGCAGGAAGACTACGGTGATGAGTGCTCATGCTGTTTTACGAATGGTTCACCAGGTTTAAAAATGGCCGGACGGAAGTTAAAGGTGACCCTCGTTCAGGACGCCCTTCGACGTCTACCGACGACGCTGATGTCAGGAACGTCAGCAAAATTGTGCGTGCCGATCGAAGACTGACTGTCCGAGAGATTGCAGAAAAATGTAACATTTCAGTTGGATCATATCATGAAATCTTGATACAGCATTTCGGAAAGCATCGTGTTGCCTCCAAGTTCGTCCAACGTTTCATGAGTCAGGACCAGAAAGACCTTCGCCTCGCAATCTGAGAAGAGCTTTTGGATCGCACAAATGAGAACGAGATGGTCCTTAAGAGAATCATAACTGGTGATGAGACGTGGGTCCACCATTATAATATTGAGATCAAAGTTCAATCTTCACAATTTGTCTGGAAAGGTTCTCCAAGACCAAAAATGCTCGTGAGGTCAGGTCAAATGTCAAAGCCATACTGGTAGTTTTAGCCGGACGGGGTGGCTGACGGTTCTAGGCGCTACAGTCTGGAACCGCGCGACCTCCAACGGTCGCAGGTTCGAATCCTGCCTCGGGCAAGGATGTGTGTGATGTCCTTAGGTTAGTTAGGTTTAAGTAGGTCTAAGTTCTAGGGGATTGCTGACCTTAGAAGTTAAGGCCCATAGTGCTCAGAGGCATTTGAACCATTTTTGAACTGATAGTTTTAAATGGGTGTGAAAAATTAGTTCATCATGAAATCATGCCATGGAGACAAACTGTTAATCGATGGTACTATCGGGGCGTGTTGAACGACTGCGAGAAAATGTGGCAAGAGAATTCATGGCTATAGCATCAATATAACGCACCAGCACATTCATACCTGTTGTTGTGTGACTATTCCGCAAAGAACGAAATCACTGTGTTGCCTCATCCTCTGTACTCTCCACACCTGGATCTGCGGACTTTTTTTATTTCCAGAGTGGAAAACCCCGTTGAAAGGACGAAGATTTGCAACGATTGGCGAGATAAAAGAAAATTCGCAGTCGACGCTTCGCGCGATCCAGCAGGAGACGTACCAACACTGCTTCCGGAAGTGGAAACGGCGTTGGGAGCGGTGTATCAATTGTGGAGGAGAGCATTTCGAAGGAGACCATCCACAATAAGTAAAAGATAAGCGTAGAAAAATTTTGTGGACGTATTTGTGGAATTTTTTGAACAGATCTCGTATGTAATTAAGACAATGACGGCCAGCGACCTCGTCAGTGCAAGAAATGCCACGAGTAGTGAGGATAATGAGCAGGGAAATTACACCAGTATTGTGTGGTATAATTTGAGAACCTGGGTCTGACAGGTGGCATGCTGGGGCGCTGTTGTGGTGACCACTGCGTCCGGATGGCGTAGGGTCCAGCGCAACTGCCTAGTACGGCAGGAGATCCGGTCCGGCTCAAATTTTCAACTCGCCCCATCAATATAAATCACTGTCCACTGACAGCTAATCTCTTTAATTCCTCCACGTCCTATCTGGTAAGGACACCAAACTCGTGTCCTGGTCCAGCTTCAACCTGCCAAGAAGTCTGAAACCAGAGTACGCTCCTTTGCAGAAGGAAAGATTCGTTCTAGCGTCCAGTGTGCTGCAATACTTGAAGGACAGCAGTGTGGATACGAAAGACGACCACCCAGGCTAGCTGCAGGCCCGCGAGCCGTCATCCAGTATTCGCCGCAGGGCGTCCGCGACTACGGCCGCCGGCGATAAAAAGCGGTCGCTGGCGCCGGCGTCTGCAGCGACCGATATGGCGTCGCACCTGAGGCGCATGCGCGACCGGCTGCGGGCGCGTGCCGCCTACGGGTAGCCTAGGCTAGCCTGTCTGCTCTAGTCTAGACCACGCCAGCCGGCCGTTGCCTTGTACGGCGCACGCAGCACGCGACGCGCGCCGGGCGCCACCGCTTCCGCCGCCGCCGCTGGCGCCGCCACCTGTTACGGAAGCTTGGCGCCGACCTCTGCGGCTGACCATCCGCTTCTTACCGACGCCGCTCAGCAGTCCGGCGCAGCGCTGGCGCCGCCCCATAACTGGGCATCCGCGACATCGGCACGTCCCACACTGTCGCGGGGGCCGTCGTTACCCCTCGGCACGGTGCGCGTCGTAAATCTCTAAGTGCGCGCCAGGGAAACACAAAGGCCCCACACAAAGGGCGCCATACCGTAATGGGAAGGTCAGCGGCTAGTGCCACACTGGCGGCAAAAGGGGAGTAGCTCGCCTTGTTGCCGACCATCAAACTGGGCAGAAATTTACAGGCCTGCGTGGACGCGGATATCCTCACAAGGGAAACACACTACCGCACCCCCCCACCCGCAGATTTAGTGATAGCCCATCAGAAACTGAACACAGATCAACATGAAAACAGGAAGAAGTTGTATTATCCTCGGCGCCACTGTAGAGTCTTGTACTATAGGAAGCAAGGGAGAGGATGTTGTTATGGGTGGCCGATATCCTCTTTCTACAGCACAAATGCACGCGTGGATTAATACGGTTCTTTATCTACAAGAAGCTGCTACGTAACTCGTGGTACAAGCTCTATATCGGTAATCTTGCTATTACACTAATCTGGTCGCTGCGTACTGGTGTATCCTGTGCTGAACTATGCCGCTCACCGAATGGATGACAGACGCCAACCTGGACTAGTGAGCCCCTCCGGTCAGCGGTGGCGGCCAAAATACTTGCTGTCGAGAGGACGTTGGCGGTGTGTTGCTTGTCAGTGTGTCTCTGGCGTCTCTCGTGACAGCAGCGCTTGATCCAGTGCCTACTATCGATCTTTGCGCTACACCTTTGCCGTCTGGTGTGCTGGCGACAGCTTACGCCAGCACAGGAGGTGAACTGTGAGAAAAGAAGCAAGATAGAAACAGTGAACGCTCCAAGCTCAAGATGTGCAGCATCGAGCGTAATTGTGTAGCTACGGCGTCGTGGTTATGTGGCCACGGTCTTGGACTGCGAAGGGGGAGATCTGTGTTCAAATCTCGATCGTGGCCTTAATTTTTTCTTATTTCACGAAATTATGAACTTCCCGTCTGGTCATTGATGGGTCTTCTCTCCTTCTGTAGTCTTGGCAACTGTCATACTCAACATTGGTTGCAGAGTATGAGTCATGTGGTAAGAATATATTACCATCACAAGTAAATTTGATTAATAGTGAGAGCATGCGAGATGCCACATAGATCTCTCACAGCAATGAAAACAACAAATAAGGGGGGGGGGGGGGGGCGGCCGCAGTGTCCGTGCGGTTCTAGGCGCTGCAGTCTGGAACCGCGTGACCGCTACGGTCGCAGGTTCGAATCCTGCCTCGGGTATTGATGTGTGTGATGTCCTTAGGTTAGTTAGGTTTAATTAGTTCTAAGTTCTAGGCGACTGATGACCTCAGAAGTTAAGTCGCATAGTGCTCGGAGCCATTTGAACCAAGGGGGGGGGGGGGGGGGTGAAGTTTGTTACAACGAAGGAATTCAAGAGTCAAAACTTCCAGAAGGGAACTCAAGAGTCATAACACTTGTGTGGAGCAAATACCAGGTACGTATGTCGGTAGGTCCCTTTCTTACACCTTGCTGTTGCAAACGGACGTTGCACCACGACAAAATAAAAAATGGTTCAAATGGCTCTGAGCACTATGCGACGTAACTTCTGAGGTCATCAGTCGCCTAGAACTTAGAACTAATTAAACCTAACTAACCTAAGGACATCACACACATCAATACCCGAGGCAGGATTCGAACCTGCGACCGTAGCGGTCACGCGGTTCCAGACTGAAGCGCCTAGAATCGCACGGCCACACCGGCTGGCTGCACCATGACACAGAGGCAGATCTGAATACAGCGAACAGACACGCCAATTACCGGACGGACAGTTCATAATTCTGTGAAAAAAAAGGGAGCACGAGCGAGGTTTCAACAAGGATTTCCCACTTCGGAGTCCAACACTGTTATCACATAACCAAGACGCCATTGGTGCAAAAGTACCCACAATACTGCACATCTTGAGCCTGGACCGTTCACTGTTTCCACTTTGCTTCTTTTTCCACAGTTCGGTACACCTTCTTCCTCTTTTCAAGTTCGATCCATGTTCAGTTTTTGGGGGCTAGGCACTGGGCCATCTTACCACCAGATCTGAGGGGCTATGCGATGCGGAGTTTCTCTTATCAGTGCTAACTAAAGTTAAAAGACAGTTGTAGTATTATATCTACTTGCGTTACATGCAATCGAAAATAATAGTTATAGTAATTTTTAGTCGCTATTATTAATCATTTACGAAGGAGTTCCGGTGTTTTGGCTTCCATGCACAGTGCCCTGGACATCTGTAAGACCTTTCTGATTTTTACGCATCGTATTTCAGCCGTACCACCAACTGCCTCAGGTCGGAGACAATCCTTGTGAAAGTTCATTATAGATGACCATCAGCTGTTTATTTTTATGCTCAATGCTACCGGTTTCTATCTGCAGACCATTATCAGGCCGAAGGAAAGCGTAACCAACTTGTCATTACACACTTGAAGTGAATAACTTCGATGTAGGTAGAAAAACAAAAGCTTCTATTACAGTAAATAATCTCCAAAAGATGCAGATAAGTAGGAAACGTACACAAGACGACCATACATTTCAAACTCGGTCGGCAAGTGAGCATCGGAGGCACCGCTGTGTAAGAAGCAGTCTACGGATACTAATAACTGTATTCTGGCTCCTGTTTTGACTGTATAAGGGGTGGGGTTCTTCCTACAAGGCCGTCACGGTGCCTAAAGATGGAGTAATGTAACGCTGAAACAGGTTGCACAAATAAAATAAAATTGGGTAATTTAGGCGGCTGTAGGTGTTCTGATTTGACATTTACGTTGAACAGCCTAGGTCCCGCAACTGTCTAGTAAAAAGACGGACTCCTGTTTATATTTCAAGAGGTTAGTGTGCCCCACACCTCGTAAATATTTGTGAAACGTCGTGATTCACCAGCAAGAGCAGCTGATAAAAACTCCTTTATTACATAAGCAGTTTCGGTCCACAGACCATCATCAGGTACCATAAAACACTTTGCCCGGCTCGCTAAAATTTGCAGCTCTTGTCTTACAGCTTCATTCTTCTGCGAGTCTAGTAGAATACCACAGGATCTCCCGGCAACATAATGTGTTTACGAGTGACGTGTGACTCTAGGAATCGACTCAGGGCTTGTATAACTTCAGAAGCCAGTTCTGGGACTCGGATATAATGCGACCAGGCAAGGAAAACAAACAACGGGTGTATAGTTCATATGAGTATCTGATCCTTATACTTACGGGGATGGTGGACTTACTTTTTATGAGCTTGCCAAGAAGATATAGACGTTCGGTACATGATGCGTTGCGATACCAAAAAACTCTATTACTCTTTGACATTGTCAATCGAGATGTACGATCTGTTGATTTACAACATGTGTGGACAGAAATCCTACGAAAAGATCGCAAATTTTCTTTACTGATTACTGGTTTCGGCTCATTGCCGAGCTATCTTCAGATCTAAAAGTACAGAAAATTGAGTAAAATAAGTGAACAGTTAAAAGTCCATTTCATACTTCAACTTCCATTGTGCAATACATACCAATATAAAACGTTGTTCAGTGTGTGACACGCATTGCATATCGACATATTTTAAGGGCTAAGTCACTCTAGTTAAATAAAAAATCCTACAGGTATAACGGGAAAATATTACAACGTGACACAATAAAAACTGCAAAAATGTATGGTGAGTAATATGAAGTACCTTACTTAAAGTATACAAACGATCGACAGCAATGTTTGTTGCATCGCCCATGAGTGGATGTAAACAAGCTATCATTTATAACATTCATTCAGGAACAAGGAAATTTCTGTGACAGCTGTCAGCCAACTGGCTGAGGTGCAGGGTCATGGCTACACGAAAACTCTCGCTACCAGACGCGGTATCACCCGACTAATTTAGTACAGACGTGACTCTAATAAGACAACGGATGTTAATACGACGCAAATTTT
Source organism: Schistocerca piceifrons (assembly GCF_021461385.2). Lineage (NCBI taxonomy): Eukaryota > Metazoa > Arthropoda > Insecta > Orthoptera > Acrididae > Schistocerca > Schistocerca piceifrons. The sequence goes on along the minus strand of NC_060139.1, from coordinate 283,426,979 downwards.
TTATATAAATTTAAATTGTGTAAATGTGAGAAATAATATTCATATCAGTATATTTATAGTAAATAAACACTGACTCTTACGTGTTCGTTAATTAATAAAAATAATGAAAAACAGGAAGAACTAAATGTCAGGGAGTTACGACTGGAGACAGAGCATTATTTTAAATACAAAAAATAGAGCAATACTACTAACTAAAAACAACATAAATTCGCAATGGGGAATATTAGGACGAAGTAATATCGCAACCCTGTGGTCTAGGTGCCAGCTGCAACCAGCTTGATCAGTGACTGTGGTAACCAACCAGCGCGTATGTGGCGAACCAGCCGTAGTACAATTGAGCCATTAAGTGTTACAAAGATAGAATATAATCTCGTAAGAGAAGAATTTTATCGAAGTAACCTTGTATTTAGCTGTTTGTCACAAAATATAGCATGACATGTGTTACATGTGTCAAAGTACAATAAGCAATTGACTGGCTGGCTGGTTCAAATGGCTCTGAGCACTATGGGACTTAACATCTATGGTCATCAGTCCCCTAGAACTTAGAACTACTTCAACCTAACTAACCTAAGGACATCACACAACACCCAGTCATCGCGAGGCAGAGAAATAAGCCAATGACTAATGAGTGTTTATTTACTACACACGAACTGATATGAATATTATTTCTTCCATTTACATAATTTAAATTTATAAAAAAATCGTTACATTAACAAACTTTGTCTTATCAGAGTGAGGTCTGCATTAAATTAGTTGGATGGTAGTACTCTCTGGCAGCAGAGTTTTCGTATTGCCAGTTGGCTGACAAATATCGCACATAAACTTCCCTGTTCCTGATACGAATTTACATCCACTCATTGGCGATGCAATTATCATTGCTGCCGATCGTTTGAACATACGAGGGTTGCCCAGAAAATAATGCACCGCATTTTTTTTTTCTCAGCCGAAAATAATGCTACGAATGTAAACCGTTGCGTATGTGTTATGGGAAGTCTCCTGAGTGAGTGCTCCAATTTTCCGTCAGTTCCGACACATAGCGTAGCTGCAGGACAGTTTCAAACTGGCGTCTGTAGGTGATGTAAGTTACAAGCAACGTGCCGTTATTGAATTTCTCACTGACGAGAAACAAACTGTGGGGAATATTCACAAACGCTTGCGCAAATTCTATGGAACATCTGCTGTCGACAGAAGTACAGCTAGTCGCTGGGCACGGAGGGTGAGGTCATCAGAAGGCGGATGGGCGGATCTCCACGTTTCGCGCGGTCGGGGAGACCATCCACGGCTGTCACACCTGACACACCTGACGTAGCCCCCCTCGGACTTCCACTTGTTTGGGCCAGTAAAGGATGCCATTCGTGGAAGACATTTTGAGGACGATGAGGAGGTGATCCATACGTTGAAGCACTGGCTCCACCGCCAGGACAAGGATTGGTACCAACAGGGCATACACGTACTTGTTCCGCGCTGGAGAAACGCCATAGAATGGGATGGAGATTACGTGGAAAAGTAAAGTGTACAGAAAAAAACTATTCTTTCGGGTGTGGAATTCTCATTATATTCAATAAAGAATTCTTGAAGAAAAAATGTTGTGCATTACTTTCTGGGCAACCCTCGAATATGTGGCAAAATGGGCACTGTAACAACATTTAATTAGTGATTGACGTTGTCAACTTACGTAACCAAATAAGAGATTTTCACTTAGGTAAGGTACATCATATTACTCAACACATATTTTTGCATGTTTTATTGTGTGATGTAATATTTTCCCGTTATGGCTATAGGATAGGGTGACTTAGCTCTAAAAAAAAAAGACGATGTGTAACAAATTTCACACATTGAACCGTGTTTTTGATTGTTATGTATAGCACAATGGAAATTCAAGTATGGAATGTATTTTTTATTGTTCACCTTTTATACTAAATTTTCTGTATTTTTAGATCTGAAGATGGGTCGGTAATGGGCCGAAATCGGTAATTTGTAAAGGAAATTTCGCGTAAGATTTTTATCCACACATGTTTTAAACCATCAGACTCATTACTTCAATATAGACCTCGTCATAACACTTAAATACCTTGAGAAAAGGGCGGCAATAATTCGTCAGGATGTTGAGCTTTGGTAAAGATAATAAATCAGTCCAGTGAAAGGACTAACATGCACAATCATGTTACTCAACAAACGGCAAAGCACTGCGCGTGATGTTGTGTCACGAAAGGGCTTACTTCAGTATGCATTTAGAAAATTATGCGGCGTAGCCGTAACACAGAGAGAAACTTCGATTTTTTTGTTCAATGTAAGTTCCACCTCTTATGCAAAATACTGTTTTCTCGAATGAAATGTACGCTCTGCAGTGGAGTGTGCACTGACATGAAACTTCCTGACGAATTAAAATTGTGTCGGACCGAGGTAGGAGACGAGGTACTGGCGGAAGCGAAGCTGTGAGGAGGGGTCGTTAGTCGTGCTTGGGTAGCTCAGTAGCCACACGAGGTAGCCGCATGGTCTAGAGCGCCTTGCCACGGTCCGCGCGGCTCCCCCCGTCGGATGTTCGGGTCCTCCCTCAGGCATGGGTGTGTGTGTTCTCCTTAGCGTAACTTAGGATTGGATTGGATTGTTTAGAGGAGGAGACCAGACAGCAAGGTCATCGGTCTCATCGGATTATGGAAGGACGGGGAAGGAAGTCAGTCGTGCCCTTTCAAAGGAACCATCCCAGCATTTTCCTGGAGCGATTAAGGGAAATCACAGAAAACCTAAATCAGGATGGCCGGGCGCGGAATTGAACAGTCGTCCTCCCGAATGCGAGTCCAGTGTGCTAGCCACTGCGCCACCTCGCTCGGTTCGTAACTTAAGTTAGATTAAATAGAGTGTAAGCCTAGAGGCCGATGACCTCAGCAGTTTGGTCCCATCAGAACTTACCACAATTTAAAAATAATCCGGCTCAGAGTGTTCGGTCAGACGGTTAGCTGCCCTTTGTAATAAAAAACTGAGTTAATGGATCAACAATGAACTTGAACAAGTGTCTTGGGACGTCCGATTCGAACGAATAGAACTAACAATAACGAACAAAATAAGATTAAAAAAAAGTCGGTAGAGCACTTGACTGCGAAACTGGTTAGTTCAGAATTCGAGTCCCGGTGTAGTACACAGTTTTAATCCGCCAGGGAGTTTCACTGTTTTTCATATGGCCCAAACATGTTTCAATACCGTTTTGCCATCCTCAGTGGGTTTTCTTTATTCAGATCTGTGAAATGTAACACATGTTAAGTGACATTTGATCTACGAAAATTAAAACTAAAGACCGTGTCCGTTTGTTAGTGTTATTGCCTTAATTTAACATTATACGGTTATAACGCTACGTACATTATTGTGTACTGATAGTACGTGACCTGTAACTTAATGATGCTAATGTGAATTCCGTTGGCGATTTAAAATACCACTTTATATCTGACCGTAATTTCGTTGTGTGAAGATATTTTGCGCCTACATTTGCTATTACTTACGTTAGCTTTGGCAACTTCTTTTTGACCTGCGTTCTTCCTCAATCGTTTAAGAGGAGTATTGCAGATAGAACGGCTGATTATATCTTTTTTCCTATTTCTTTCGGGTCTGTGCTCCATCTGTAATGACCTACATGCCGACGCCACGTCCACCCGCAGCTCCCCTTTTTCTTCTTTGTTACGTCAGTGGCATTTTTCTCTTTCCTTAGGTGCTCCTCCGAGGTAAGTTCTTAGAAAGAGAACGGATGCAAAGTCACTTTCAAACAGAAGTAAATTCTTTCGGAGAATCCGGTGGCATGTCTAGAATTTGACAGATTTTTCGAACATCAAACAACAACGTGAAATAAAACTGCTGCTCAAAGGCGAACTCCATTAGTAGCGATGTGGTGACTTTGCTCAGAAGATGCCCTACTTAAAAAAACAGATGCTGTGGTCGAAGACAGAGCAGCGCTCTTCTCCTCCGAAGAAGGAGGAGGAGGAGAACAAAACAAGTGGAGTGGGCCCTCCTGCCTCTGCCTCTGCCTCTGCCTCTGCGCCGCTCGCAGTAAATTCCCCGCTAGCGCCGCCGTTCACCGCGGACAATGGGCCGTTGGCCCACTTCATAGGGACCGGTCGCCGGCGGGACGATATGCTTTTTGCTGTTGACGAGCAATAAAAGGACGGACGGAGCAGGAAGTCTGGATAAACTTTTGCGTCACACTCAGAAACTTGCGCGGGCGGCCCGCCCTGGCGGACGGAGAGGCCCAACTTCCGCGGCGAGAATATTATGGCCGCGACCGAAAAGTACGCCAAAGAAAGGCCCAGCAGGCGAGTTTATTTGTGGAGGAGAAATTGAGCCGTGCGACAGCAACAAAGTTTGTAAGAAGGCGCGGGATTGGCGCGCCGCGCGGTTTACAGCTATCGCGGGGTGGCGGTGACGACGGTTTACGTCTACCAGCTAAGTGTTAAAGGATCAAAGCGCAGCCACGCGAGTGTGATTGGTGGGAAAACAAACGGCATAGCGTAAACGGCCACGGCGGGCGCGAACACATGCCAGCGGTGCGTGGAACCCGACGGCAACGAGCCGATGACGCCCGCCGTCTCGCGTCGGCAGTTATGAGCCGCCAGGGCCGGGCGGCACCGCCACGCGACGCGCCAATTGCAGAGGTCGACCGTCCCTGCGTAAACACCCCTGTAAGCCACTGAACAGTGCTAGGCAGAGAATTTCTAACATAGCTGTACTACCATGACATCCGTCCTCTCTACTCCATTCACAGATGGAACGTGAGAACAAAGCTGTTGTACGGTTTCGAACTTCTCAGAGTCGTTGTCATGGCTTTTACGTGACACGTACACTGACGAGCAGAAACGTTATGACCTCTGGTCACCGGGAGACTGGATGCCACCATGAGGATTGTACACTGCTGTTACCCCACAAACATCACGTCTGGACACTGTGATAAGGACACGACGGAAATAGCAGATCTTAACCACTCTTATTGGCAAGTTACAAATAGATCACTGCACAGTCAGACTAGTATAAAAAACCGGTTGCGAGAGGTTACCCCTTCCCCACCAGTGTCCCTGTTTCATTACACTGTTTGGATAAATATAACTGTGTAACAGACTATTTGAAAGCCACCAGCATCCAAATGCCGATGTCTTCATTTTCACATGACATCAGCCCGATTTGCAATCATCTGCGTAATTTTGTATTTTAATTTGCATACGGGCCTCTAGTTGTATATTACATTTTCATTGTTGCTCTCTTGTGCATTTTATGTCATTGTTCTGCTGACACTATTGTACATACCGTTGGTTGTATTTTGTATGGCTTTCTGGGTTTTTCTTTCACTAAATGAGCACTATGAGACTGAACATTGGAGGTCATCAGTCCCCTAGAACTTAGAACTACTTAAACCTAAATAACCTAAGGACATCACGCACATCCACGCCCAAGGCAGGATTCGAACCTGAGCCTGTAGCGGTCGCGCGGTTCCAGACTGAAGCGCCTAGAACCTCTCGGCCACTCCGGCCGGCTTTCTTTCACTTTAAGTATGTCTGTCTGTATGCTACATTTCTGATATTGTTATATGATGTTATTTGAAGTTTTGTTCTTCAGCTGTTGTTGTACTTTTTGTATGATGTACGGCGTTTGCCCATGCCTGATTTTGTCCTTCACTAGAACAGCATTGCATGTTTGTCATAATGTTGCTCTCAAGTGCTGTTTGTAATTCTGCTGCAATGTCATTGTCATCACTGCCGCCGGCTGTGTGGTGTTCGTCTAATTGCGCTTGTATTTTACTTTAAGAGTATGTTTGTATGCTAATTTAGTAATTTTATGCTATTCCGCTTTTGCGCGATCATGTTTCTTTGGTGCTTTATAATCGTTGTTAGCTGTATGGTCCTTGTAAGCCAAAGCCAAAATAAAAAAATAAGAAAAGCCACTGTGTTGATTTGCCGGCACGTGACGCTCTCGGGAGAGTAAGTGACCGGAGCTGAGACGAATGGAGAATTTTTCCACCGACTATAACATGCCGTAAATGGGGAAATCCAACGACATAAGCGAATTTGACAAACGGCAGATTGTGTGGCCTGGGAACGGGCATCTCGAAAAGGCGAAGGCGATAAACACTTTTCGTGCTACTCTCGTGGGTGTCCACGGAAAGTGACTGAAGGCGTTGGACGTCCAAGATTATCACAGGACGCGGAGGCCGGATGCCGGATGCTTGCCCACTCTGTATAGCAGGATAGGTGGCAGGCGGGACTGGAATGCTGGTGCAAGCACAACTGTTTCGGACCACACCGTCTAGTACACACTGATGACGATGGGGCTCCGCAGCACCCGTGTGCCTGTGTCGACTCGAGGATATCGTCAGTTACAATTGCAGTCGGCTCGGGATCATCGTGATTCGAAGGTGGATCAATGGAAACGTATCTCTTGGTCGGATGAATCACGTTCCTTGTTACACCACGTCATTGGTCGTCTTTTGATACGCCCTCGTACAGGTGAACGGCTGCTTGAAACTTCCACTGCAGTATGGTTACATGCCGGGGGGGGGGGGGGGGGGGGGGCAGTATTATGCCGCGCGGGATTAGCCGAGCGGTCTAGGGCGCTGCAGTCATGGACTGTGCGGCTGGTCCCGGCGGAGGTTTGGGTCTTCCCTCGGGCATGGGTGTGTGTGTTTGTCCTTAGGATAATGTAGGTTAAGTAGTGTGTACGCTTAGGGACTGAAAACCTTAGCAGTTAAGTCCCATAAGATTTCACACATATGGGGCAGTATTATGGTTTGTGGGCATTCGCCTACGCTTTCGTGGGACTTTTGGTAGTAATTCGATCCAACATGACATCTGTGGACTATTTGAACATTATTGTGGACCACCTGCAACCCCAGAAACAGTAGTTTGAGGATGCGAGTTAACGAGCATTTCGCTCTCATTTAAGTATATGGCCGAAGAGTCAGCCTTCAGGAATTGTGAAACGAACCTTGTCGTCCAGGGTCGTGTGCCACAAAGTGCGCAGATTCGCCATGAGATGTAGAAATTCACAGGCGTCTATTATGCTGAATGAGGCCTAAGCACTGTAGTGTGCAAGTGAGACAGATGAGAACCTACGTCATAGGGAAACCCCGTAGAAGCTGTTTGTGGCCAGGGAGACGTAGGTGTGTTAAATATGGCAGACCTAAGTTTGGCCATAAAGGGAAACATTTACGAAAACTATTTAATTATGTAGTAATTCAGGGAATGAAGCCACAGTAATTTTAATCTGCCATCCTCCATAAAGTTTCATGGTGAGCCCAATAAAACTTGAATATTGATCATATCTATAATAGTTTAGGATTTACTGTTAAATTGAAATTAACAAGTTTTGTAACAAAGACCTGAATGCTAAAATCTGAACGCTTTGGTCGATCTTAACGATAGACATTTCATATACAAGGGCATCATTAAAATGACAGATGTTGTAAATATCAACTCTGTAACTTTATTTGTTTAAAAGATATAGTAAATTTAAATTATCAGTATTTTCAGTTAAGCATCTGATCATCATTTCCCAAACACATAACACATTGAAAGATGACAGCATGACACTTTATTGAATCATTAGGAAATAGAATATTTGTTGTAAAGTTTAGTGTGTAATACTTACTTCTGTTCTTCATTTATTTATCAGAAAGCACACTGGTGCAAGGCTACTGGCCGATAGACATTTAGAATTCAAAGCTAAGAAGGAAACTGTACTGGTTTCATGTAAAAAAAATTTAACATTTATTATGTAATGGATATTATTGTTACTTTATTTAGAACGTGAAAGTGGTCAAGCTTTGATAATTTAAATATGTTAAAATGTAAAATAATGTAGAATAAGCTGTAGCCAATCAGATGGATGACGTCAGGAAAGGGAACTGCCCTAGTCAGTTGAGCGAGGATGTTCGGCTCTCAGGAAACGCGGCTGGGGACGGGCAGAGGGACAGTGCTGGTGGAGACGCGAAAGCGCACAGTTGGTCTTTAGGTAGCGAGGAAGTGAAATTTTCGCGTTGTGTGGTATCGCGGGACTTTGTCTGGGCGATGAGCAGCCGCGCGCCTGGTGTCAACTCTTAACTATTCGCATAGTTAACGAGGTGGAGCATCGAACTTGTAATTCGCTATGGGATTGTGAACGATCGAACTGTGTCAAATGGATACGCGCTCGAGTTTAATAGTAATTCTAAGTACGACCACTTTCGCTATTAGTTTTCGTTCTGAATAAACGTTTTTCTAACCAAATCGCAACTGTCTGGCCTACATCATTTCTGAGTGGTTAACTTAGTTCCCGACATTATTATTACTGTTGTTATATGTTATATTAACGTTGTAAGTTTCATACAATTTTGCAAACTTGCCATAAGCCAGACAATTTAGCCAAAGAGTCACAAGTGTCTAATTTAGGGCGTGTAATGCGACACGTGCGGTTCAACCCCTAGACGAGTTTGAGCCAAGACATTTAGACGAAGAGGAACCGCATGTAAGCCGAACATCTATGGGATGTAAGCTCGCAAAGAGCACTGTAGTGAACTCACTTTGATGTTTTGGCCACCATGCTCACTTGATCTGAACTCGATGGAAACATCGGAGACGCTACAGTGCGCCAGCTCAGCGCCCACAGGCCACCAGTCCGTACTGTACGGGAACTGCCTGACCTTTGCTTAAGTGTTTGCTCTCATAAGCCTCTGGAAACCAACCAAAGGCTTGTCGAATCCATTTCAGTTAGAATCGCTGCTTTAGTGCGTTCCGAAGGTGGAGAACATCACACTAATTAACAGGCGGTCCTAATGTCTTGGCTCATTATACTACGCTGGATGAAGGAACGTGCGTTCTTGAAATTTTGTGAGTAACGCTTTCGCAGGTGCACAGTCTCTGCAGCCGAACTGGTTAACGCCCCCCTGTGTGCTGGTGCTCGACTCGAAGGTAGCCGTTTGAAATCCTAATAGTGGAAAAATTTTAACCAGTATTTGGTAGGCAAGGGGAATAGAGCGGAGTGCCTTAAAGGTATTGATCACCAGACTTTGCCCCCAAAGTCTAGCATTAAATTCCAAACTTCTCGTCGGTGTCTTATGAAGTGAGGCAATCGATGCTGCTGAAGGTGATCCGTCCGTCGGATGGGAATGTTGAACCCGGCGGTTCCGTTACTGGTGTTCAAGAGGCGTAGGCTGTGTACCAGTAGCAGGTTTCACCCTCGTCCTGCTCTCATCACCATAGCGCACACACAGCCATTACAGTCCCCTACAGGTAACAGATATACTTAAGATAAAACACTCTTCCATCATGAGGGCAGCGAGCGTTGTATGGGAAGGGGAAAACTCTTTCAGAGGAGGCAGCTGAACCTACCTCTCATGGTGTCTCAGTCAACAACATCCTTCTTGTTATGTTTCCCAACGCATATTTCTGCTACAGTCTCACGGTAGCTTAACGAACCCTTACGTGCAGATATATACACATGTACGACGTCCCTCCTAAGATGAGTCAGGGGCATTTTGTCCGGTGTTTCAGCAGACATTTGGAATTTCGTTTTTGTCGTTCTGTGGGTGGCATCAGCCCGAACAAATAATACCCATCCGTTGCTCATACGACGCACAGTGTCGACGAAAAGCCTCTGTTCGTTGCCAGCTACAAGCAAAACTATTTTTAAAGTGGAATTTTACGTGCACATTCGACAGAGCGGTTCCAGGCTAGCCTGGTTCGATGTTTTTTTTATCGATACATGTTAACAGTGACAGTAAAACTCGAAGAACGAAAAGCTACCCAGCAGCGCCGTGGCCTGCGCTGACTGGTGCCGGCAGCGTTAATGCAGTCGCTGCTGGGTAGCTTTTTGTTCTTCGAGTTTTACTGTCGCTGTTAACATGTATCGATAAAAAAATATCGAACCAGACTAGCCTGGAACCGATCTGTCGAATGTGCACGTAAAATTCCACTTTAAAAATAGTTTTGCTTGTAGCTGGAAACAAACCGAGTCTTTCCGTCGACGCTTGGCGTCGCATGGAAGACGTGACGAGCACAGTTTGTTTGGGCTAACTCCAGCTACTCTTCACGAAAACTAAACTGCAAATATTTGCTGAAACACGGGAGAAAATGCGCCCGACTCTTTCTATTAAGAGCGACATACCGCATAGTGTTGAAGGTTTTTGAGAAAGTGAGGAAGCGCGGCATCTACCTGAGCGAAGCTACCCATTCAGAAATTTTGGTAACATCTTTCGGGTGGTTTTAGCGACTGTTCTGTGCATCATGAACTTCAGCTGATGATGCTGTTTGAAAATTTCCTAAGCGTAGGCCGAAGCCGATCACTTAAATAAATTACCCATCGCGATATAGACTGTTTTTCACTGGTTTTTTAATGCTCCCCTCCCTTCTGGATATCATGAGCAAACGTAGAAAGCTGGGTCTCACACAATAAGTGATTTTGGAAATCGTATTAATTGCGTAGCAGTTGTTCTGGATACCCGAGACATATTACTCGATGAGGACCATTCCTGTTCTACTCGCCGCTAGCCGTCGGTTGCCGCAAGTTTCTTCCGCCACTCCACCCGTGCCATCCTTTACAATCACGTTATTCTGAAAGTCAAGAAGCTATCTCTTCTGATGTCTCGTATACTCCTGTTAGGCCCCCTAAAAATTCAGGGTACAACATAGGGCTCCACCTACTGGGGCCTTGCCTCGCCTTGTGACTGGTCAACTATCATTTCTGTCATTTCTCTGCAACATGCTTGCCGCCTGTTTTTTTTAGTGGCTCTGACCACTATGGGATTTAACATCTGAGGTCATCAGTCCCCTATACTTAGAACTACTTAAACCCAACTAACCTAAGGAAATGACACACATCCATGCCCGAGCCAGGATTCAAACCTGCGTCGTAGCAGCAGCGCGGTTCCAGACTGAAGCGCCTATAACCGCTCGGCCACAACACCCACAATTTGTTTTTAATTGTAACCACATCTGCTCTAATCCTGTCAGATTAAGAAACAACCTCCGCTGCTCTTTATGGATGCTGTGGGTTATGAGCTCCCATCATCTTCAGAGACAGCGTCACTACACCGCTATCAACTTTCGACTGAAGAACTCGCACGAAGGACCTGAGCTCTCCCTGTTTCTTGTTCTTCTTCTTTCTCTACGTCTACGACTTACGTTGGAGGCAACAGAATAGATCTACAGCCTGTCTCGAATACTGGTGCGTAAATTCGCCCAGCAGCTTTCTGTAAAAAGTATTGCGCCTTTTTTATGCAAAGATTCCCGCGCTCGTTTGGTTTAGTCACCGAGTGTTGAATATTTCTCGTCAGTCTGGGGCATTTAGGGCCGACTGGGTTAGATTAATGGAAGAGATAAAGAACATCCAAAAAAGAGTTGCGCATTTCGTCACTGGATCGTTTAGTAAGCAGAAGAGCGGTACGGTGATTGTCATCCAACTCTGATGGTTGACCTAAACGAGTGGTGATTTGCAACTCAGAGAGGTTACTGCTCAAATTCGGTAAACCTACGTTCCAAGAAAAGTCGCCCATCATATTAACTCCTCCTTCCAACCTTGAAACGATACAAATCTGAGAAATTGTGCTCGTAAGGAAACTTACCGAAAATCGTCTTTCTCGCGCATTATTCGTGAATCGTACAGGAGAGGGAGAAATTATAGTGCTCATAATAGCAAAAGTATGCTTCCTCACACACTGCCGGCCGGTGTGGCCGTGCGGTTCTAGGCTCTTCAGTCTGGAACCGCGTGACCGCTACGGGCATGGATGTGTGTGATGTCCTTAGGTTAGTTAGGTTTAAGTAGTTCTAAGTTCTAGGGGACTGATGAGCACAGATGTTAAGTCCCATAGTGTTCAGAGCCATTTGAACCATTTTTGAACCTCACACAAGGTAAGCTGGTTTGCGAAGTATGAGTGTAGATGCAGATGTACGTCCGTGTAGATTGTCCCAGAGACTGTACCGAGTCTTCAAAATTCGAGCAGCATGCTTATTTTCTTAGACCTGCTCTGTTTCTGATTAATCATCCACAGTCCGGAATAGCGTCTACCAGCAAAAAACTCGGATCACGCACATGTCTGAGCCGATACTTCGAGCGTTGCTACCCGTCGGACGCTTTTCACTTGCTGAAAGAAATTCTTGTGTCGAACCAAATGAAGTGGAACAACACATAGCACCGTAGACAATTACATCACCGTTTGCGTTACACAAGGAGAAATGCGTTTGGAATTTAGCGAACAGGTGTGTCCATGTTTCTCCACTATGAGTGGCCATAGCGAGTGGGAAGTGCTTTATAGAGCCATCAGTTTATCTGCGATCGCTACAGCACTACGCGGTTGTTTGGAATTGTAATGATGAGAGAAAGTTGTAGAAGCAGTTACAACGTCGTCTAATGAAATATTTATTTAGCTGTAAGCAGAACACCGAAGGTTTGGACGTTAATCAGACACTTGGACAAGGGTGTTGCGGCTATTATTCATTATTTATGGCCAGGAAATTATCCGAGAATGCAAAGCAACACATCTAGTGCTATGAAAGTGATAGAATATTAATGACGTAGCGGAATCCGGTCTACCCTGTGCGTATCGCAACTCATATGCAATTACTCTTTTATAATATTCATTGTGCTGTACAACGATGCTGAAGTATATTAAAAAATGACATGTAAAATTAAACAGGACGAAATCCTTGTGAGCAATACCCACTGAAAATGTAATAATGCCCGTCTCACTATGAACTTCGTTAAAATCGATTTTCAAAATCTATTATTTGGTCTAAGAGGAAGGAGCGATTTCTGTAACGGGATGAGAGGAAAATACAAGCGTCCCATCAAATTAAAGCAACCGCTATTGACTTATTTCAGTAAACAGAGAGGATTTGTTAACATTTGCAGCAAAGTACCCAGCTGTCCTACGGATTATCAAGAGTCGATAGGCAGCTAACTTTATAACGTCCGTGTCAACAGACATACATAAGTAGTACTATATCCACTGGACGTCGAATATCGGACGCTAACGAAAGACCACGGTGCTTTAACACTTCAAAGCTGCCATAGCCATTCATATAGATAAACCGCATTTATTTTTTTATGAGTCAATCTGTCCCACTTTGAGTTACAGAGCACAGTAGCCATCACATGAACCCATCGACAAAACGGATTTTGATAGTAAAATAGTCCAGCTTCTTAGGTCGCGTCACGCACTTCACCAGTTTCACCTACACGGTCAAAGTTTCGACCCCTATGCTAGGATCTTCTTTAAATCTTCTGGCATTCACGATTAGGTGAACACAGTGACAGTGTAGACCCTGAGTTGATCCGCCGTGAAACTGCCGAAAAGCTGGTTACTTCAGTATTTCGTGATTTTTATACATCATGCCGCGACACTACCTGATGAAGGGTTTTAAGGAAACTAAACACCTCTGTATTACAAGATACGCTCTTGTCAACAACCATAACAAAATTTCTCACTACTTGACAAAAAATTTTCTGAACTATGAGTCCACCTTTGAGTTTCGGGCGAGACTTGCAAACCTGGACAGAGCGACTGTCATCTGCAGAAGCAATAGGTTTCGGATCACATCGCAGTCTTCTTACTATTCCCGCGTTTTCTCAAAATCACTTCTGCTCTAATACCCGTATACCTTCATCAACTTGTCAAGGGTGGATTTCTACTTCTGCCCTCACATGCTACCCGTTGCTCGAGTCATTGTCTAGCTGAGTAACGGTTCCCTCTTTAACAATGACAACGTGGACGCTACGTTGCGCTCTGAGCTCTCTTGAAGTAAAGTTTTAGGTCGTAAGCGCCTAGGAGTGCGAAGACGTAGCTCAAGGCTTATCCCATCGCAGCGGTAATAAATAACGCCAGGCAGCACTTTGACAGTGACAATTAATCTCCTGCGATAAATCTCCGGAGCCATTACAAACGGACAGAAGGTGCCGGACGAGTTGCGGGGACGCTTCTGTCCATCACCAGCGTCCAGGGAGACAGCGAACTACGAACTACTTACTACACTGAGGTGAAAAACGTCATGGTATAGCGATGTAAGGTGGCTATAATTTCGCACCTTACAAGCACTCATGTACATACTTTATCGTGATTTACAACCGGAATTAGCTATCATTTGATGGGTTGTACATCGTATATATGAATATTTAAAGAAGATGACATTGTCACGTACACCTTGTTAACAGTTGTTAACGCTTATTGCGTGAAAAGTGATGGAGTGCCTTTATTATCAAAATGGCGTATTGAACGATTCAAAATGGTTCAAATGGCTCTGAGCACTATGGGACTCAACTGCTGAGGTCATTAGTCCCCTAGAACGTAGAACTAGTTAAACCTAACTAACCTAAGGACATCACACACATCCATGCCCGAGGCAAGATTCAAACCTGCGACCGTAGCGGTCTCGCGGTTCCACACTGCAGCTCCAGAACCGCGCAGCCACTTCGGCCGGCTTGAACGATTCCCTATACTAGTAGAGGTTGGAACTCCAGTGGAAACGAAACGGCAGGCGTAACTGAGGGACTGAGTGGAAAAGCCCGCCCAGGTGTGCTGGTCCTGCTTAACAGAGGAAGTAGCCCTAGCCGGACGCTCGGGGCATCTGAGCGCTGAAGCACAATACAGCGGCGGCTGGCCGGTCTCGAAGCTAGGCCTCAAGGATAACCGGAAACTCTGAAACAAGGAAGCGTTACTTCGGAAATCACGCAGGCTGGGTTATTTCCGAGGATTTTCAATCTGAGAAGCGCACCATTGTATGAGTTCCTAATTAACGGGGACAGGTATTTTCTCGCAAACTTTCCGCGCTGGACGACAAAACACTAAAATATGGTTCGTCGGTGATCGGAAGAATCTGTAGAGAGGGAGAATATTCCGTGGTTTGGAGAATATGATTCGCCTTCTGCAGTTACAAGGGAGGGGAGCCGAGCTTTGCTGGGAAGCCAGCGGTGGAGAGAATGGGGTCTTCATTTAAGAGCGGCAATGTTTGACGGTCGTTCAGTATCAGCTTTTGTTGGTACAGACGGACTTGATGTCTTTGCTCTCAGGAGATTTTATAGTTATAACGATTAGGCACTGTACTGCTGCGAACTTATACGGTTCTGGACTTCGCCTGCGGGTAGGGAGTCGTCGTTGAGTATGCAGCGTTCAGTGATTGAGAGCACTTCTTCTGTCTATATCACGTAGAGACGTTATTGAATTCCGTTGCGTTTCTTGTCTGTAGAACACAGACAGGAGAAGCAGTATTAGAGTATACTAGTCAGAGGACCGCCTTCTGTCGTCCTAGTGTTTGAAAGAGTTTATTTTGTGGCTGGAGTTCTTCCACCGTCACAGACGTGTACAAGAACCATCACTCCGTCGCACCGGACACAGTACATACGATGATATTGCTAACTGCTCCGGCTTATTAGGGCTATAAGGCTAAACAGCTGTGATCACGTAAGTTTTATTTCCACTGAGGTTGCACACCACTGTAGATTATCTTTGAAAGTAGTATCTTCTAGTGTTTGGTACGTAGATGATGTCAGTCATCTCTCGTTATTTATATTAGATTGCGTAGCCATAAAAAGGGGCAGATTTGAGCATCTGATCAGTAACATTGGTCAGGAAATGTAAACATTTGTAATATAAAGGGGTTTTTAATCTACATTAAATGTACAAGGAGAAACAACATTTATCAGTTATTAGTTGCTAGGTCCCTTAATCATTCTTTTATGTTTAGGTTGTAATCTATATGTTAAAGAACAAGAAGGAGGAAAGAATAACACAATTAAGATGGTTCAAATGGTTCTGAGCACTATGGGAGTTAACTGCTGAGGTCATCAGTCCCCTAGAACTTAGAACTACTTAAACCTAACTAACCTAAGGACATCACACACAGCCATGCCCGAGGCAGGATTCGAACCTGCGACCGTAGCTGTCGCGCGGCTCCAGACTGTAGCGCCTAGAACCACTCGGCCACCCCGGCCGGCCACAATTAAGAGATCCTAAGATTTGCCTCAGGGGGTAGTTAGACAGGGTCAAATCTTGATTTTCGCGTTCAGTATTTTCCGTTGCGCACATTCATTTTACAACCGCCTGGAGTAACACCTGTGAGTGATATGCACATATACAGATGCTGGTAGTGTCGCGTACACAAGGCATAAAACGGCAGTGCATTGGCGGCACTGTCATTTGCACTCAGGTGATTCACGTGAAAAAATTCCGCACGACGGAATTAACGGACTTTTAACGCGGGATACTAGTTGGAGCTAGACTCATGGGAGACTCCATTTCGCAAATCATTAGGGAATTCAATATTCCGAGATCCACAGTCTCAAGAGTGTGCCGAGAATACCAAATTTCAGGCATAAGCTCTAACCACGGACGACTCAGTGGCCGACGGCTTTCACTTAACGTCTGACACCAGCGGCGCTTGTGTAGAGTTGCCAGTGCTTACACACAGGCAACATTGCGTGAAATAACCGCAGAAAGCAATATGTGACGTACGACGAACGTATCCGTTAGGGCAGTGTGGCGAAATTAGGCGTTAGTGGGCTGTGGTAGCAGACGACCGACGCGAGTGTCTTTGGTAGCAGCACAACATCGCTTGCAGCGCTTCTCCTGAGCTCGTGACCACATCGGTTGGACCCCAGACGTCTGGAAAACCGTGGCCTGGTCAGATGAGTCCCGATTACAGTTGGTAACAGCTGATTGTAGGATGCGGTGTACCGCAGACCCCACGAAATCGTGGACCCAAGTTGTCAACAAGGCGCTGTGAAAGGTGGTGGTTACTCCACAACGGTGTGGGCTGTGTTTACACGGAATAGACTACGTCCTCTGGTTCAGCTGAACCGATCATTGGCAAGATATATGAGTATATGTGTTCGGTTACTTGGAGACCACTCACAGCCATTCACGGAGATAATGTTTCCAAAGAACGGTGTCATGTCACAAGGCCACAATTGTTCACGATTCGTTTAAAGAACATTCTGGACAATTCGAGCGAGTGATTTGGCCGCCCGGATCGTCCAACATGAACCCCTTCGAAAATTTACGGGGCGTAACCGAGTTCGTGCACAAAATCTGGCAACCGCAACACTTCGGAAATTTCGACGGCTACAGAGGCAGCATGGCTCGGTATTTCTGCAGGGGACTTCCAACGACTTGTTCAGTCCATGCCACGTCGAGTTGCTGCATTACGCCGGGCAACACAGTTCCGACACGATATTAAGAGGTTTCCCATGATTTTTGTCACCTCAGTCTAAGCTATCTCTTATACATGTTGAGCAATAATGAAGAAAAAATATTTCGTGCACAGTTTGACAAGTTGAACTACAAACACAAACTTGTTTTTCGCATGTTGCTATGTCAATAAACAGCAGTGCAACTGAATTTTGTAAAATGGACAAATATGACGCGAACGTTTTGGTGTTCCTGTGCCGCTGCAGAAGCCATGAGAGAGATCGGCAACTCTGCACAACTTATTTCGTATTAGCTTTGTAGACAGATGCCCATCTTCTCGCCACAGTCATCAGCTGATCGGGGGGAATAAAGTCGTGTGCACCACCTGTTTGTGAATCGTGTGAACTTTGTTCTTCGTTTTGTCGTGTATTTACTGTTTGTGTCTGTTGAAGCTGAGGTTGGGGAGCAGCCCATCACTTGCTGAAACTGGCGTGGAAAACCGTCTAAAAGCCACAGTCAGGGTGGTCGGTGTACCAGACCAACGGTCGTCCACCAACTGCTCACTTCCCTGTCACCTCATACCCGCGACAACTGCAATCCGTCCGTTACTGACAAGTTATTGACAAGTTATTGTGTGTGAGGGTGTGTGTCACCCCATACCCGCGACAACTGCAATCCGTCCGTTACGAGTAAGTTATTGTGTGTGTGTGTGTGTGTGTGTGTGTGTGTGTGTCTGTCTGTCTGTGTGTGTGTGTGTGAGTGTGTGTGCCCATCACTCTCCAAAAAATGGGTGTGAAAAACCATCTGAAGCCGACACCGACCCTGGCCGGTTTGCATCCACACTTGCGTCAGTTACCAGTTCCCCAGTCTATGCGATACCAAGCGGGCAGGTCACCGTCTCTGTTGCCGCTTTTTACTGAGGGAAAGACGAGAAACGAACCACTATTCGCCTGAACATGTCCGAAAAACGTCTTGAAAGCAGACCTAGAACAGCTGGATTCGATCTAAGTATGGCTCAACTCTCTATACAGTTAATTAATGCGATAGGCGTTGCACTAGAAGAGATCCAGAGTCCCATCTACTATAACATTCCCAGAGAATGTGCTCAGTAGTTACGTGGGACAGTATATTCGAACCGTTTCCCAGCGCTTTGCCCAACATTAGCGGCATGAAGTACAGGAATCTAGAGAAAAAAATTCTGTTGAACGCACGTGTACGAACAGACACGAGAAATCGGTCGACCAGACATAGATTCTACCCTGCCCTTCAATCTTCTGGCACTCAGTTCCCAAAGAGACTGTGGGGGTCAGAATGTATGTCAACTACATATGTTAAATAGAGATACAGCAAATGCTTGGAAACGGGCACTGGACGCCGAAGTGTTTCAGGACTAGTCCGTTACAGAGTCGCTATGCTTTTCAGCCAAATGTCCCAGTAGACTTGTAGTGGGGCAGGTAGGTTCCCAATTTGGAATGGATGCGAGGTGCTTTCAAGTCCAGCATTCACCTGATAACCAGCAAAAAGCGTCCCAGAATCCTTGGTCGATACCAGAGGATTGGAACTATTTTGATTTATTTCGGGGTCAATGTTTTCCATTATCCTAGAAAAGACCACAATCACATGTGCTCGTATGTGTACTGAGTAATTACATTGTGTGTTATGTGTCTCTGTAGTAGGTATTCCGCATTATATACATCGTGACGGAAACAAAGACTCTGCTAGAGGTGTGTCATCGTTGGCACCAATGTAATCCGTGATCATACTGGACACTGCTAAACCCGTGTGATACCGTTACAACTTCGTCGGTGAGTTGTTTCCCTAATGAAGACAGTGGCAGGTATTGTCCAAAAAGTTAACTAATACGACAACTTCACTGGGAACATTTGATACATGAGCCATAGAATGAGGTCCAGGAAAGTTATTCGAGCAATATGATACACTGTAAAGCACATTCAAGCAACATTACCGCGGCCGCAGTCTTATACACGTGTGGCTGAACTGAAACACAGCAAGAATTTGCGTGCAGTCGAGAGGATTGAGCGCGAGAAAACGAGGCAGCACCTCGCCTTACCATTCGTGTTCCATGAAGATGGTAAGTGCAATGGGCAGGTTTTCCTCAGATTATAAGCCTCGAGAGTAAACTGTGGACTTTTTCAGTGATTACAACTGCCATACACAAGGAGAGATGTGTAAATGCAGCGCGTGAACTGGACGCTGTTTCAAGGTTCAGACTATTCAACGAGTACGGCAGTATGTGACACGGCAATGCCGTGTTTATAGTTTAAGCCATTTACTGGTTTCACAAGAAACAGAACTGAGCGACACGGAGCACGTAGTGCCCGCAGACTATAAAAACAACTGTAGGAGAGTGCTTTAGCCTACCTAGGGCCCTTTGGTATTTCAGCAGACAATGGGGATGATATCACTCGCTCACATGATATCATCAACTAACTCGAGAGGGCACGCAGTAAGCCGTGTGGCAGTGTTTGCTGTGAAAAATGCTCCACCCATCCGCTGAGACATCGTTTGGAAGCCTGCCACGTCCCGGCAGTGGCTGAAGCTCCCCAACCAGGATGGGCCAACGAGCGCACTCTCCGTGCTACGTACGGCGAAAACACCTCCCCTGACTAGTTTGCCCGTGTGCTCGTTTCCTGCAGAATCTATTTCAATTAAACGCCTTTCTCTTTCAGCAATAGTAATATTTAATTTCCAGATGCGTTTCTCCTTTAATATTACCAGCAAATTCAATCGATTCTTAGTTACAGTCGATTCTTAGTTACAGTTTGACTTTCCCACCAGATTCTGCGTTTCTTCTCGTATGGTTGTGGGTTACGAAGTGCACTACCATTTCCGTTACGAAACTTCGACGCGTACTCATGTCGAAATTATTGATTTTTTTTCATACTTTGTTTTTTTGTGTACTAAATGCTATGAACCATCTCACTTGTGATTTGACAACTACACTACTGGACATTAAAACTGCTACACCTCGAAGATGACGTGCTACAGACGCGAAATTTAACCGACAGGAAGAAGATAATGTGATATGCAAATGATTAGCTTTTCAGAGCATTCACACAAGGCTGGCGCCGGTGGCGACACCTACAACGTGCTGACATGAGCAAAGTTTCCAACAGATTTCTCATACACAAACAGCAGTTGACCGGCGTTGCCTGGTGAAACGTTGCTGTGATGCCTCGTGTAAGGAGGAGAATTGCGTACCATCACGTTTCCGACTTTGATAAAGGTCGGATTATAGCCTGTCGCGATTGCGGTTCATTTTATCGCGACATTGCTCCTCGCGTTGGTCGAGATCCAATGACTGTTACCAGAATATGGAATCGGTGATTTCAGGAGGGTAATACGGAACGCAGTGCTGGATCCCAACGGCCTCGTATCACTAGCAGTCGAGATGACAGGCATCTTATCCACATGATTGTAACGGATCGTGCAGCCACGTCTCGATCCCTGAGTCAACAGATGGGGACGTTTGCAAGACAACAACCATCTGTACGAACAGTTCGACGACGTTTGCAGCAGCATGGACTATCAGCTCGGAGACCATGGCTGCGGTTACGCTTGACACTGTAGCACAGACAGAAGCGCCTGCAATGGAAGCTAAAGACGAACCTGGGTGCACGAATGACAAAACGTCATTTTTTCGGATGAATCTAGGTTCTGTTTACAGCATCATGATGGTCACATCCGTGTTTGGTGACATCGCGGTGAACGCACATTGGAAGCGTGTATTCGTCATCGCCGTACTCGCGTATCACCCGGGGTGATGGGACGGGGTGCCACTGGTTACACGTCTCGGTCACCTCTTGTTCGCAATGACGGCCCTTTAAACAGTGGACGTTACATTTCAGATGTGTTACGACCCGTGGCTCTACCCTTCATTCGATCCCTGCGAAACCCTACGTTTCAGCAGGATAATGCACGACCGCATGTTGCAGATCCTGTACGGGCCTTTCTGGATACAGAAAATGTTCGACTGCTGCCCTGGCCAGCACATTCTCCAGATCTCTCACCAATGGAAAACGTCTGGTGAATGGTGGCCGAGCAACTGGCTCGTCACAATACACCAGTCACTACTCTTGATGAACTGTCCTGTCGTGTTGAAGCTGCATGGATAGCTGTACCTGTACACGCCATCCAAGCTCTGTTTGACTCAATGCCCAGGCGTATCAAGGTCGTTATTACGGCCAGAGGTGGTTGTTCTGGGTACTGATTTCTCAGGATCTACGCACCCAAATTGCGTGAAAATGTAGTCAGTTCTAGTATAATATATTTGTCCAATGAATACCGTTTATCATCTGCATTTCTTCTTGGTGTAGCAATTTTAATGGCCAGTAGTGTATACCAGGGTGATAACCCAAGAACTTTGACGATTTTTGCGGAAGAACTGTTTCTTCACCCGGCATTTGCTGTCTCGTTTGAGTATAGAAGTGTAACCAGCCTTCTGAATGGAAGAACAGGAGGCCCTAAGAAATATGAAGAAATACACAAAGCATTTGCAAATTTAGAGAAACTTTCGACAATGCTGACTGGGAAGTATTTGAAATTCTGAAAGTAGCAGAGACATAGTACACGGAGCGAAAGGTTGTCCACAATTCGTACATAATCCAGACTGCGGTTGTAAGAGTCAAATAGAACGAAAGGATAGCAGTAGTTGAGAAGGCAGGTTTGTAACCCGTTACTGAAACTGTACATTGAGCAAGCAGTCAAGGGAAGCAAGTACGCATTTAGAAAGAGAATAAGCAAAAAAAAAATGACATTAGCTGATGATACTATAATTTTTTGAGAGACAGCAAAGGACCTGAAATAGCAGCTGAGTGTGCTTTGGACTGTGGACTGCATAGCGTCTTGAAAAAAGGTTCAAAGTAAAATAAGGGTAACGGATTATAATCAAAATAGACGAAGGTAGCCGAAGTAGAGAGGACATAAAATGCAGATTGAAATAGAAAAAATTATCTTCGAAGAAGGTTCGTGTGTATAATTTATAAATACACACATCAAAAAAGTTTTGCATCATCTCAGTTCTGAGAGTTCCGGAACCTGTACAGAAAATTGGAATAGAGATCAACATAAACATCATTTCCGCCCTTTTTATTGCTCATGATAACCACACATTGCATATTGCACCACCATACAGTGAGACCTTCAGAGGTGGTGGTCCAGATTCCTGTACACACCGGTACCTCTAATACCCAGTAACACGTCTTCTTGCATTGATGCATTCCTGTATTGGTCCTAGGCATACTATCCACAAGTTCGTCAAGACAGTGTTGGTCCAGATTGTCCTACTCCTCAACGGCGATTCGGCGTAGATCCCTCAGAGTGGTTACTGGGTTCTGTCGCCCTTTTCAGTCTATGCCAGGCAAGTTCGATAGGCTTCATGTCTGGAGAACGCGCTGGCCACTCTAGGCGAGCGATGTCGTCATCCTGAAGGAAGTCACAAGAAGTGCACGATGGGGGCGCGAATGGTCGTCCATGAAGACGAATGCCTCGCCAGTATGCTGCTCATATGGTTGCACTATCTGACGGAGGATGGCATTCACGCATCGTGCCGCCATTACAGCGCCCTCCATGACCACCAGCAGCGTACGTCGGCGCCACATAACGCCACCCCCAAAACAGCAGGGAAGCTTGCTGCACTCGCTGGACAGTGTGTCTAAGGCCTTCAGCCTGACCGGGATGCCTCCAAACACGTCTCCGACGATTGTCTGGGTGAGGCATATGCGACAATTATCGGTGAAGAGAACGTGATGCCAATCCTGAGCGGTCCATTCGGCATTTTGTTGGGTCTATCTATACCACGCTGCATGGTGTCGTGGTTGGAAAGATGGACCTCGCCATGGACGTCGGGAATGAAGTTGCTCATCATGCAGTCTATTGCGCACAGTTTAATTCGTACCACGACGTCCTGTGGCTGCACGAAAAGCATTATTCAACGTGGTGGCGTTGCTGTCAGGATTCCTCCGAGCCATAATCAGTAGCTAGCGGTCGTCCACTGCAGTAGTAGCCCTTGGGCGGCCTGGGTGAGACATGTCATCGACAGTTCCTGTCTCTCTACATCTCCTCCATGTCCGTACAACGTCGCTTTGGTTCACTCCGAGACGCCTGGACACTTTCCTTGTTGAGAGCCCATCCTGGCACAAAGTAACAATGCGAACGCGGTATTGACCGTCTAGGCATGGTTGAACTACAGACAACACGAGCTGTGTACCTCCTTCCTGGTGGAATGACTAAAACTGATCGGCTGTTGGACCCCCTCCGTCTAATAGGCGCTGCTCATGCATGGTTGTTTACAGCGTTGGGCGGGTTTAGTGACATCTCTGAACATAGGCACTGTGTCTGTGATACAATATCCACAGTCAACGTCTATCTTCTGGAGTTCTGGGAAGAGGGGTGTTGCAAAACTTTTTCCATGTGTGTTTTGTGCTAATTGCTTGAACAATGATGAAAAATTTTACGCCGTTGTGAAAACGGTGTCATTGCCATCTAGGAGCGAATGGAGGAACTCGTTGGGACTGCGGTAGCTCGCGAGACCTAGGGGTGCAGTCGGGAGGTTTGCGTGACAGACGGTGCATTATACCGATGTTGTTTGGCAGAGGTTGGTTCATACCAACGTCGCGGTTGGAATCTGCTTAGTACCTGTAACGTGTAGCAGAGCGTGTGTCGTACCGCTTGTATGTGGCACAGTGTATCAATGCTGTGTAGCAGAGTATGTTTCATACCAAGGTGGCGTTGCAGAGGGTGCTTCGTACCGATCTTACATTGCAAAAGGATGCTTTCTACGATTGTGGGTAGTGGGCGGTGCTTCGTACCAATGTTACGTGGTTTAGGGTGGTTGGTACCACTTTTATGTCGTAGAGGTTGCTCCATAGCGATGTTACGTGGCAGAGGATGCTCCGCACCAATGATGTGTGACAGAGGATGCTTCTAACAATGCTGGGAGGTGAAGAGTTCTTAGCATTAATTCTGCACTACAGACGGTGCATCGTACTAAAGATACGTGACAGAGGGCGCCGTGTACCAATATTGCGTGTCAGAGGGTACTTTGTACGAATGTTGTGTGGTAGAGGGTCCTCAGTTCTGAAGTTGATTGGCACAGAGTGCTTCTTAGTGATGTTAGATTGAGATATGCAGGAAAAGGTCACAAAGGAAATTTACATCGCTCTGGACTGGAGTGCAGCTGGGTGGCCCACAAGTGGGCGTAATTCGCGCCAAAGTGGCACTGCAGTCGGGTGGACCGGATGGTGCAGTACGACGTATCTCCCACAACTGCCACACGACATTACTCAAGACGACAATTACATATGGAACATATAACATTTGTGCCTCATGAGAACTTTCCTGGTGTGAGCTGCTTTTTTTAAAAAAAAGTTATATGAAAGCGGCGATATTCAGTTACATAATGTTATTTTCTGAATTTAAATCATAGCTGTACTCAGTGGCCCATCAACAAAGTAATTGCTATGCCAGAGAAGTCGTGCAACTACAGATATTTAGTTCTACCCATGTGAAGCCGAGGTGGATCGCAAGTTTAAGATATACTTAAATGTTATTAAGTTTTTTCTGAAAGTATTTTTCTGGAATGTAGCATTCCACAGAAGCGAAACGTGACTGACAAACAGTTCAGACGAGAAGAGAATGGGAACTTTCGAAATGATGTGCTAGGAAAGAATGCTGAAGATTAAGCGTTTAGATCGAATGAGTGATGAGGAGGTACTGAATCTATGTGGGGAAAAAAAGACATTTATGGCACAACTAAAAGAATAGCTCTTCTGATAGGGGACGTTCAAAATGGCTCTGAGCGCTATGGGACTTAACATCTGAGGTCATCAGTCCCCTAGACTTAGAACTACTTAAATCTAACCAACCTAAGGACATCACAGACATCCATGCGCGAGGCAGGATTCGAACCTGCGACCGTAGCAGTCGTGCGGTTCCGGACTGAAGCGCCTAGAACCGCTCGGCTTCCGCGGCCGGCCGATAGGGGACGTCCTGAGGCATAAGAGGAAGGGGGGGGGAGGGGGGAGAGGAAGACCGAGGCTTGACTGCAGCAACTGAGTTCAAAAGGATGCATGTTGCAGTAGTTGTGTGGAGATAAAGAGACTTGCAGCAGATATGTCTGCGTTGAGAGCTATATCAAAGCAGTCTTGGGAGTGAATATAACAACTACCACAACAAGAAAAATAAGTATTTTGAACATATAGCGCAAGAAATAGTTTCATGTCGTATTGGTGGTACGTTCTGTTACTGTTTCATATTTACGATTAATGGAGTATTAAGAGGTGTAGAAAATGAGTAGAGATATGGAAATAACGCATTTACCAACCCATGTTTATCTAACAGAGTTTTGTCACGGCTTCAATAGAATAAGCACGTTCAAGTGGATGATGGTTGCAGCAGTCATGTACGATAAAAGGACTTGCACAAACTGGGCGAGCTTTGACACCGCACAAAACCAATCCTCGGAACATGTGTAAGGAATACTTCCTAACTTCAGTTATTACCCGAAAAAGTGAACTGACTCCTGGAGCTCTTATGACTATGTTATCGCTTATTTGCGGTATAGTGCGTATGAATCCGCGTTTCGTTTTATTCTAGCACTTTAATCTTGACGTTTAATTTTTTCCTTAGAACCTAATGTAGTCTGATTCTTTCGAGACGGTGCTGTCTCGTTCGCACTTGATCACTCGTTTATTCTGGCGCCATTTGAAAGATCCAATAGACAAGGCACCATCGACTAATGAACTTCAACATTTTACTTGCAAGCTCCGCTATGTTTTCAGTCGATAATGCAATTGTCAATAATATGTAATGACGTCACCAGGGAGTGGAGACTGATGCCTGATGCCCGCGGAGGGTTTTTCGGTGATCACATTCTGAGATTTGCAGTGGGGACTAACAAGGCGCATTACTCTGAACTGGAGCTTAGCTGTATCCAGCTACGTAACCACATTGGTTCACGCTGGAGTTTGCTTTGTCGAGTACTGGTAGCAGTCTCGGATCTTTGATATTTCCGAACCGGGGCAAAAACTATAGTGCCCCCCCCCCCCCCCCCACCCCTTTCGAGCGTTTGAGGCAGGACGTCAAAAATTAAAAAAAAATCTATTTTTCAAAAATATGTTCGTTTTTTAGTGTACATCTTTCCAAAGAGTTTGACATATAAAACGTATATGTTGGAGGAAATGTAAGACATGTTATTGGGTCTTAAGTGTGCCTAAGTGCAGTGCCACGCCTCTTCACACAGCATTCTTGTATCGCACGTCACTGTATTTCTATCTGTAGAATTCAAACGTGTATATTTTGTAATGGCAGCCATCAAACCTACATTCAGGACAGTGGAAATTAAAATGTCCTATGATACTTTTCCTCCTCCCAGTGGACCGATTTGTTGTACAGATACCAAATAAGTGAGATTGTTTTGGCACAAATGGTCATTTTTAAGTACATCATTTACATAAATAACACGACAGACTATAATCCATGAGTACCAATATCAAATGCCTATTAGGCCGACTACAAGCAAAAGGTTTTATGTTAGGAAATAGTTTCACATTTCATTGATGAGCTCCAGTTTCTCAAGCATGAGATCGAAAAGTTGTAGTACGAAATTTTTATATAAATTTGGAATCATCATATTCTTCCATACAATCTGTGTGATGTCCCCGTTCCGTCTTCTTCCTCGTTCAAGCAATGTTGTCATCACTAAGTATGTAACTATTCCTGCCATTGTCAGAACCTATTCTTCGGTTGACTTCACTAACGCTGCCAGAATCACCAGTTCAGTTATCCCGCGATTATTCTCCGGTTAGGCATTGTTCCGTGTTCGTACAACGCGTTTTCTACGTTACTTCCAGAACAGAACTTAAGCGGCTGTTAACCGGGGACTCTACAACTGGTCCCCAGTAGTGCAGCGAACTGGCAAACATTTTCTGTCACAATTTCATTTTCTTGGACACACCGAGGAGATGATACGTAATCTTTGTTCCCTCTTGTTTCTGTTAGTCGTTTATTTCCACTCTTGTAGTCTGAATATATGAATTTCGTTAATCATTATAACAACATTGATCATCCGGACACCCAATCTCAACCACATACACAAACAGTATTGGCATTCACCCGTTCGGGTTTATTCGGCTCAGCTCGTATAGCCCCGTCCCCTTTCGTCTGGGAAATTTTTTTATTTCTAGATGCGACGGCGACTTTCCTGGCAGGGACATCACGTACGCTATGCATGCATTCAAAGATCAGCTTATGATTCGTTCAGAAATCAACCTAGAATGTGTTGAAAAACGTTCACACACCAACTGGGATGCTTTCAAAATCATATGAATAATCGGTAGACCAACGTGCGCTGAATGCTGGGCGCTTTGTGAAACAGGGTTTTTTACTTCGAGAACGTGAATCTGGCGCCCCCTGAAATTGCCGCCCGCGACAGAGGAGTAGCAGATACCCCAGTCTGCCCCCCCCCCCCCCCCCCCCCCCGCACCACCCAGATCCGGGCCTGACTAGAGTGCACCGAGTTGAGTGCGGGTCAGGTGGTTATTTTATTTCTCGTTCGATCTGCCAGATACATTTTACAAAGAACAGATAAGATTAATATAAATCACAGTAAACGTTTGGAACTTACAATGTGGAAACAAATTATATCAGTTATTACATTACAATTATGTCAGGGAAACTACATCATTACATTAAATGGAACAAAAATCACATAAATTGAAGATAATTAATTACACAGTAACATTAAGATAATGGAGCCATTTCCTGGCATTGTCCGTTAACTTATGGAGCGATATCAGAGAGCCGTCTCTGAAACCATGAATGTTACAAACCAGAAGATGGTCCATTGTTTGTACCCGGCCACAGTCACAACACGAATCATCTGTGTAGCCCCATTTGGTTGTTTGCTGTCTGCATCGTCCACCTCCCGTGCGAAACCTGTTTAGAGCCGACCATTGTTTCCTGTTGAGATTGAAGCCTTCAACCCTTTTGGTTGGGTCGTGGATTAGGTGATGGTTTTCCACGAAGCCTCTTCTCAGACCCAGCCATGCATTCTTCCATTCAAACTCGAGACCCTCTGTGCCCAATGTTCTGCTCCAGACGATAGGTTTCCTGGACTTGAGTCTCGTGGGTCCTCCCATGTCGGCATGTATGGGTAGCCTTGGGTTTGCTTCAATTTTTTCTACTATCTCCTGGGTTGCTTTCTCTCTACGTATGGAAGCAGGAGCGATGTTTGCCAGCACCGGAAGCCACTCAACGGGGGTTGGCCTGAGAGTGCCGGTGACAGTTCTCAGAGTGGCGTTTAGTTGTACATCCATTTTTTTGGCGTGCGGGCTTCTGCTCCAGATTGGGGCACAGTATTCTGCAGCGCTATACACCAGTGCCAGTGCAGCAGTTCGTAGAGTGGCAGCATCACAACCCCAAGTGGTGCCCGCCAGTCTGTTGAGCAGGTTATTTCTCGTCTTTAGCTTTTGGGCAGTATCAGTTAGGTGTTGTCTGAAAGTCATGCTGCGATCTAGCTTAATACCGAGATATTTTGGGAAATTCTCGTGGCTGACAGCTTTACCGGTGGTGAAGCTCGCCTATCGCGAGCTGCTCGTGCAGTCGTGCCTAGGCGAGCGCTACCTGTTTCTTTTGCGGCGTGATTTTTGGCCGTTTCGCCGCCTGACGCCGGCGGCAGCTGGGAGACGTGGTACGGCGTCCGCAGGTGTCTGCGGGACGCGGCGTGGCCCGCAGCTGGCCGCGGCTGCCGGCAGGTGGCCGGCGCGCGCGCACGTGCCCGGCTGGTGGCGAGGTCGCTGTTTAGTCTGGACCCGGGCCTGCGCTGCGCCGCTTACGTAAGGCCGCCAAGGCCGCGGCAGGAGCAGCAGCCGCACTGCGCGGCGCGCCGCCGGCCCGGGACGCCGGGCAGCGCCGCGCCGTCGCACGCACCGGAGGGACACGCCACCCAGCGCAGGGTGCTTCCTGCTGTAGTGGTCTGCAACTCTCCTTATCCTGTGTTAGCCTCATCATCACTGCCCAACTCTGACCTTCACCCATTTGGACCTGCTTATGCATCCGAAATATGAATATTGCGGGTCACGAAGTAGATGAGGTGAATCAATTCTGCTACCTTGGGAGCAAAACAACACACGGCTGTCGATCTGAGGATATAAAAATCAGACCAGCGCAGGTGAAGAGGGCGTTCCTGGCCGAGAGCGGTCTACTACTATCAAACATAGGCCTTAACTTGAGGAATAAATGAGGTTCGGGTTGTTTAGCACCCCCCCCCCCCCCTCCTCCTTGTCAATATGCCATACGTTGATAGCTGCCTCTGTCATGTTTGTCGGGTTCGCTGTTAACGATTTATTGCTTAAAGGCCGAATTCTTGAAATATGTTTATATCTTGCTTATCATCTTGCGAGGTGGTATATGTGTAATGTAGAACATGTTGTACATTTTATGTAAGTCTGTATTTTATGGGTTTTATTTAAATAGTCATTTTAGGTTATAAGCTTGCCACCGTAAGAGTCCTTTAAAAACAAATAAAAAAAAAAACAAATTGCACTTTCGGTGGCAAATAATTTGAGGGTTCTACCATTTCCATTCCTCTTACGGGGTGCATAGTTTACACGTTTGTATGAGTTGTTAAAATTTTTTGTTTAAAATAATCTGGCGGTTTGCAGATTTGCACCAGTGTACTTTCAGAGGTTGTTGTGAGCGGTCATGATTACGGCCGTGTTGAGAGGGAGCAGGCAAGCTTCTCATACCGAAGGTTCCTACTGTTAATATTGTTCTTGCCTCTAAATAAAACTGTAACTTGATATTTCGAGTGTGCTTTTCTGCTTATAATTTTAAGTCTGTTTTGAATAGGCTTTAGGGAATAAAATTCACATTTGTTAAATTGTGACTTGATATTTCGAGCGTGTTTTTCTGCTTATAATTTTAAAACTTTTTTGAAAAGGCTTTTAGGAATAAATTCACATTTGTTAAAGGTAATTTTCCATCAGTTACTTCCTGGCAACTATTTCCGCGGTCACCTAGTGTGATTAAATGTGTCAATGTTCTTAATGAATCGCCAGTAAATAAAGTAAATACTTTAAGAAAAGATTTTGAAAGTTTATAATCACGGTTCATCTGTGAAGGCGCATTTGGAGCACAGCATTGTGTGGTAGTCACTCACGGACAGCGGGAAAACCGGAACAGAAGAGAATCCAAGCATTTGAGACGTGCTGCTATAGAAGGATGTTCAAAACTGTGTAAATTATAAACGAGTAGGTTCACTACAGAATCGGCAAAAAGAGGAGGTTCACTGTAGAATCATCAAAGAGAGCAGAAAACATTCATAAAAAAGTGGTAGAATTATACGACATGTGTCAGACATCATAGAATATCTTCCATAGCCCTGAAGACAATGACGGAGACTGGAATATATCCGCCGGCCAGTGTGGCCGAGCGGTTCTTGGCGCTTCAGCCTAGAACCGCGCGACCGCTACGGTCGCAGGTTCGAATCCTGCCTCGGGCATGGATGTGTGTGATGTCCTTAGGTTAGTTAGGTTTAAGTAGTTCTAACTTCTAGGGGACTGATGACCTCAGATGTTAAATCCCATAGTGCTCAGAGCCATTTTTTTTAATATATCCAACAAATGATCAAATGATTAAGGACATTGGGTGAAACTGCTACTCTGAGATAAAGACACAGTAGAGTAATTGCTAGTCCACTGCATCAAACCAGTATACTCACGAATCTATCCCCGAACAATTCCCCACTCTCCCTCCCTACCAAACAAACAACAGTATTCGTGAGTTGCTCTCACTCTACAGCTTTCATCCCCCACACTTCCCTCCATAACCAGCTATCCATCCATATTATAAAAATGGTTGTACCTACAAAATGTATGTATGGATGGTTGAGTGTACGTTTCACATCTCCTCCTAAACCACCGGACTGATTTCAACTGAATTTGGTACACGTATTACTTACTGTCTAGAAATCATTGATGTGGTGGTAAGAACCATGTACGTATGAAAAGTGTGGGGGTGGGGATGGAAAAGCAGTGTAGGCCATGGCGCTCCGTTATCCATACTTTAGTTATCCACTGTTTGAGAATGAAAGCAGTTGGTAACTTGTGACAAAGTCTATAGGTAACTTCAAACGTTTTCGAAACTTCTGTCTACAACCCGCACAACATGTGAAAGCAAAAAAGTTTATCACTTAGTATGTACGCTCTTCATGTAGTAAAACTGCCGCATGAAGCATGATGTTTTAATCGATTATTTCTTTACTGTTAATCGTATTCACGACACATTTTGCAGGCAGTATTCACATATGCCACTGAATGTACCAGCAAAATCATGTCATTGTACGAGACACAGTTCAGGAGATGTGACGTCATAAGCACTAAGATGCGTGAAAAACTGGCGTATCAAGCGAGACGTTTTGATTTATTACTTCGTTCTTACAAATTCTATCCTCAGCACTTTTCGCAGATAGTATCCATATATGCCACTGAATGTATCTACAAAAATATGTCATAGAACGACACATAGTTCAGGAGATATGTCATCAAATACTGAGATGTGTGAGACAACCTGGCATCATGTATGACGTTTCGATTTATTACCTCTTTACTACTAACTCTATTCACAACACATTTCTCAGCAGTAGCTGTTGTATCACTGGACCTATCTCAAGAATTATATCATTGTGTAGTTCAGGAAATATGACGTCATAAACATTGAGCTGCTTGAAAATCAGACTACGCCGCGAAATTCGCAAGAGACACAGGTGACATATGTGTACGAACATGTGAAATATGTTAAATTTATGTGAAACATATTTGACATGAGCGTACGGAAGCGAAGCCGCGGATAAAAAGCTCATCCCAAACACTTGGAACGATTTCAACCAAAGTTGACACATATACGGGGTGAGCGTGATATCATGAAGAGAGAAGGTGGGGGGGGGGGGGGTGGGAAGGCGGTGGAGATACGCTGAGGGGAAGGACGAGATGGACACATTTAGGGGAGAGGGGAGAATGGACAGAGGGAGGGGACGGGAAAATGGACAGAGAGAGGGGGGAAGAGGAGGTGGACAGAGAAAGGAAAAGGAGGGGTTGGATATGGACAGGGGAGGAAGAGAGAAGTAGACAGAGGGAGAGAAGGACATGGAAAGAGAAAGAGGAGAGAAGGAGATAAACAATGCGAGGGTAGGAGGCTATGGAAAGAGAGGGGGGGGGAGGAAAAGATGGACAGAGGGACGACGAGCAGATAGACAGAGAGAGAGGGAGCAAGAGATGGACAGAGAGACAGAGAGGGAGCAGGAGATGGACAGAGAGACAGAGAGGGGGCAGGAGGAGTTGGACAGACAAAGAGGGGTGGTGGAGGAGCTGGACAAAGGAGGGGGTGGAGGTGATGGACAGAGAGGGAGTGAAGGACATGGAGAGCGAGTGAAGGAGGAGCTGGACAGAGAGAGGGGGAAGGAGTAGATGGACTGATAGAAGAATAGAATAAATACATGGCCATGCAACGCTGGATATTATATGCAGGGTGAGTCAGGAGGAAAGGTACGTACTTTGAGGGGAAATTGTATTAGTGATTCTGAACAAAAAACTACTTATGGAAGTATGCCCTATTCCGAATGGTTTAGGAGATAGAACACATTTAATATCACTTTTGTACGTTTTTCTTGAATAACTCGAAAACCGCACCCTCCAGCGAAAACGTGTCGCAGAACAAAATTAAACCGTATTAAATTTCCTACAAAAAAGGCCCCATTCAGTTTTCGCTGGAGGGTGCGGTTTTCGAGTTACTAAAAAAAAATAGTACAAAAGAGATATTGCATGTGTTTTATCTCGGAAACCATTCGAAATAGGCCATATGTCCATATGACGTTTTTTGTTCAGAATCACTAATACTATCACCCCTCAAACCATGTACCTTTCCTCCTGACTCACCCTGTATATCCAGGGCTTGATTTGCGCAAAGCCCATTTCCGGTAGATAAGGTCGCAAAAAATGAATGGATGTAATTTGAAGACGTGGAAAGCAAGCCAGCAGCGTTGTCAGTAGCTTAGCGCTTGGTTCATTGTTCAGTTCAGTTGGTGGGAGATTGTTCAAATGGTTCAAATGGCTCTGAGCACTATGGGACTCAACTGCTGTGGTCATAAGTCCCCTAGAACTTAGAACGACTTAAACCTAACTAACCTAAGGACACCACACACATCCATGCCCGAGGCAGGATTCGAACCTGCGACCGTAGCGGTCGTGCGGTTCCAGACTGAAGCGCCTTTAACCGCGCGGCCGCTCCGGCCAGCCATGGGAGATTGTTAATGCAGCTGGCCACAATTCCTTGTTTCGCGTCAGTTCCTGGGTAACGTCGCTTTGGTTCTCAGCTATCATTGCGCCTGTTAGCTATCAGTCATTTTTAAAAGGGTAAATTTAACACGATGAGCGACGTGAGCAAGCAAAGTGGTGCATAAAATAGATAACGAGCTATCGAACAAATGAACGAACATTCCGTTCAAGCTACAAGTTTCGCCGAATTTTTTTTTTTTTTTGGGCGTTAATAATCAAATTTGGAGCGTCCGTTCGGAACCACTAACGTTAACAATGAAGACGTAATATCACCATTTAATGAAATCGTTGATAGTGACGGAAGTTTTTATAATAGTGGCGGTAGTGTTGCGAGTTGAAGCGGCATTGGTGTCATCTTTTCTTTCCTTGCCGCGAGTAACGCGCACCGCTCATATTTGTTTCGTTGTTATTGCCAGAAGATAACGGGTATTGCGTATTGCTCCTACGTATTCCCGTCCCATCCGAAACGGAACAGCACGCAAGTCGACCGTGTACCTTCCCTAGCCGCGATATAGTTTTC
Organism: Schistocerca piceifrons; assembly: GCF_021461385.2. Classification (NCBI taxonomy): domain Eukaryota; kingdom Metazoa; phylum Arthropoda; class Insecta; order Orthoptera; family Acrididae; genus Schistocerca; species Schistocerca piceifrons. The sequence goes on along the minus strand of NC_060139.1, from coordinate 283,392,982 downwards.
CTTCCAGTAGCAGAAAGATGACTGTGCGCAAAGAATTTAATTGCGGAGTCCTCGATAAATTGAAGTAATTACATTATTAATTACATTTCGTGTGATAAAGATCTTAATTATACAGGGCAAAAAAAGCTAAGTAAATTAAAAACATGGAAAATAGTGTTTATTCTTTTATGGAGAACAACACGAGTTTACAATGAAAATAAATGGTACAAGTTTCAGTAACTCTTTTTGGTATGGTACATTTCAAAAAATGGTACAACACAAAGTCACAATGCTTGCAACAATAACACGATCCCTTTTTAATCGTTTCATTACGAATCAACGTAAAGCCGTAAGAAATAAAACAACAAATGCAAAATACGAGTTTTGCACTTTCGTTGCGTTGGCTCCCTTAGCAAAACGAAAATGGCTCTGTCTAATAGCTGAAAACAGAACACAAGCGTCCATTTTCCGTATTTCATTTCCATATGAGGATACACTGACACTGTAACCGAATACTTTTAGAGGAGACTTTTCAATACTTAGAGTTTACGTTTGTTAAGTGATGAGTGCTGCCGGCCGCGGTGGCCGAGCGGTTCTAGGCGCTTCAGTCCGGAACCGCGCGACTGCTACGGTCGCAGGGTCGAATCCTGCCTCGGGCGCTGATATATGTGATGTGCTTAGGTTAGTTAGGTTTAAGTAGTTCTAAGTTCTACGGGAATGATGACCTCCGCTGTTAAGTCCCATAGTACTCAGAGCCATTTGAACCATTTTTTTGATGAGTGCGCCTGGTCAGGACGGACAAGTTGTGGGGATCTTAGCGAACGTTTTGCATGGATCGTAATGAGTTCAGTACTTAATCGCCACACGCACTTTATTTAGAGGAAACGCAATCAGGTACCCCACTAGCGCAGTGGTTGACCTGTTGACATGACGAACGCCGGACTCTCAGCAAATGAATGGCTCCTCGAGAGCTCCAGTCGCTCTGACGTCGCGGAAAGCTGCCTCCATTGATAACTAACTGCCTCTTCTGCTCCGGGTGATACCCTCTGGTCCGTGCGATAACCAACTGCGAATCGCGCAGCGTTCTTTTTATTTCCATCGACACTGATTCATTGGAGGGACATTTATCGCTAGAGGGTCTCTGGCCGAATAACGGGCGTATGTGTGTTGCGATACTTACGCACGCGTATCGGAGATGAGTTATGGATATGTTGGAAGCCAGATGCGGCCTTAACAGAGAGCTGACGACAGCCAGAAAGTATCACTGTGTTTTGTTGGTCTTATTGTAGCGCGACCCTGAAGATTTCGGTATCAGGATCAACCGCAATTTCCATGTGGATGCGAAGACGAATTTCGGCACGTGGTGTAAGACAACTTTCTTTTCTTTTTTTTTTTAGTCATCAGTCTTCTGACTGGTTTGACGCGACCCACCACGAATTTCTCTCCTGTGCCAAACTCTTCATCTCAGAGTAGAACTTCCAACCTACATTGTAAATTATTTGCTGTATGTATTCCAGTCTCTGTCATCCTCTACCGAGCGAGATGGCGCAGTGGTTAGCACACTGGACTCACATTCCGGAGGGCGACGGTGCAATCCCGCATCCAGCCATCCTGATTTAGGTTTTCCGTGATTTCCCTAAATCGCTCCAGACAAATGCCAGGATGGTTCCTTTCGAAGGGCACGGCCGACTTCCTTCCCACTCCTTCCCTAATCCGATGAGACCGATGACCTCGCTGCTTGGTCTCCTCCCCCAAACAACGCAACGCTGTCTTCCTCTACAGTTTTTGCGCTCTACAGCTCCCTGTAGTACAATGGATGTCATTCCCTGATGTCTTAAAAGGTTCCTATAATCCTGTCTCTTCTCCTTGTCAGAGTTTTCCGCGTATTGCTTTCCTCTACTTACAGTCTGAATAAAATCCTCTCGATATTCAAAATGCGTCAAAGCGAATAAAATCTTCGAGCTTTCGGCAGCCGCACTTCCATAGGCTTCACAATAAGTGTCCCACATCGCTCGGTCTATAGGGCACAAAATTTTGGATACACACATTATGACATCATCATCAGCATTGCCCAACTGTCATCCACTTCTCAATATAGGTCTTTCCCAGACTTCTCATTCCGTCACGATCAGCAAATTTCCGCATTTTTTTATTCTGCTTGTTTCCTTATTTCGTAAATCCATCTTCCATTACTTCGAGCCGTTGCTCTGATCACGACGGACCCACCACAGAATCTCTTCAGTTCATCTCACGTTACTTAATATTGCTATATGCCCTGACTCTCTCCTTTCAGTTTCCTAACACTCACTATCACTTTCTCAACTCCAGTCTTTTCTCTTATACATTTATTTTCTTTTTGTTTTTCTGAGCTTTCTTGTTATTCCCACCAAGAATCTTTCCACTGATCGTTGTGTAACCTCCCCCTCACTTATCGACCTTAATGACAGTGAAAAATTAAACCGCGTGTACCTAATGGAAATTTGGGAAAAGCAATCGTCACCGAAGTTAATTTGTCGGTAAAGAGGGAGGAAAGGGTTACATCTAAATGAAAGGAAAAATGCAAATGAAACTGGTGGAAATTAATTTTGAAAAGGGGTAAAGTTAATAAAGAAAGTAAATGTGCGGCCGTTACGTTAACAATTAACTAGCGGTAATTAGATATTTGAGATTTGGGGGAAATTACGGTCGCCAGTCCTAAGGACAGTTACTATAGTAACTGAAAGAGAAAGGTTATTACACATATAATTAGCACTAAAGGCGTGGCAACTGAAGGTTGGCACGTGTAGTGTGAAAACTGAATGTTTGTCAGAAGTAATAAATTTCGCTACACTCTGACTTAATTTAGCAAAAGAATTAATAAAACCGGAAAATCGAAAGTTAATTTAGTGACTGAAGTTAATAGTGAGCTTTCTTTCTGAAGTACATCGAAATTCAGTAAAATACGGTTAGTCTTGGACTACCTCAACAATCATTTCGAAAGCTACTTGAATCTACGCAATTTAGAAATAAGAGATTTAACTTTGAACTTGAATTAAATGATTCTGAACAATTAACAATAGTAAAATTTAGTACGTACCAAGCTGAGCTGCAGTCACAGGTAAGCTAAAATACGGTAACAAAACTCGCACTCTTAATTTGTGCTTGTGTAATCTAAATATTGTAGCCAGCTATGAATACCTTAACTGAACTTTGAAATTAAAGCAGTGAAATCGAATGATGCTGGCGTTTGAATTTCAACGACACTCGGGTTCATTCCGGAAAAGGAAGGGACCCTGCTTGGTAATGCAATTCGGACAATGAGCAACAAAGGTTCATGCTACGTTGCTGTAATTTAGTTATGAAAATGGAACAGTTTGAAAAGCTGAGGTCTGCCATACAGTTCTAAAACTTTACATGCTTCCAGTCTTCCTTGTTGGTTGATTGAAGGTTTGAAGCCGTCGATCGAGGAGGTGGCGACAGTCACTCATTGTCGGCCGTCGCTGTTGCAGAAGCTGGATGTTGGCGCGCCTTCTTCTCGACACGGTCACCAGGCGAAACGGGCTCTTGATGTGCGCCAGCTAATGCTTCCCGTCCGCGACACCGTGTCAGAAACTATCATAGCAAGTCGAGCGCAATTGCATGCTGCCCAACCCCGAAAGCGCGGCAACTAGCGGGAGCGTCACACAACACACCTGCTCAACCGCACCACCCCAGCCAGATTCCCCTCTGCCCGCGCTCTACGCGACAGAGTTAACACTACCAAAGATCCTAAACACTTTGGTTCTCCACATGACCTATCGATGTATTCGTTCGATAGCATAGTTTTCCCTAGGCCAGACCCAGCGTATAAATACAAATAATATTCACAAAACAAACAGACATAAATGCATAAATATATATACAATATTATATTACAATATATAAAGAGACAGAAATGTCATATCTTCAGGTGACAAAATAAGGAAAAATCTATAGTACAATTGATGGAAATAGAAGGATATGCATTTCCGGCGTTACAGTTGCACAACCCTGAATCGCTTGCGCATTTAACGTTTATGTTTCACTTTTTAAAGTTAGAACCACCGACAAGGGCGTCTGCAGAAATTTATCCAGGAGAGGTGAGACAAGACTGGAAAATTTCCGTTTTTTCTTGTTTTTGTTTTTGGCTAGTCGGTCTCGAGACTTCATGCCACAAGAACTGAAAACTGAATTTTATAGGTGACGCAAAAAACATACCATGCCCCAGAGAAATGATGGTTGTTCACTCGTTTCTAGAGGTGTATGAGAATTCTGCAATGAATTGCAACCATTCACTACAGATTCCAGGCATGGAGTGGGGGGGGGGGGGAGTACAAGTGACTCCTCTTCCCCTCCCCCTCCCCCCTCTTCTGGACCCTTATGACTGATAGTATACAATGGCACTCCAGTTAACGCACACTGCGAATTTACTTCTGAGCACAGTATTAGTTTTCCAAATGAGCTCCACGGGATTTTTCCCTCCTTCTTCTTTTACTTCTTCTTATTATTATTGTTTTCAGTTGGCCTATCTATTCAGATCTATCAACTGCTGCCATGTGATTATTATTATTACTTTTCGCTACCGGTAGATGCATTGTCTAGTATTTTGTTCTTGCTGTAAATAACTTTCACGCCTACTTTCATACGTGTCCTGTTCAGTTCATCCATCAATTGCTTATGTTCTTCTGGCTCAGAAGCAAATCGGAGCTGGTTCAAATAAGATCCGTTTATGAGTATTGCTCTTCTATCTGAGTGTAACGATTTGCAGGTACTGTGTTTTCCAGAAGAGATGCGACACAGCGTACACAGAAGAGCGGCGAGCTGCCTACGACACAGGTGCAGTTTAAAAAAGTCTAAACTCCAAAAGAATTCGCCTTAGACAAGAACTATTTCCCGCATCTACCTGACGTCGTACAAATGCACACAAGCAGACACGCGGCTCCACTCAGCTCTCAGTTAGTTAGTTAGTACCTCAACACAGGCGAGTGCCTCAGCGAATGTCTCAGGACCCATTTGCAGTTGTCTTCAAAAAGAGCCCAACTACCCATTATGCAAGTGTATAAGTCATCGTTCACTGGGCCTAGGACTGTACCATGGTTTAAAGAGAGATCAGTGCAAATGAACACTGATCTGTATCGCCACCCAAGGACTGAAAAAGTTGGTCGATAAATTATCGTCCATTGATACAAATCTGTATTTCCATTTGCTTTTGCAGTAGCTGCTACGTATTTGGCTCTGGAGCTACTCTGTACAGTTACTGCGTGCAAGCAGCCCCCTCATAATGGCAGCTACACTGACGTGCAAAACTTAAGGACGAAAGTTAATTTCGCACGATGTATTACTGGCAAGTAACAAAGCAAGTTGAAACTGGTATCGTACGTAGAAGGAGCCGCTACAGTAAAGTACAGTACAGAAAGTAACTGACAGAAATAGTGCAGTGAGACGAAAAGAAATGACGCTTTTATTCAAAAGACACTAATCACACTAAAGTCAAAAAATGGCTCTAAGCACTATGGGACTTAACATCTGAGGTCATCAGTCCCCTAGACTTAGAACTACTTAAACCTAAGGACATCACACACATCCATGCCCGAGGCAGGATTCGAAGCTGCTACCGTAGCAGCAGCGCGGTTCCGAACTGAAGCTCCTAGAACCGCTCGGCCACCGCAGCCTGCTCAACCGACTGAACAGAGTGGTGTCGTTAGAACTCAGTGGATACCGGAGTAACAATGAGAAAACATTAAAGTTTGGAAGGAAATGCTCTCTATATACACAGTTTCCAAAAACTATGTGTTCAAGAGGGGGAGGAGGAGAGTAGTGTTTAACGTCCCGTCGACAACGAGGTCATTTGAGACGGAGCGCAAGCTCGGGTGAGGGAAGGAAATCGGCCGTGTCCTTTCAAAGGAACCATCCCGGCATGTGCCTGAAGCGATTTAGGGAAATCACGGAAAACCTAAATCAGGATGGACGGAGACGGGATTGAACCGTCGTCCTCCCGAATGCGAGTCCTGTGTGCTAACCACTGCGCCACCTCGCTCGATATGTGTTCAAGATCTCAGAGTGTTTAGAGGGTATGAAAAGAAACTCTTTTTGTGTGGCAAAAGTGTTATATGTGCACCGTTTCCCCGCTAGGGATCCTTGAAGCTCTTGACGCCAGTAACGTTCAGAGAAGTCTCAAACTCGTGATGAATGTTTGCCAACTTCAGCTTCTGGTACAATTGCACCAATTATTAGTCCGTAGTATTGCCGTAACAAAGAGTCGCCATTTTCACATTTGCTTAGTGGTCATATCACCCCACGTGTCTACATTCACCTGCTGGTGGTTAATGCCAATTTTACTATTGACAACGTCCTACAGTGGATCAACTTCTTCCATTTGCAACTGAATTATGCAACATCGCAGCTTCGCGATTGTTTGAGGGCTAATCATTGCATCACCTGAGGATTCACCTGCAACTGCGTAAGAACTAAAGCGACTTGAAGAGCCGGCCGCAGTGGCCGAGCGGTTCTAGGCGCTTCAGTCTGGAACCGCGCGACTGCTACGGTCGCAGGTTCAAATCCTGCCTCGGGCATGGATGTGTGTGATTAGGTTTAAGTAGTTCTAAGTTCTAGGGGACTGATGACCTCAGATGGTAAGTCCCATAATGCTCGGAGTCATTTGTCCATTTTCGGCTTGAAGAGTCTTCACTCACTACGAATCCCACCAATTCACAAGAACTTTTTTAGTAAAACAAACTGGTTTAATGAGTCTAAATATTAACAATGTTCAAAGAACTCTTCAGACTGCCTTGTGATGAACACTGTTTTCGAGATGTTGCCACGTGTCCACCACGTTCTCGTGACCTCACTCCTATGGATTTGTTTTTGCGGTGCTGGATGAAGCTTTTGGTGTACGAGACACTGGTAGACGCACCAGAAGAGCTAATTGTCCGTTATTCGTCACACATCGGAGTGTTTTGAGCGTTTGAAACAGTCATTTGCACGCAGATTCCATTTGTGCATTAATGTAAACGAATGACATTTTCGGCGACATCTCTAAAATAATATCCATCTCACGGCAGTTTTAACACTGTTCAGAGACAGCGTCAAAACTTTCAAGGAAAACGGTGCACCTGCGATGCTTCTGTCACATAAAAATATGTTTCTTTTTATCTCATCTAAACAGTATAAATCTTTGAGTACATAGATATTTTTTACTCCCAGTGTATAAGCAACTTCTTCGTCCTCTTGTACGTGCAGAAATAGCGCCACAACCTTTTTATTTTCCTCTTTTTGTCACCACGTCGACCTTCAGTAACTCTACGTAACTCTGGCACACCAAGGACTTCCACAGTCCGTCTTCCTTCTCTGGTAAATCACACTCCGCGTCGACTAACAGAGAAAAGTCGTGAAATTAAAACAGAGTATGCAACCAGTGCCTTGGGCTAAAGTTTTATGCGATCACAAATATCGGACTATGTTAGCGAGTCCGCGCCCTTAGACTCTACGTTACAGGCAGCAGGCCCGCTCCATGCCCCAAAATACTGGAAACATTACTCCGCGGTTACGCCCAGAGCGTCACGTTATGTCGGACAACAGGAGAGTCGTTCTCTGCTTATGTCATCGCACCCTGACAGCAAAGCACTCTCTGTTGTTGGTGTCGGGTTTTCTGGACAAGAACCCCCTCGTCTCCTTCCACAGTTGTCTTCATGAGGCTGATTTTTGGCTGTCAGAATACTCGATGTAGACGTTTTGAAACTTCCCCTTTGAACAATTTATATAGGACTGTGCTTAACCTGACACACAATATTTTTGTTAGCGCAACGCAATCTGACTTTCAAAATTCCCTACAAAAGAATGGCCCTGACTAACATTAAACTATACCTTTCACAAATCACTTACCTCACAAAAATCTTCGCTGCTCAAGCTACTGCAATACAGCAAGCGCCACTACTGCCAGCTAAATAAAAGATTCAAACTACTAAAGGCACTAACTACTGATAGGGATAGTTAGCAAATGAAAGATATTAATAGAGAACAAACAATGTATTTACCTTAATATCATCACAAGTCATAATATATATATCAGTTCATGACAAATTGCAAACCTCCGCCATCTCTCTCCCCACATCCACCACTGCTGGCGGCTCACCTCCAACTGCGCAACGCTACGCGCTGTTCACAGCCAGCTGCCTAACACTACAATGGCGAGTATTACAACAATGCAAAGCAGACACAGACTGCCCACAGCACAGCCAGTGATTGTCATACAGAGGTGGCGTTACCAATAAAAAACCTAAACAGCCTACTTACATAGAGAAAACATAAACAGCCTACTTACATAGAGAAAACATAAACAGCCTACTTACATAGAGAAAACATAAACAGCCTACTTACATAGCCCCCATGCTCCCCACAAAAATTTTTACAAATGGTGTTGGGCACTGGCCAATACAGATTTGACAAAAATTTTTCACAATTACAGTAACAAAGATATAAAATGCACACACTTATTAATATTATGTTGGTCAAAAGATCAAAATTTCTCACAGTCCATAAAGACAGTCCACATTGTTCATCACAGTAAAAATGCAGAGTTTTTCTCAAAGTCCAAGCAGTAAAAGAAAATGCACATAGAAGTAGTGGATTTCCATGCAGTCTTGAAGAAGTAGTGTTGACCTTCCAACGGAAAGACAGTGCTGACTCTCGACATGCAGACAGGTAATGGGCCACAACAGAGCAAACCCACAGCAGAGTCATTCGAAGTTTGGAAGAATATTGGTAGGTAGGTCATCACAGAGCAGACCCACTGGAGTCCTGGTAGAGATTGTGGTATTGGTGGGCCACCAGAGGTGCAGACCCACTGCAGTCCTTGTAGAAATAATGGCGTTGGTAGGTCATCATAGATGCAGACCCACTGTAGTCCTTGTAGAGATAATGGTATTGGTGGGCCACCAGAGGTGCAGACCCACTGTAGTCCTGGTAGAGACGGCCAGCAGCCATCCGTTGCGACTGTGCAGGTGCACAATCACCATCGAGGATTCTTGCAGAGAATATAGCAAGTCCATAAACCACCACTTGTGCACTCAGAAAGTTTTTCTTTTAATTGTCCTTAGAACCAGCAATGCTGTTATCCAGTCCCTTGCTGAATTACCAACACACGTGCAAACACTATCAGTCCCTACTTCTCACATATTGTCCATATACTATGACCAACAGAAACGTGTGCAGTGAAATGGAACTTACAAGTTAATAATATCATGAACTGGTGACAATTACAATTTTTATAACAGAAGAATACAATAACAAAGGTACAAAATACATCATTAAAGAACATAACAATACAGATAACATTTGTAGTAAAACAGGCGTTACAAAAGAATAGAAATAGACATATACGTCAGTGTTACAGGAATTATGACATGAGTACATACATAAAAGATCACAATAACTTTTGAAACATCAACTTCACACATTAGCATTAACACAAAACAGAGTAAATAATGTCTAAACATCTTTACAAAGTAAATAACATATTATTAATGCCAATTATATTTGAGGATAACAGTATTCCTCATCATAGTGAATGTAGCTTAATATTAAAAGAAGAAAAAATTCTATGAAACTACACAGAGACAGGAAGAAAACAAATACTCAAGGGTACACAAACTCATAGTGGGAAAACACCAATAGGAAAGGACAGGGTTCGTTTTCAGTGTAACATTTGGTACTGCAGTCCAACCCAAAACTTCATATATCTTTCCTCTTATTTCATCCTTTGTTTCCACCAAAAAAAATTCTAACTAAGCATGCTTTCTGTGTTTATATGTTCACACGTTTCTTACCTCATTTTTATTTTCCATTATCTTACCTCATCATTTATTTCCAAGAAAATCCTACCTAAACCTGTTTTCTCAATGCATTTCTTCCAATTCATCGCAACTCATTCTCTTAGAGGCTACCCCCTCTTAAGCTAACTTAAATCTACTGAGCTCAGATGCTAAACTAAGGGACGAGGCAATGCAGCAGCACAAAATAAGTAACACAAATAGCAATGACCAAAAAATTGGAAAATTGCAAAGCAAGCTACAGTAAATCTAAATTAACAGATAAAATGCAAAATTACAACTAATATGAGCCAATGAGCAGCAACAAAAAAAAATCAGTTGTAAAACTGGCTTAACAGAGTAATGTAATGTGAAATTTAGTAGCACTATGCCTGGCAAACAGCAACAGCAAATGCAATAACTTATACCTAAACATGACATAGCTCAAGCAGAAAAAATAATACAGTAAAAACAACAATGCAGATAAGGGAAATGTATATTCACATCTTAATATCTATGTAATTAAAGTGGTGCACCACAACAACTTATTGTAAAAGAAATATTACCATGTACTTGAAAAGAATATTATGTATGCAGTTACTAGTTCCTTCTTATTGTTCTTTCCTTTCCAAGTGCTCCTTTTTTAAAGAATGTGGATCATAAAATAATTATTTAATAGATCTGTTGACAGAAAGTGTTCACATTAGCAAATGCATTTTATTTTATAAAAGCAATGCTGCAACACAGCTGGAAACCAGATATCAAGTGAAATAAGCAATTACGCAAACCAAAGCATAAAAACATCATTCAATAGTCATGTGGCATTTCGTAAGTCAGTAGCTCTCAACTCTCATAGAAAGACACTTGTCATAATCAGGTGTGCAGATGTACGAATATTTCCCGTCAATTCATAAGCATTTCAGCAATTAGCACAAAGTGCGAGTAATCATATGTTTTCAAGTAACGAGGGTGTCGCATTAGCGATGAAAGGCACACCCTAATGGCTTGTTCTCCAGGTGTTTTCCTGTGCTCTGAAAGGCACGCGCTAATGGCTTTTTCTCCAGGCGTCTGACACAGCTGGGTGCCCACGACGCATTATGTGTAGGTGGTCCGTTAACTTTCTTACGGAAATATTTACGACAGCAGTTTCCGCTACAGAGACAGTCGCATATAAAAATATTTCACAGGTCAAGAATTTGCGTTACAAATCTGTAGAAACAAAATGCTATTGATATAACAGTGTCCAAAAAAATTTTCGTCTGCATTGTAATACATTCACGAATATACACACACATTTCATAACTCTTAAAGTACGTTTCTTGGTTTCCAACATCCTTTTCATAAATCAGAGTCCCTAAACACTACTCATTATTCCTTACCTCATTATACATATACATATTCGTCGACACTTCTTCAATATTTCATCATGAGAAATAGGTAGCATAATAAACATTCCTCAACAACATAATACACATCGTCGTCGTAATAATAACATCATAACACCTCAGTCAAATCTCAAAATCGTCGTAACTTCCTCCAATAATTTCTAAGCCTAAAAAAATTCTCTGCTCATGTCAAAAGTGTCAGCTGCCTCAAACGTACTTTAAAAATCATGATCTCATACCAAATACATCATTCAAAGCTCTCATAGTATCACAATGATTCCGAAAAAATATGAACAGTTTACAAAGTACAGACAAAATACAGTTTCATAAGTGTGAAGTTATCCAACTGTATAATTGCGTAAACATGTGTCACTGATGTAGTAAAATAAATGTTTGTCTCTCTCAGTTAAATAATCAGATAGCTGTGTAATTTGTCTGTTAGAGAAATATGGTACCGATGTGTAAAGTTGTATAAGCAAATACCATATTAGCTAGGGTTCCTTGTGGTTGCCACACACATGGTACACAAAGTAAGTGTGTACCCCTCTGAGGATTAATGTAATTATACCCTCAGGTGTTACAGATTACAGCAATGGAATGAAATGTATCACGGAAAACTTTCTTTGTAATTCAAAAATCTTTAAAAATAAATGTTTTAAGTATAAAATTGATCACTCAAATGCGTGTCCTGTAGCGCTAAATGCGCGTCTTGCTGTAAGATAATTCTGTGGAACTGTCGTAGTTATCGTCCTCTGTAAGCAAAGTTCTGCTAAAGTCAATGTACTTACCTCATGATAAACAAAAGTAAAATGCTTTGTGTATAGATATCGTAGTTATTACGCTTATTGTTGTGATGAAGAAAGTACTGTGCTGTAACGTATTGTTGTGCTACAGAAAAGGCTGTCTCCTTGTAGCTACACCATAAAAGTTACTACTAAAACATGTTTTACTTTCCGGAATAATACAGAAAAACTGTGCAGATATAAAACAGAAACACCGCAAAATCAACATTGTAAATTGTCACTCATTAGTAGCGTCGTGATAAAAATCGTGTAGCTGTCACATAAACTAATCACTCTGTCGTCTGGTATCTCACAGAAAGTACTTTAAACCCAGAATGTATTTTCAAGTAAACCAAAATGTTGCATTAAAATCTCATTAGCAGTACCAATATAGTATGTGTCCTAAGTATGTAAGCCTGATAGTCGTTACGTAATCGTGCAACTAACAAGCAAGAATGTACAAATACAGCACTGTGTCGTCTGTTCACTATAACAATGCATTCGTAATTTCTGTTTAAAAATGTTCCCTAGGTTCTAGACTGGATATTTAACTTCAAACATTGTTACATGTTAACAGATTCTAAATCTGACAAAGCATATTAGTAATGTGAAGCGAAAAGTTTTATGGCAATGACAAAGTTAAAAAGCAGATTATCTTTCAATAAACGGTTTTACATGTGAAGTGTGGTGCAATCCTTTACTCTTCATAGTACTTAGAGTTTGAACTTGAATGCAATTGTCAGGCGATATACGTCGGTAAAGAATACTGGAATTTTTCTCAAGGTTAGCGTCTTATGTTATTTTTCTCGGAGCCAGCGGGCGCACGCGGCTGCCTGCTGTGCGAGTCATTGCCTATTGTCTCTTTGTTGGCGCGCGTCGTTATTGGGATTTGGAGACCTAACTTCTACAAATTCACCGTGACGAGAGGGCCCTGCTCTGTTTGAATCCCGCCAGTTCTGATGCAATTCAGGTCTGTCGTTACGATCATATCGTCTGTCGTCATGTCGGTAGATTCCATAGTTTCTTTCTTGTCGGTCACATGGTGGAGAATTTCTCCCTGAATCGTAACTGCGCGCTGGTCCGTTGCGTCTAAAGTTATTCTGTCTCCCTTGATAGTATTTATTTTGGTTCCCATATTGTCTGTTTCTCTTATTGTCTCTGTGATAGTCATTACCACGGAGAGGTGATCTTTCCCTGTAGTTATTACTACTCTGCCAACGGTTGTCATACGGGTGGTGTCTGGTTTGGTCACGATTTGTGTTGTGAGAATAGCCTTGTCGTGTCAAGTTATTACTTCTTTCATCGCGGAATTGCGACGGATGTGACCTGTAATTGTTGTGTTCCTGGTTTCGCGTTCCGCGATTGTCAGTGTCAATTTCTAATTCTTGTAACAGTCCCTGAAATGCTTCAATGTCGTCTTTGCAACGCCCTGCCAAAATAATGTGTCGTAAATGTTCAGGTAATTTGATTAAGCAAATGCGGATGAGTTCTGAGGGGCTGTATGGGTTTGACAGGTACTGATTCTTGTGCAACATGTCTTCAAAATATTTCACAAGACTGGAAAATTCAGATTGTTCGAAATGTTTCATCATTATGATGCCATGTTTTACGCGGTCTTGTGTGGCTTGAGACCAATACGCTGAGAGGAAGGCATGGTAAAATTCTCCTTCACTGTGGCAATCGTGAATGACCGATCGCATTCTTACAGCTGGTTCATTCTCTAAGTAGCCACACATAAATTCTAATCTGTGTTCCAATGACCAGTTGGGAGGAAAACAATGAGAGAATTGATGGAGCCATGCTTGTGGATGAATGTCGTTGCCAGAATTCTTAAATGTTTTGAATTTACGTGTAGTAATGAACAGCTTATAGTCAAAATCATCATGTCGGCAAGTCGCATGTCGGTCATTGTTACGTCGTTTCGGCGGTTCCATCTCAAAATTCGGCGTACCTTGCCAACTTCTTTCACAATTTCCGAAGTGCCCTGTGTTGTTATTTTGTGTCTGTTCCGTATTTGTATGTCCCTCTTCCCGTATTGGGGCGCGAGTGTCCTCTGAAATACGTAATTCTTGTACTACTTGTGCCAACTGATCTTGCACTTCGCGGATTTCTCTTTTGTACTGTGTATTGATTTGATTTTGATTTTGTTTGAATTTTCTAATTTGTTCATACTCTTCAGTGTCCATGAAGGCTACAGGTGTTGTGTCATTCAGATCATCATCTACCTTTGTAGATAAGTTAGTGAATTGATCCGAAAGTTCGGCTACTTTATCCGATAGTGAAATCATTTCCTCTCTATGTTTTTCTGAACCAAGTTTCAGAGTGTCCATTTGTGTTGCAATCGTGTCTACTGTGACCTTTAAGTTTTCCTGAGTTTTTGCAAGTTGCATAACCGTATCGGTAGATGCAACTGAGTCAAATTTTGCTTGCAAGGTCTCATGATTTTCATGAACAATAGTTTGCAGTTCTTTTATAGCTGCTTCGTGATTCTGTAGTGCATTTTCATGACGCGAAAAAATAGGTTGGAAATGCTCACAAATTTGTGTTTTTACGTCATTACAGACTTTTTGACATTTCGATTCAATGTGATGTAACTCAGCAGTTAAGTCCTCACGTGTTCGTTCAAGAGTTTGCTCCAATGAGTCTAACTTTTTAAGATTTTGTTCCATTGTGTCTAACTTTTGAAGCTTTTGCTGTGTTTGTCTCTGATTTTGTTCCATTGTGTCTAACTTTTTGAGATTTTGTTCCACTGTGTCTAACTTTTTAAGATTTTGTCCCATTTGTCTCTGATTTTGTTCCATTTGTTGCATTAATTGCAATAATAATGTATTAGTGTCTGGAATCTGTTTCTCTGCGCTTTTCGGCAGTGCATTTGCACCGGCAACATTCACATTTTGACAAGCAGAAAATGCGTCTTGACTTATTTGAGAAAACGGTGATAACCCAAAACCTGAATCTACAGTATTTGCGAAATTGTGTCCTGTCATTTCGGATTCCTGAGGCGAGCTGTTGCCGACCGATCGATCGATAATGCTTCCCTCTTCACTAATTGTTTCACTGTCCGTGCCATTGTTTGCCGCCCGCTCCATTTCCCTATGCACGATTACCAAATTACTACTTTGAACATCAGTTAATTCATTACTCTGCGGCGCTAACACACTGCCTTCGTCTTCACTGTCATTTCTCAGTTTACTTTGGAGCCTAGTATTACGTTTTTCACACGCCATTATTGTCACAGTATTTCACACGACAACACAGAAAAACACAATTTGAAGAGCAAAATAAAATAACGTAGCAATGGAAATAATGTCTAGTTAATTGCAGCTGCGAAATACTTGGTGCAAATCTACATGCATGCCACAACTGTTTTACTCTACAACAATGAAAAACTACAACTACAAAGGAGATTCTCTCTACAATTACGCGCTAGCAATAAACAAAAGCTACACTAAATACACAAACTACAAGAAAAAATCAGAAGATTCCAGTGAGGTATCCTCGGCTAAGGGTCGACATATGAAACTTCCCCTTTGAACAATTTATATAGGACTGTGCTTAACCTGACACACAATATTTTTGTTAGCGCAACGCAATCTGACTTTCAAAATTCCCTACAAAAGAATGGCCCTGACTAACATTAAACTATACCTTTCACAAATCACTTACCTCACAAAAATCTTCGCTGCTCAAGCTACTGCAATACAGCAAGCGCCACTACTGCCAGCTAAATAAAAGATTCAAACTACTAAAGGCACTAACTACTGATAGGGATAGTTAGCAAATGAAAGATATTAATAGAGAACAAACAATGTATTTACCTTAATATCATCACAAGTCATAATATATATATCAGTTCATGACAAATTGCAAACCTCCGCCATCTCTCTCCCCACATCCACCACTGCTGGCGGCTCACCTCCAACTGCGCAACGCTACGCGCTGTTCACAGCCAGCTGCCTAACACTACAATGGCGAGTATTACAACAATGCAAAGCAGACACAGACTGCCCACAGCACAGCCAGTGATTGTCATACAGAGGTGGCGTTACCAATAAAAAACCTAAACAGCCTACTTACATAGAGAAAACATAAACAGCCTACTTACATAGAGAAAACATAAACAGCCTACTTACATAGAGAAAACATAAACAGCCTACTTACAGTTTCAACTCCTGGTGTAGACGTATTTGTTTTTTATTCGCTAATTTTTGTCTGCGAGGTGCGGTGTGTAGCTTCTCAATCGTCATATAGGAATTACAGCAGGTATTATACAAAACAAGTACAGTCACATAATACAAGCAGCGGCCGTTTTAATCATTGCATTTCTAAAGAAGTACTTTACCTTTAAGCCTTCATTCTTCTATCTTAGCACGCACGGCACACCTCCATACTTTCCTGTCCTCAGCCAGCACAGTTTCTACCCCTCCCGCCCCCCCCCCCCCTTTCAGGTGCACCTTTTCTCTCAAAGTAAGCAGTAACAGAGTTTGGGAATTACCTAACACGCGTGTTCCTGTCTCCATTTCTGATATTAATCTCTAATTTTGTGTAACATAAGTGACAGTGACGAGATTGGTAGTTCGTGCCAGTTGATGTGACAAAAGGCAGAAAGGTGTACCGCAGTCTGAGTTCGACTGTAGTAGGAGACATGTGATGACGACGTTTTCCACCATTCAGTGAAAGACACGGAGGAGGGCGGTCCGTGGTAAGAGAAGAGAGTGAGCGCTTACAGGCAAAGTATGTTTGTAAAAACGGAATAATAAAAACGATAATATTAAGTAAGTGCACGTGATTTGTAAATTGCTGCTTAGCTATTAAGAATACAGATGCCGTACAACAGAGACTCCAAATAAAAACAAATATACTTAGACACGGAATCGAATCTTCCACCTCCAGTATTGTAGCTCCATCCACTAAACCAACACTCCATCCACTAAACCAATAGTATTTTTTATCCTTGCGCACGAAAAAAATTAAAAAGAATAAATGGAAAAGCTTTCTTCTGTTTAAGTTCTGACCTTCGAATTTATATTCCTATCTAAATTTTTTTTCTGGTACACTGAAGCCAAATATATATATATATATATATATATATATATATATATATGTTGTTGTTGTGGTCTTCAGTCCTGAGACTGGTTTGATGCAGCTCTCCATGCTACTCTATCCTGTGCAACCTTCTTCATCTCTCAGTACTTACTGCAACCTACATCCTTCTGAATCTGCTTAGTGTATTCATCTCTTGGTCTCCCTCTACGATTTTTACCCTCCACGCTGCCTTCCAATGCTAAATTGGTGATTCCTTGATGCCTCAAAACATGTCCTACCAACCGATCCCTTCTTCTAGTCAAGTTGTGCCACAAACTTCTCTTCTCCCCAATCCTATTCAATACCTCCTCATTAGTTACGTGATCTACCCACCTTATCTTCAGCATTCTTCTGTAGCACCACATTTCGAAAGCTTCTATTCTCTTCTTGTCCAAACTAGTTATCGTCCATGTTTCACTTCCATACATGGCTACACTCCATACAAATACTTTCAGAAACGACTTCCTGACACTTAAATCTATACTCGATGTTAACAAATTTCTCTTCTTCAGAAACGATTTCCTTGCCATTGCCAGTCTACATTTCATATCCTCTCTACTTCGACCATCATCAGTTATTTTACTCCCCAAATAGCAAAACTCCTTTACTACTTTAAGTGTCTCATTTCCTAATCTAATTCCCTCAGCATCACCCGATTTAATTTGACTACATTCCATTATCCTCGTTTTGCTTTTGTTGATGTTCATCTTATACCCTCCTTTCAAGACACTGTCCATTCCGTTCAACTGCTCTTCCAAGTCCTTTGCTGTCTCTGACAGAATTACAATGTCATCGGCGAACCTCAAAGTTTTTACTTCTTCTCCATGAATTTTAATACCTACTCCGAATTTTTCTTTTGTTTCCTTTACTGCTTGCTCAATATACAGATTGAATAACATTGGGGATAGGCTACAACCCTGTCTCACTCCTTTCCCAACCACTGCTTCCCTTTTATGCCCCTCGACTCTTATAACTGCCATCTGGTTTCTGTACAAATTGTAAATAGCCTTTCGCTCCCTGTATTTTACCCCTGCCACCTTCAGTATTTGAAAGAGAGTATTCCAGTTAACATTGTCAAAAGCTTTCTCTAAGTCTACAAATGCTAGAAACGTAAGTTTGCCTTTTCTTAATCTTTCTTCTAAGATAAGTCGTAAGGTTAGTATTGCCTCACGTGTTCCAACATTTCTACGGAATCCAAACTGATCTTCCCCGACCCGCTTCTACCAGTTTTTCCATTCGTCTGTAAAGAATTCGCGTTAGTATTTTGCAGCTGTGACTTATTAAACTGATAGTTCGGTAATTTTCACATCTGTCAACACCTGCTTTCTTATATATATATTTCCAAAATTAAACATTTCTGTGAAGGAAATGTCGTCTATGAAAGTAATACTTGGGTTGAAAATTCTTCTTGTATATTCACAGTGTGAATGATGTCTCTGGGAGTTTTTGTTTGATGAGGATTACCTCGAGAAAATAGAAATGCGAGTGCAGAGAAAGAGAAGCAGAACGGCAGATACGCAGACATCACGTCCAGTTCCATTGCAAACTCTCATAGCAGTCGAAAATGAAAATAGACTCCTAAATTGTGCCATCCAATGCATGACAAAATTTAACTGGCGCGATTTTTAATTATTTGAATCACTGATTAAAACTGCAATAGGCGTTCCAGGATTACGCGTACGCGTCACAACGTCGCCAACTCCCTCGCCACAAATAGGGGTATCAAGACACATGATTTCCAAGTTTCATTGTAATTGTTGCTGTTATTCAGTAATGCGCCGCTACGTAGACGCATACATTCGTTTTTATACCAGCGCTTTTTTTTTCAACCTCCAAAAGGTTGTTTCGACAGTGAAGAACAAAAATGTTTCATTTGTAAGATATAGCTGCACCTTGCAGATACTTCTCTACAAAGTCGCTGCTCCGACTTCGACATTTTGTCGTAGCGTGGTACCAATTTTCCAATACCTTCGTCATAGAAGGCAGTCGCCTGAGATTTCCTCCAGTTCTTTGCGCTGCTGTTCAGCTCGTTGTGTGTGACAATATGTTTCATATGAGAGAAGAGACAAAAATCACCGCTAGCCAAGTCCATTCCTTATGGTGGGTGATCAAGCAGTTCCTATGGAGAATGCTTCGTTGCTTCTACGGTGTGAGCTGAGAACTGTCATGAAAAAAGCAATGCATGGCAGTTACGTTATGTGGGTTACCTCACACTAGGCGGGAGACACTATTTTCTAGGTATCTGTACGTTCTTATTGTACTCTCAGAACTGAGAAGTACAACATGGCGCGAAAGACGGGCATACTAGATACACTGCGCAAACACAATTGTTTAAAGCTTCGCCCGATTTTCGTTGTAGTTTAAATTTCGCGACGGAACGGAGGTTGGAAAAAAATAGCCGTCGTACACACTAGGAGACTTCTCGATGTCTGTGGAGAAGCGTACGGCGTACAATTCGTATTGAACAATTTATGCACAATATTTCATGCAAACAAATATTTCAGAGTTATTTCCTTATAACAGACTGTAAGTGAAAAAAACGTAGAACTAACTAATTCGTATGCAAAATAATGTTAGAACTGAGATTTGATGCACACGCTTCCTCTGAATGAAGCACATATATCGCATAATGCACGAAACGGTTCAGCTTGAACCAAGTGAGACAGCATAGTAACTTCGGAAACGCCGTACTTTCTCTAGGCCTCGCCGGCAGCTCCGCTAAACGAATGTGTCGAGCGGATGTGGCGTAGTGCTTCTTGTACCCGAGTTTCTTCCAGGCTTCCATTTCTCGTCACAGGCTCTTTCTAAAGGTCGTTCCTTAAAAACTTCGGCGTTAATTATTGACTAAACTGTCATATGCATCACCAGAAAAGGTAGTTATTCCCAACTGAGAATCTGCGAGGGGGTCCATCCTTTGCAGACGTCGGGTCGCCAGCGGAAGGAAGCGGAGAGACGTTTCGGGCAGTGCGAGCCTGCCATCGTCAGCAGCAGGCGAGGCCGTCCACTCCTGGCTGTGAATGGAGCAGCAGATAAGGAAGGCGGGCTGTGAAAGGCCGGACTGCGGGCTGCCGTCTGGTGGCGTTCTGCGGAGGCACTTGGCACGCGTACTAATGAAGCCTGTGGCGAATTGCAGAGCCGCTGAATAGACGGCAGCAGCCGTTGTACCTGCCTTCCAGACACTCGCTTTTGCCCTCAACGGACAACTCTGACCTCTATCTGTCCCTGTCTCTGTCTCCTCTGTGCTGCGGTGGGTCCTTCCGTTCCTTTATACACTACTGGCCATTAAAATTGCCACACCAAGAAGAAATGCAGATGATAAACTGGTATTCATTGGACAAATATATTATACTAGAACTGACATGTGATTACATTTTCACGCAATTTGGGTGCGTAGATCCTGAGAAACCAGAACCCAGAACAACCACCTCTGGCCGTAATAACGACCTTGATACACCTGGGCATTGAGTCAAACAGAGCTTGGATGGCATGTACACGTACAGCTGCCCATGCATCTTTAACATGATATAGTAGTTCATCAAGAGTAGTGACTGTCGTATTGTGACGAGCCAGTTGCTCGGCCACCATTCACCAGACGTTTTCAATTGGTGAGAGATCTGGAGAATGTGCTCGCCAGGGCAGCAGTCGAACATTTTCTGTATCCAGAAAGGCCCGTACAGGACCTGCAACATGCGGTCGTGCATTATCCTTCCTGAAATGTACGGTTTAGCAGGGATCGAATGAAGGGTAGAGCCACAGGTCGTAACAAATCTGAAATGTAACGTCCACTGTTCAAAGTGTCGTCAATGCGAACAAGAGGTGACCGAGACGTGTAACCGATGCCACCCCATACCATGACGCCGGGTAATACGCCAGGATGGCGATGACGAATAAACGCTTCCAATGTGCGTTCACCGCGATGTCGTCAAACGCGGATGCAACCATCATGATGCTGTAAACAGAACCTGAATTCATTCGAAAAAAATGACGTTTTGCCATTCGTGCACCCAGGTTCGTTGTCGAGTACACCATCGCAGGCGCTCCTGTCTGTGATGCAGCGTCAAGGGTAACCGCAGCCACGGTCTCCGAGCTGATAGTCCATGCTGCTGCAAACGTCGTCGAACTGTTGGTGCAGATGGTTGTTGTCTTGCAAACGTCCCCATCTGTTGACTCAGGGATCGAGACGTGGCTGCACGATCCGTTACAATCATGTGGATAAGATGCCTGTCATCTCGACTGCTAGTGATACGAGGCCGTTGGGATCCAGCACTGCGTTCCGTATTACCCTCCTGAAATCACCGATTCCATATTCTGGTAACAGTCATTGGATCTCGACCAACGCGAGGAGCAATGTCGCGATAAAATAAACCGCAATCGCGACAGGCTATAATCCGACCTTTATCAAAGTCGGAAACGTGATGGTACGCAATTCTCCTCCTTACACGAGGCATCACAACGTTTCACCAGGCAACGCCGGTCAACTGCTGTTTGTGTATGAGAAATCGGTTGGAAACTTTCCTCATGTCAGCACGTTGTAGGTGTCGCCACCGGCGCCAACCGTGTGTGAATGTTCTGAAAAGCTAATATTTTAATATCACAGCATCTTCTTCCTGTCGGTTTAATTTCGCGTCAGTAGTACGTCATCTTCCTGGTGTAGCAATTTTAATGGCCAGTAGTGTATTCCCCAGCACACATTTTGTGTGTTGTTCAGCAACTATAACTTTGGCCAGGCGTAATGGCAGGTGGTTGCAAGCGCGCTGGTGCCGCACTAGTGCCTTGTCTCGCCTAAAGCTCTCGAAAATGGCAACGCTGAGCGTCTGCAGTTGCCCAGTTCGACAAGGCGGTGTGTAGATTATTGCGCTTGTCTTGTTTTCCAGTCCTTGTTGAGTTATTAGTTTCTGCAGTTTGATTGGAAATAAAAGAGTGCATCTCGTGGTGTTATTTACTGAGTGGAAGTGTTAGCGTAACTTGAAAATGAAAAAGCAGGAAGAAAGAGATTTCCCCTGTGCCAGTTCCAACAAGATACACTTTGACAGTAGGGAGAATGCGAACGAAAAAGCCTACCGAGTTTCGGTGTCAAAGAAAATCCATAATCCAAAGTGTCTATAAATGTGTAAAACTCCTTATACACAATTATGCTGAAGTGTTAGCATCTATATGCACGTTCGTTAGGAAAGATTTGCGGAAGATAGACAGACTCAATAACGATGATATCAAGAAAAGCAGTGATATGTTACTGAAAAAACACCAATTGTAAGAAAAAATCTTTCTACTATACAAACTGTCTCTGTTGCAGTTTGTGGCGTTGGTTTAAGAAGTACCTAGTGAGCCTGTCGTGAAGGAAAATTTCCAACGTTCAATTCTCCAAGGAGAAACATTAAACCATACGGTGGGTACTTCCAATTGTAAAACTCATAGACTATCCGTCACACAACATCTTTTGATAAGTTGTGTAGTTTGATTAAAGAGCTCAGATAAACTGCGGAGGAGGTGCACACAAAGGTATTCGCCTATTTCGTTTTTGACCGTTTGATGATTTCAGTTTCCTGTCTGAAATACACTGACAACCTATTATATGCTTTTGTACCAGAATACAAAACTCCATTCTCAGCTCTACAGAGAGATGCATGTTCTATACGGTAAGTATTTTGCTACTAGTGTTGTGATTGCCAGTTGAATAGTTCGTCCTAAATTCGCTCTTGTTGTTAAATACAAATATTAGACTGTAAAAGCATTGTCACGTAGGTGTAGAAATCCCTAGGACCCGGAAGCGGCTTCTGCGAGATGTACCGTTAGTGTGATATGCTCCTGGAAAGAGGTCCGTTATTTTGTACGGAAACGCGCAGCGCCTAAGCGGAAGAAAGCATCCGAGGTCACTGAGATAAAGACAAGGCTAAAGACGGAACAGCTGGGAAGCGCGAGAGATAAACGGCCAGCATTCTGGCGCCATCCGCGAGCATGGCTTTCTGTGGACAATACCTCAGCAGAGTTCAGCGTTTGCTCAAACAATACCACTCACATTTTCTGTTTTTTTTTCTTCATAATCATCTGCTTCTTGTTCTTCTTCTAGCATCTGCCTTGCGTGAGCAACACAAATCTGAAGCACAGAAGATTAAATTAAAGCAAGCTCTCGTAAATTTGTTTCGCATAGTTTTTAAGTACAGTCAGTAACTTTTCGTTAGAGTATTTAATAGTACGATATGACTGAAGTGCAAAGCGCGTAAGCTTGTCAGCTAAACGTAATTTGTGTCTGACTTGGAAAACAGAACTTAATTACCGGAACCCAACCCCCCCCCCCCTTCCTCCTCCGTACAACTTCACTCTGTCAGTACCTGTCCCCTACCTTTCACATTTCACAAAATTTGCATACTTGCGGGACTAGCATTCCTGGAAGAAAAGGTATTACGGAGAAGTGCCTTTGCCGCCTGACTAGGAGATTTTTCCAGAATTAATTTTCACTCTGCAGAAAAGTTCGTGCTCTTTTTGAAATTTCGTGGCACATTAAAGCTGCGTACCGGGCCAAGTCGTAGGAGAAGCTGTGACGGACCGATACTGCAGACGGACACTTCGTGACAAGTTCAAAAGCGATTTGCAGCCACTCGTCCGTTTTTAAGTAGTGCATAAGCTTAGGGACCGATGACCTCAGTAGTTTGGTCCCAATAAGACCTTACCACAAATTTCCAATTTTTCTGATATATGAATACATGTTTAATATATAAAGAGGAAACGTTGTTACCAAAAATCTCGAAACATTCTTGAGAATTTACTTCAGATTTTACAGTACATTCGTATGGACATGGCGTATATATATAAGCAAGACAAGGATAATGGAATGTAGTCGAACAAGTCAGGTGATGCTGAGAAAATTAGATTAGGAAACGAGAAACTTAAAGTAGTAGATGAACTATGGTATCTGGGCAGGAAAGTGACTGACGAAGTAGACAGAATATAAAATGTAGACTGACAACGGCAAGAAAAGGTGTTCTGAAGAAGAGAAGTTTCTTAACATCTGATATAGATTAAAATGTTAGGAATATTTATCTCAAAGTATTTGTATAGAGTGCAGCCTTGTATGGAATTGAAACGTGGACGATAAAAAGCTTGGACAAGAACAGAATAGAAGGTTTTGAAATTTGTTGCTACAGAAGAATGCTGAAGATTAGATGGGTATATCACGCAACCAATGAGGATGTACTTAGTAGAACTGGGGAGACAAGAAATTTGTGGCACAACTTTATCAAAAGAAGGAATCGGTTGATTAGACACACTCTGCGGCACCAATGGATCACCAATTTAGTACTGGAGGGAATGTCGGAGGGTAAAAATCGTAGTGGGAGGTCAAGAGATGAATACAGTAAGCAAACTGAGAAAGATGTAGGTTGCAGTAGTTATTCGATGAAGAAGCTCGCACAGTGCAGAGTAGCACGTAGAGCTGAATGAAACATTTAAACCATTAGAATAATTGTTTCTTCCACACATTATTTCATTATACATATTTGTAAACAAAAATTGTGTAGACAGCAATGTGCTGTTTTATTTTCGTCCTCGCAGTCGGTTTTCACAGAAGACAGAAAAGTTGTATTTATGGCTCATCTGCTTATTTTTAGAATACTACTGCGGAATCTGAATTTGCAATAACAATAAACAAGGCTCGAGATCGGAGGGGAAATACATGGACAGAGAAGGAGGAGAGGAAGTGAAAAGAGAGATGGGGAAGGACGAGATGGACAGAAAGACGGATGAAGAGGTGATGGACAGAGAGGGGGAGGGAGGAAGAGCAGATGGGCAAGGGGGCGGGAGGAGGAGGAGATAGACAGACGGAGGATGGAGAAGGAGATTAGGATATATATTCGATTCCCATACATATTTAGCTTTTGAGAAGCATTGCCGAGTTCGCTAGTCTGTTTTATAAATGCTGTAGTCAACATCTGCAAACAACTTATTACAAGAGAGCAAAATTATAGATTATTACAAGAGTGCAGTGCTTGTGTAACAAACACTTCAGAATTATAAGCGGGAGCGATAAAATTCGTGGCTGTGTGCTAACATGGTCATCGACGGCAGAGCCACAACGGGATGGGCGTTCGACGTGACGTAGTCATTTCACTCCATACGGCAACGTCAGTTGTCTAGCTTGAGGAAAACACAGGGAGGCGTAATGTGGAAGGGAGGCCTCGAACAGCAACAGGGAAACATTCATAATGATTCTAGGTCACCGCATGCTTAGTATATGTTCTAGGCCTGCATGATGACTAGAAACTCATAAGTTTTAAACAGTTCCACACGGTAGTGGTTGACATTGAAGAGTCGTTTCAGTTACACTGAAGCGCCAAAGAAACTGATACAGACATGCTTATTCAAATACAGAGATATGTAAACAGAAAGAATACTGCCCTGCGGTCGGCAACGGTTATATAAGACAACAAGAGTCTGGCACAGTTGTTAGATCGGTTACTGCTGCTACAATGGCAGATTATCAAGAATTAAGTGAGTTTGAAAGTGCTGCTACAGTCGGCGCACGAACGATGCGACACAGCATCTCCGAGGTAGTGATGAAGTGGGGATTTTCCCGTACTCCATTACACGAGTGTACCGTGAATATCAGGAATCCAGTAAAACATCAAATCTCGACAACGCTGCGGCCGGGAAAAGATCCTGAAAGAACGGGGTCAACGACGACTGAGGAGAACCGCCCAGCGTGACAAATTGCTGCAGATTTCAATGCTGGGCCGTCAACAAGTGTCAGCACGCCAGCCATTCAACGAAACACCATCGATATTGGCTTTCGGAGCCGAAGGCCCATATGTGTACCTTTGATGACTGCATGACAAAAAGCTTTACAACTCGTCTGGGCCCGCCAACACCGACATTGGACTGTTGATGACAGGAAGCATGTTGCCCGGTCGGAGGAATCTCGTTTCAAACTGTATCGAGCGGATGGATGGGTACCGGTGTGGAGACAACCTCATGAATCCATGGAATCTGCATGTCAGCAGGGGACTGTTCGAGCTGGTGGAGGCTTTGTAATGGTGTGGGGGGTGTACTGTTGGAGTGATATGGGATCCCTGATATAGATACGACTCTGACAGGTGACACATACGCAAGCATCCTGTCTGATCACCTATATCCATTCATGTCCATTGTCCATTCCGATGGACTTGCGCAGTTCCAGCATGACAATACGACACCCCAGACGTCCAAAATTGCTATAGAGTGGCTCTAGGAACACTCTTCTGGGTTTAAACACTTCCGCTGCCCACCAAACTCCCCAGACATGAGCATTATTGAGCATATCTCGGATTCCTTGCAACGTGCTGTTCAGACGAGATCTTCACACCCTCAGATCTTCACACCCTCGTGCTATTACGGATTTATGGGCAGCCCTGCAGGATTCGTGGTGTCAGTTCCCTCCAGCACTACTCCAGACATTAGTTCGAGTCCATACCACGTCATGTTCCGGCACTTCTGCGTGCTCGCGGGGGCTCTACATGATATAAGGCCTGTGTACCAGTCTCTGTAGCTCTTAAGTGAAAACGACTGTTACATGTCTTTTTAGTGTATTGACAATAGTATGAGCGAAGAAATGAAACCTGTTGCCATTATCTTCAAAGAACGGATTGAGTTCTTTTTTAAATGTCCTTAAATACAGAAGTCAGAGACTCTAACTCCCATTCATACTAAATTTCTTGTTGAACAAACGTTACCACTTTAACACTTTCCGGTAAAAGTGCATTGGTTTGTATTTACTAGTTTCTCTTTATTCTGCAACCAAAAATTTTATAAATTGTCGCAAGACAATCCCCATTATAACAACTTCTTTGACTCTCCTTTGTTTGGTTTACCTTTCTTAAAAAATTTCACTTGCACGGTATGTGAGTTTTTACGCGTCGCTGGAGTGTTTGCTGTAGTATTCTGACATTCAAATAAAGAAACTCAGTTTACTGTTTTTAGTTGCTGTATCTTTCACGTTAATTATAGCTATGAGTGTATTAAAAGCGCGTGCTTATGCGTTAGTTCACGGTGTCTGCCCCACTGTCAATAACAGGTTTCCTCACCACCAGCTGACTGATAGTGCTCACACGACAGGAAAAACTAGTTTCATGCAGGCCTCTGCGCTAGCATATCCTGTGCAAGTTTCTTCATCGCTGCATTATTACTGCAACCGACATCCCTCCCTACCTACTTCCTCTGTTCAGGCTTTAATCTTAAACTTTTACCACCCACATTTCGCTCCATTAGGTAATTAACTGTTATGTGTGACTACATGTGCGCATATATTCCGCAAATGACTGTACAGCTCGTGGCGGTTAGTACTTAGGGACCAATTTTCCTTATTTTCTGTCGCATGCTGTTCGCGTATTCAGTGGGGGGAAAAGTGTCCTCTATATGCATTTGTACCCGCTCTAATACCTCTTTTTTTATTCATAATCTCTATGCACGATATACGATTGTGGCAGCAAAAAATTGTAAACATGGTCTCCAAGATGCATACCTTAAGGGATATGATCACTTGTACCTCTTCGCTACTGTGAAACACGTCTCTTCTACTGAATAAGTGGTCATACCTCTGGATGCATTTTAGCGAAAGGTTACCAGACTTTTTCTCGTTTTGAGCCGTCCTCCTACCTAAGGAAGTTTGTCGGTGGGGACGAACTACAGTAAACAATACCTGTGAGAAGGCGCAAAAAAAAAAAAAAAAAAAAAAAAAAAAAGAAAAAAAAAAAAGGCATATCTACAAGTGACCGGAAGTGCGTTAGGTAGTTAGTTAGTTACATGTTCCGTAGATCATTTCAATGATTCCTTTTGATTCCTTTATCGAAATGATGTGGAACGAGTCAGTTTACAGGATGTGTATTCATGCATGATTACTGTTGACATGAATGAACAAATTGTTTTATTCCTACTCATGTATCAACACTTAAAAACATTTATTATTTTCTCGCTATCAGTGTTTAAGTAGAAATTCGTTAATTGAACAGAAGGAATGGTCCATGAGAAACGATTTTAAATTAGGTTTAAAACTTGTTTCGCGGTCCGTCAGACATTTTATGTTATTGGGCAAATGATAAGAAAATTTTATTGCTTCGTATTGAACTCCTCTCTGAGCCAATGACAGCTTTAACAATGGCGATAAATGTCATTTTTCCCCTCTAGTGTTGTGAGTATGGACACCACTTTTTTCCCAAATTATGATGGGTTATTTATGACCAATTTCACTAGCGAAAATATGTATTGTGACGGCACAGTTAAAATGCCCAACTCCTATTTCTCTCTGATTGATGAGCTACCCCAGAAAATTATTCCATAAGACATGTTTGATGGAGTTTGATGGAGTTTAACAAAAGTAGTTTGAATAATGAAATTAAATTATATATTGGCAACGAATTGGTAAAGAAAGAGACTAGTGTAAAATTTCTTGGCATAACAATCCAAAGCAACCTGAAATGGGACACACATATTGACTCCCTAGCAACTAAGTTGTCAAAAAATATATTTGCAATCAGTACTATTAGCAAGTTCTGTAGAGACACTGTAGTCCTAAAGACTGCATACCATGCTCTTTTCTCCTCTCACTTGAACTACGGTATTGAAATTTTGGGGGCAACAACCAAAGCTAATCTAGATAAGCTACTCATTCTTCAAAAAAGGGGTGTGAGAATAATCTGTGGAGCAAAATATAGGGAAACTTGTCGCAACTTGTTTCCAAAAACA
The DNA here is from genome assembly GCF_021461385.2 of Schistocerca piceifrons. Lineage (NCBI taxonomy): Eukaryota > Metazoa > Arthropoda > Insecta > Orthoptera > Acrididae > Schistocerca > Schistocerca piceifrons. The sequence goes on along the minus strand of NC_060139.1, from coordinate 283,364,239 downwards.
GAGGTGTTAACTGTTATAAACACATACATTCTAAAAGCCATATTGCTTGTGAAAAGACTGCACCGAAACATTTATTCAGATTTCCACCAGTACAATACTAGAAATAAAGAAAGATTTTACATTGGCAGCCACGGAACAGCGCTTTACGAAAAGGGGCATCAGTACGCAGGTATAAAATTAGCTAATGCACTGCCTAGTGCAGTCATGGCTCTTCCTAGAATTAAACTGAAACATCAGCTTAAGAAAGTTTTAGTAAAATACCCTTTCTACACACTAGAAGAGTACAATACTTATATGAAGAACAACAAATGCTTTGTGAAATTATGAGAATAGAAATCAGTAAACATCTTATTGTAATTTTGTTGTAAATTAATGACGTATTCAGAAGAAATGAAATTTCTTACTGTTTCTTTGTACTTGTGCAGTGTACCATTCGATGTTGAATAAAGTTATTATTATTATTATTATTATTATCATTCTAGAGTGGAAATATGCAAAATATGTCAGGAGGTTGCTATGTTTGTTTTCAAGATTAGCAATTATACGAAGAGCAAAAGTAGCTGAACTTAATTGTTTCAGAAGCTCAGTAATATGCTTTTTCCATTTCAAGTTTTCATCAGTATATACTCCCAAGAATTTGGAGCATTCTACCATACTTACTGACTCCTGCCCTTGTGCTACATCAGTTGTTCGTATGATTCTACTTGTACAGAACTGAATGCAATGTGTGGTTTTTTTTTATCAAAAAAGAGTCCATTTTCAGATAATAACTTAATAACTCATTGGAGAATATCATTTAATAACTCTTCTGTTGCATTCTCTATAATGGGATTTATTATAGCAGTAGTATTTTCTGAAAAAAGAACAATTTTGTTTTTGAATGTGAAGCGGAAGATAATTCAGATATATAAAGAATAGGAGTGGACCCAAAATTGAACCCTGTTCGACTGCCTTTGTGGTTTTTATCCCAGTCACTAAAATTTTCTACCTTTCCGACATTGCTCAATTTTCAGCACAACTCTTTGCATTCTGCTTGAATGATATGATTCAGGCCAACTGTGTGTGAAGCCATGAATTACATAAAACTTGTGTTTTCCTAAGAGAATATCATGATCTTCCAAGGGAGGCACCCCTATTTGAAGGTAAAGATAAAATATCTTTGACGGTGTAGGTCTGAATAATTGAAAGCACACTTGAAGACACACTGGCAAGTGCGAATGTTCTGCCTGTGACGTTTTAGCTCCACACTCAAGAGGGCGCACTTTGCGTCCATCCAACAGGGTCGTCGGGAGTCAAGTGCGTAGATAATAGGGCCCGAACACGTTTCAAGTGATACGGATAGTGGCAGTTGTCGTGGACAGCGTTATTGTCGTCTTGAGGTAAAACCTGCCTAGTATGACCTCACGTATGCTTTCAGTCACTGAAATCTGCGCTGTCAAAGATCTTCCATCTTCACGCTCAAGTGGGTCCACCTCCCTTCCAACAGCATTTCTCGTCATATGTCCATATGACCTTGTTTCTTATCATCTCAAGAATAGTTTCCTGCAATTTGTCCCCATTTACAATTTTTTTTAAATTACAAATGTGTGTGAAATCTTATGGGACTCAACTGCTAAGGTCATCAGTTCCTATGCTTACACACTACTTAACCTAAATTATCCTAAGGACAAACACACACACCAATACCCGAGGGAGGACTCGAACCCCCCGCCGGGACCAGCCGCACAGTCCACGACTGCAGCGCCTCAGACCGCTCAGCTAATCCCGCGTGGCTGTCCCCATTTAACAAAAATTATTATCTTAATGCATTTCATTATGGTTGTAGTTGGCTGTATGGGGCACTAGACAGGCAGTCAAACAAATTTAAATCAGTTGTTTCCTTATCACTGTTTCTCGTACTTTCATACAAGCTGTAGCGACCTGTTACGACCCTCCTTAGCACGTTCCATGCCTGCTGTCGTGCCTACTTAACAAGGGCTGCGAACGCTGGAACGGAACTCTAGAAGTGGTCGCGCCGGCACCTTGTATGCTGTCTGCTTTCCCAGAAACCTCCTAACAGATCAGCCTTCCATTCGCCTTAGCCACTACAGGTTCCATATCGGTTACGAGCATTACCGCTAAATACGGAACTGATGTGGCGTGATCAAGATGTTCGTCACTAAATGTTGGATGCCATCGGGTTCGCTTATTTTTTTTTTTTTTTTTGGTCATCAGTCTACTGACTGGTTTGATGCAGCCCGCCACGAATTCCTTTCCTGTGCTAACCTCTTCATCTCAGAGTAGCACTTGCAACCTACGTCCTCAATTATTTGCTTGACGTGTTCCAATCTCTGTCTTCCTTTACAGTTTTTGCCCTCTACAGCTCCCTCTAGTACCATGGAAGTCATTCCCTCATGTCTTAGCAGATGTCCTATCATCCTGTCCCTTCTCCTTATCAGTGTTTTCCACATATTTCTTTTCTCTCCGATTCTGCGTAGAACCTCCTCATTCCTTACCTTATCAGTCCACCTAATTTTCAACATTCGTCTATAGCACCACATCTCAAATGCTTCGATTCTCTTCTGTTCCGGTTTTCCCACAGTCCATGTTTCACTAACATACAATGCTGTACTCCAGACGTACATCCTCAGAAATTTCTTCCTCAAATTAAGGCCGGTATTTGATATTAGTAGACTTCTCTTGGCCAGAAATGCCTTTTTTGCCATAGCGAGTCTGCTTTTGATGTCCTCTTTGCTCCGTCCGTCATTGGTTATTTTACTGCCTAGGTAGCAGAATTCCTTAACTTCATTGACTTCGTGAGTATCAATCCTGATGTTAAGTTTCTCGCTGTTCTCATTTCTACTACTTCTCATTACCTTCGTCTTCCTCCGATTTACTCTCAAACCATACTGTGTACTCATTAGACTGTTCATTCCGTTCAGCAGATCATTTAATTCTTCTTCACTTTCACTCAGGATAGCAATGTCATCAGCGAATCGTATCATTGATATCCTTTCACCTTGTATTTTAATTCCACTCCTGAACCTTTCTTTTATTTCCATCATTGCTTCCTCGATGTACAGATTGAAGAGTAGGGGTGAAAGGCTACAGCCTTGTCTTACACCCTTCTTAATACGAGCACTTCGTTCTTTATCGTCCACTCTTATTATTCCCTCTTGGTTGTTGTACATATTGTATATGACCCGTCTCTCCCTATAGCTTACTCCTATTTTTTTCAGAATCTCGAACAGCTTGCACCATTTTATATTGTCGAACGCTTTTTCCGGGTCGACAAATCCTATGAAAGTGTCTTGATTTTTCTTTAGCCTTGCTTCCATTACTAGCCGTAACGCCAGAATTGCCTCTCTCGTCCCTTTACTTTTCCTAAAGCCAAACTGATCGTCACCTAGCGCATTCTCAATTTTCTTTTCCATTCTTCTGTATATTATTCTTGTAAGCAGCTTCGATGCATGAGCTGTTAAGCTGATTGTGTGATAATTCTCGCTCTTGTCAGCTCTTGCCGTCTTCGGAATTGTGTGGATGATGCTTTTCCGAAAGTCAGATGGTATATCGAAAGACTCATATATTCTACACACCAACGCGAATAGTCGTTTTGTTCCCACTTCCCCCAATGATTTTAGAAATTCTGATGGAATGTTATCTATCCCTTCTGCCTTATTTGACCGTAAGTCCTCCAAAGCTCTTTTAAATTCCGATTCTAATACTGGATCCCCTATCTCTTCTAAATCGACTCCTGTTTCTTCTTCTATCACATCAGACAAATCTTCACCCTCATAGAGGCTTTCAATGTATTCTTTCCACCTATCTGCTCTCTCCTCTGCATTTAACAGTGGAATTCCCGTTGCACTCTTAATGTTACCACCGTTGCTTTTAATGTCACCAAAGGTTGTTTTGACTTTCCTGTATGCTGAGTCTGTCCTTCCGACAATCATACCTTTTTCGATGTCTTCACATTTTTCCTGCAGCCATTTCGTCTTAGCTTTCCTGCACTTCCTATTTATTTCATTCCTCAGCGACTTGTATTTCTGTATTCCTGATTCTCCCGGAACTTGTTTGTACTTCCTCCTTTCATCAATCAACTGAAGTATTTCTTCTGTTACCCATGGTTTCCTCACAGCTACCTTCTTTGTACCTATGTTTTCCTTCCCAACGTCTGTGATGGCCCTTTTTAGAGATGCCCATTCCTCTTCAACTGTAATGCCTACTGCGCTATTCCTTATTGCTGTATCTATAGCGTTAGAGAACTTCAAACGTATCTCGTCATTCCTTAGTACTTCCGTATCCCACTTCTTTGCGTATTGATTCTTCCTGACTAATGTCTTGAACTTCAGCCTACTCTTCATCACTACTATATTGTGATCTGAGTCTATATCTGCTCCTGGGTACGCCTTACAATCCAGTATCTGATTTCGGAATCTCTGTCTGACCATGATGTAATCTAATTGAAATCTTCCCGTATCTCCCGGCCTTTTCCAAGTATACCTCCTCCTCTTGTGATTCTTGAACAGGATATTCGCTATTACTAGCTGAAACTTGTTACAGAACTCAATTAGTCTTTCTCCTCTTTCATTCCTTGTCCCAAGCCCATATTCTCCTGTAACCTTTTCTTCTACTCCTTCCCCTACAACTGCATTCCAGTCGCCCATGACTATTAGATTTTCGTCCCCCTTTACATACTGCATTACCCTTTCAATATCCTCATACACTTTCTCTATCTGTTCATCTTCACCTTGCGACGTCGGCATGTATACTTGAACTATCGTTGTCGGTGTTGGCCTGCTGTCGATTCTGATTAGAACAACCCGGTCACTGAACTGTTCACAGTAACACACCCTCTGCCCTACCTTCCTATTCATAACGAATCCTACACCCGTTATACCATTTTCTGCTGCTGTTACCGAGCGAGGTGGCGCAGTGGTTAAATACTGGACTCGCATTCGGGAGGACGACGGTTCAATCCCGCGTCCGGCCATCCTGATTTAGGTTTTACGTGATTTCCCTAAATCGCTCCAGGCAAATGCCGGGATGGTTCCTTTCAAAGGGCACGGTCGACTTCCTTCCCCGTCCTTCCCTCATCCGATGAGACCGATGACCTCGCTGTCTGGTCTCCTTCCCCAAACCAACCAACCAACCTGCTGCTGTTGATATTACCCGATACTCATCTGACCAGAAATACTTGTCTTCCTTCCACTTCATTTCACTGACCCCTACTATATCTAGATTGAGCCTTTGCATTTCCCTTTTCAGATTTTCTAGTTTCCCTACCACGTTCAAGCTTCTGACATTCCACGCCCCGACTCGTAGAACGTTATCCTTTCGTAGATTATTCAATCTTTTTCTCATGGTAACCTCTCCCTTGGCAGTCCCCTCCCGGAGATCCGAATGGGGGACTATTCCGGAATCTTTTGCCAATGGAGAGATCATCATGACACTTCTTCAATTACAGGCCACACGTCCTGTGGATACACGTTACGTGTCTTTAATGCAGTGGTTTCCATTGGCTTCTGCATCCTCATGTTGATCATTGCTGATTCTTCCGCCTTTAGGGGCAATTTCCCACCCCTAGGACAAGAGAGTGCCCTGAACCTCTATCCGCTCCTCCGCCTCTTTGACAAGGCCGTTGGCAGAATGAGGCTGACTTCTTATGCCGGAAGTCTTCGGCCACCAATGTTGATTATTTATCAAAATTTAGGCAGTGGCGGGGATCGAACCCGGGACCGAAGACGTTTTGATTATGAATCAAAGACGCTACTTTTTTTTTTTTTAATCTCATTTTGTTCGTTGCATCTGCTCGGGGCGGACGTCGTAAGACATCCGTTTAAGTTCGTTGTTGATCGATTAGCTCAGTTTTTTTATTACAGAGGGCTGCTAACCCTCTGACCGAACACGCTGAGCTACTGTGCCGGCTGTATTTATGTTCGTTGTTGTTCGATTGACTCAGTTTTTTTTTTATTACAGAGGGCACATAACCGTCTGACCGAACACGCTGAGCTACCGTGCCGGCTGTCCTAGACCACGGGCATATGGGCTCAATAACGGATTTACCACGTTTAACGAGAGCTGCAATTTATTAGACAAAGGGCAAATTTTGTTCTGGCCTTTCTGCTTTTCACTAAGATCGTCAGAACACAAGAAAAACTGAGGTCTTTAGCACTAGTCATAATTTGGTATTAAGTAAAGTTTGCAGAAATAGTCTGCAGTAGATGCTACTTTCTCTTAGTGTATAACTTCAGTCGCTCCAAATCTGTGAAGGTTTTGCTTCATGATCACATTTACGGAACCACGAAGTGTGAACGAATAAACAATACTTCCCGGTGGACAACGGCACCGTTAACTATTTCTTGATGCATCAGATTGTCTCCTGCCAATCTATATCTTCCTTTAATCAAGTTGGTAACAATACATCCATTCCAAACGACACAGTTTAGTACTCAAATCAGGTCCAGAGTCGAAGATCGTGTAAAATCTGTCGAAGAAGAAGACTGCAGGCGACCTCAGACGTCGCCAGAAACACGTTTCGCATCGCCTGAAGTTGCGTTGTCCAGAGTGCTATGAAATACGGTGCTGTTTGCTCCAGCGTCTCGAAACGGCGGCAGTGCAGACTTTTCGCGGGACCACGCCACCAGGAATGAGACCGGCTTCCCAGAAGTGCGTGTAGCTGTGTGCGTGTAGCTGCGTGCTGCGTGCCGGCTCCCGGAAGCCGGCGGCGCCTATCGCAGAGCCCTCTATCGGCGCGTCGCGGAAGCGCTGTTGCCACACGTAATTATTATGTAATCGCCGCGCGGCGGCGCCGCTATTAAAAATGTGCGCTACGGTATCGCTTCGGCCACTATCTGGACCCGCAACGCACCGCAGGGCTGCCTGGCAATAACTGCACACGGAGACACCGATGTTCTCCAAAATACTGCGGCGTGGTCGACACAGCATGGGTAGCCCCAGGGGCCAGCCATGTTCCCCGAGAGCCTAGATGTAGGACAGAATTATTGTCTGACGTTCCACGGTTGGTGGATATCAAGAATGAACAGATGCGTTGGGCTTCCCGCTTCCAACCTAAAGCGGCCCGCAGACTATAAGTTTTATTGCTCACCAACATACTGCAACATGATCGATTAATGGCGTTCTTCCAGGAATTGAACCGTTGTCGTTTTCATTTTGTCCTCAATATTTCGACGAGCGAGTTTTGTTATATGTGCTCGCTGCCGGAGCGCCAACCAGATTTTGAACTACTATTGGTCTGAAACTTCCTGACAGATTAAAACTGTGTGCCCGACCGAGACTCGAACTCGGGACCTTTGCCTTTCGCGGGCAAGTGCTCTACCATCTGAGCTACCGAAGCACGACTCATATCAGCGCACACTCCGCTGCAGAGTGAAAATCTCATTCTGGAAACATCCCCCCGGCTGTGGCTAAGCCATGTCTCCGCAGTATCCTTTCTTTGAGGAGTGCTAGTTCTGCTAGGTTCGCAGGAGAGCTTCTGTAAAGCTTGGAAGGTAGGAGACGAGATACTGGCAGAAGTAAGGCTGTGAGGACCGGGCGTGAGTCGTGCTTCGGTAGCCCAGATGGTAGAGCACTTGCCCGCGAAAGGCAAAGGTCCCGAGTTCGAGTCTCGGTCGGGCACACAGTTTTAATCTGTCAGGAAATTTCATATCAGCGCACACTCCGCTGCAGAGTGAAAATCTCACTCTGGAAACATCCCCCCGGCTGTGGCTAAGCCATGTCTCCGCAGTATCCTTTCTTTCAGGAGTGCTAGTTCTGCTAGGTTCGCAGGAGAGCTTCTGTAAAGCTTGGAAGGTAGGAGACGAGATACTGGCAGAAGTAAGGCTGTGAGGACCGGGCGTGAGTCGTGCTTCGGTAGCTCAGATGGTAGAGCACTTGCCCGCGAAAGGCAAAGATCCCGAGTTCGAGTCTCGGTCGGGCACACAGTTTTAATCTGTCAGGAAGTTTCATATCACCGCACACTCCGCTGCAGGGTGTAAATTTCATTCTGGAAAATTCCCATAGTGCTCAGAGCCATTTGAACCATTTTGGACCTGGGCAACATGAAGACTACATTAGGGAAACTCGTATTTGTGACTTCACCGGTGTCATGGTTGCGTTGGAGTTGATGGCCGTCATTTCCAGCACATTTTGTAAGATACAGTCGAAATGGTGCGTTCGTTGCGTCAATGATGGTATTTGCAGTTAACCGTAACTAACATACATAAAAAATATATAAAAAGGTACAGTACACAGTAATGTGATCTTATCCCTATTATCTCTTTAACCTGGCTTCTCCGACCCGAGTTGCCTACCTCGAATAGTTCACTGGAGCTTCCTCTGTGTCCTGTCAAATTTTAGCACATTGCATAAAGTGTCCGCTCATGCCGAAACTACCACCGTCAACACCGCTACCAAGCATTCAGCGTAGCTCGACGGCTGTTCAGACTTTACTGTGGCCTCAGCCCGGTATCTTTGGAAGATCTTTTATAAAATGCCTTCTATAAAACGTTTGACCCTCTGCTAGGGTACTTTTACAACAACTCTTTTAAACTTTTGGCGTTATCCGTGTTGTGGACGTTAGTCGCTATGTTTGTTGAGCAGACAAGACATACTGAAGCGACGTTAATACACAGATAACGGTTTCGAGCGTCACTCCCTCGTCTTCAGACTGTCCGTGTTTTAATCTCAGGTAAATGTTGGATCTTGCCCTTACTTGTTTTGGATAATACTACCATACTGAAGGCGCCGCTCTCCACACTCGTCGGCTTGTGGCCAAGTACGTCACATCACGCTTCGGATGCCTTGATGGAGTCGCAAAGTTAGAAAAGGAAAATAGTCCATTAGGAACCAGTGTAGCAAGTCGTGGCGCGTAATTAGCAGGCTCCACTTGCAGTCCGAGCGGTGCCGAGCTGCAGCGCCGCAACACCAGAGAGGCCTGGCCTCGACACCGCACTGGGACCACACCAGAGAGGCTGTGGGGGAAGGGCCCGCACATGGAAGCTATGTGCCGCGTCCCGGCATTCGTCTGCGAGCGTGCCGCTCCGCACCTTGCAGTTGTTGAGGAGCAATTTTGATTTCTGCTCTCGGATCACATCCTGCAAAGATACAGACCACATCATAGTGTGAAGCTGCAGTGACACCATTACATAAAGACAGTAACACACATTTAAAAACACTCACGTTTAGAACATGATGACCAGCATAAATGTAATTCGTATATCTGTAAATTTCAGTTCATAGCGCAGTTTGAGATATTTGAACCTAGGTGCCACTATTCTGTGAATGTAACAAGTAATGCCATTTGCTAGAAGCGTAAATAACTATGTGCAGAAATGTTGTCATTTTCCTGAACGAACGAACTCGTAAGTGCTGTTATTATTTCCGTGAATAATTCTTTCATAAGCACATCAGCAAAGATTTTATTTTTGTAATAGCTTTGAGCACAGTAAGGCTCTCTGGCGGTTAGTTGGTGTGTGATAAAATACACCAGGAGCAAGTGTTCCTGATGATATAAGAATGCACAAGGGAAATTTACTTGAGAAATGACAGTATATGGGATATTAGAAGACGAGGAAGACACTATGGAATCATTGATGTGACATCGCCGTAAAATGAACGATGAAGGACGCGAAGGTTGTGTACCACTAAAAAATGACAACAACGACCTAGCTACGTGAACCTTCTCTCTGTAAAGTGCAGTTTCCCAGGAAATTAGAATCTTTTTACTATCAATGTATATACCCTTTATTAAAATCAATAAAATGGATGCTCCTGTTATCTGACTACTTTTTTACCCCTCTGTCACAAAACATTTGACACTGAATGACATAAAACGTACCGTTTTACCACTGTAGTTAACTGATGAAATCCAAAACTGTACAGAATTCCTCGTATGAATAACCTTCTGTAATGTCCACCCCCGGTAGCTGAGTGATAGCCGGCGCGGCAGCTCAGCGTGTTCGGTCAGAGAGCCGGTTGGCCTCTGTAATAAAAAACTGAGTGGAAGAATCAACAAACGAACTTGACTGGATATCATGTGACCTCCTCAACGACCAAACACAACGATCAATAGCGAACAAAGTGAAAAAAAAATGGTCAGCGCGACAGAATGTTAATCCCCAGGGCCCAGGTTCGATTCCCGGCTGGGTCGGCGATTTTCTCCGCTCAGGGACTGGGTGTTGTGTTGTCCTAATCATCATCTTTTCATCCCCATCGACGCGCAAGTCGCCTAAGTGGAGAATGTAATTATTGCCTATAAGTATCAGAACAAGAAAGGACCAGGACAGTGGAGAGGATCCACCACCATACGTGAAGACGTACCCGACACCAACGCGAGGTACAACGGGATTAGCGAGGAACGCGCCCAAGAAGAGCAACGTGATCCGTTATTGTTTTGTACGGACAGAAGCAGTTTTTTTGAACCATTACAAAAAAAAGTTCACTTATTTACGTTTCCCAGAACTCATCTATGTAAAAAAAAAAAAGGCGCTTAAAGCGTTAAGCTTGATATCCAGGTTCGAGTTCCAGTCGGGTACAAATTTTCACTTGTTACCATTGATACATTTCAACGGCCAAATGTAGATAGCGTCATTAAACTTTTGAGCATTTAAAAAAAGAGATTAACAAACCTAAGAAGGGACCACGAAGTGTAAGAAGGGAGAGAATTCTTCGACCTATTTTTCTTTTTAAAAAAAAAAAAAAAGTGGCGTCAAATCGAAAGGCTTGCACCCGACGAACGGTCTACCCGACGGTAGGTCCTAGTCACAGGACATTTACATTTTTTACCTTCTGTAATTCATACTTGCAGGGAGTGGAACGTGAAACCAGCCCATCGTACGCAACGATAGTGTTCCATTGCGACCGCGCGACTGCTACGGTCGCAGGTTCGAATCCTGCCTCGGGCATGGATGTGTGTGATGTCCTTAGGTTAGTTAGGTTTAAGTAGTTCTAAGTTCTAGGGGACTGATGACTACAGATGTTAAGTCCCATAGTGCTCAGAGCCATTTTTGTTCCAGTGCGTCCGCGCGCATCAGTAATAATGGAAAACGAGAAACGCCCTCCAAAAAGTCACGCAGGAACTATCATTTCCTCTGATGTACCGACACTGCACGGAACTTTGTTGTTGTGTAAGGCAGCTGCAGCCGCAGACCAGTGAAACTTCTCGAAACCAGTTGAGAAAAAGGCCTCGTTGTGTGCAGCCGGGTTAGTGTGAGTCAGTGATAATGCCTTATTCGTTACCCGAGCGCGTAGCCTTGTTGAAGCGTTCATTCGCTCTGTATCTTTTATGAAAACAAAGAATTTGTTTCAGCAGAAATCTCCAGGACGTTCTGTGCCAGCAACAAGCACCATACAGGAATTGACTGAAAAATGGCGGCGTGCAGGATCGGTTCAAAATGCTCCCAGCAACAGACCATCACCTGTCTGCACACCCGAATTAAAGAGGCAGGTGCAGGAGATAACGACAAGAAGTCCTTCCTCGTAAGTCAACCAAGAGACTGAGTCGACAGATTCATGTGAGTGAGAGAAGTTGCAGACGTGTTTTAAGGGAACTAAAGTTAAAAGTGTACAGGATAAGTGTAGTGCAAGAACTTAAGGAGCCTGACCTGCAGAAGAGAGTGGATTTCTGTCCATGGGTTTTGAGAAATGGTTCCACTAAAGCTCGTCATGAGTGACGAGCTGTGGTTTCACCTGTCTGGATGCATAAATTCCCAGAATAACCGGTATTGGTCGAAAGAAGATCCACACGCGACCCACCAGGTACCCGTACATGGCGAGAAGATTGGTTGGCTGAAATGGCTCTGAGCACTATGGGACTTAACATCTGAGGTCATCAGTCCCCTAGAACTTAGAACTACTTAAACCTAACTAACCTAAGGACATGACTCACATCCATGCCCGAGGCAGGATTCGAACCTGCGACCGTAGCAGTCGCGCGGTTCCGGACTGAATTGCCTAGAACCGCTAGGCCACAGCGGCCGGCTGAGAAGATTGGTGTTTGGTGTGCCATTTCCGCCGCACGCGTTATGGGGCCCATATTCTTTGAGGCGACAGTGAACAGTGGCGTGTATCTGGGAATCCTGGAGGGGTTTTATTCAAACTTGACAGATGAGGAGCGTCAGTTACGGGCCGGTTTTGCATGCCGCACCATGTAGTAGTTTAGTAGCATGTGTGACAGTCTGAGTGGTTACTGAGTGTACAATGCCTGTAAGTTACTGCGTAGTCCAGAGCGACTTGATATAATTTGGCAACTTTCTCCAAAAATCCAGTGCAGTCAAACTTTTATTCATGGTGGAACACGGGAGGGTCCACAGCATATTCCTCTTGAAGATGCAGAAGAAAGGGCAGCTAGAATGTTGAAATACGCAAACATTCTGGTTCTTGTGCACAGTAACCCGAATGAGTGACCCTTCGTCATGATAGGAGAAACACCTAAAGAGCGTCACAGACTCACCTGCGCTCCAGACTTCGACCTCGACACCCTGTGGCCTAAAGGCGTCCGTCACTGCAGGCGACGCCTAGCATCACGTGAGTAGGAGGACTCGCCGCTGGCGTCAGGGTCGGCCGTTATTAGAGCGAGTTGCTGTCCACTTTATGTTTAGTGTTGTGACCACGTGAAACTACCTTCGTCTGGCCATAACTGTGGGCTCTCTGACGGCTGTGAAAGAAGGCTCATCAAACTAGAACATATGAAGTATTAATTCACTTTATTTCATAAACTTTGACGCATTTCTTTGCCACAGGAGTACTTTATCATGTGCAAGTATCATCGACTAGCAAAGCGCCACTTGATGCACTAATTCACAAACTCTTCTCTTGCAGTACAACATACAATATGTACGAATGTACAGGTCTACCATAAACTTTAACAACTCGTTGGTACACTGTGTCGTTGACTCCTTCAGATGACGCCACAAACTGGGGCAGAGTGCTTGCGTGCTCCATATCGACCTCCAGTGCGAGGGCGCTGCTGCGCTAGAGGGGAGCAGTGGGATTCAGGAGCACCTCCCATACATCAACATCTACAGGGATACTCTGAAAATCACACTTAAGTGCTTGGCAGAGGGTTCGTCGAACCACCTTCACAATAATTCTCTATTATTTCACTCTCGACCAGCGAGGAAAATACGAACACCTGTATCTTTCCGTGCAAGCTCTGATTTCCCTTACTTTATAATGATGATCGTTTCTCCCTGTGCAGGTCGACGCCAACAAAATATTTTCACATTCGGAGGAGAAAGTTGGTGATTTAAATTTCGGAAAGATCCCATCGCAACGAGAAACGCGTTTGTTTCAGTGATGTCCATTCCAAATTCAGTATCATGTCCGTGACACTCTCTCTCCCACTTCTAAATATTACAGAACGTGCTGCCCTTCTTTGAACTTTCTCGATATACTCCATTAATCCTATCAGGTAAGGACCCTCCACACCGCGCAGCAGTACTCCAAAAGAGGACGGACAAGCGTAGAGTAGACAGTCTCTTTAGTAGATCTGTTGCATCTTTTAAGTGTCCTGCTATTAAAGCACAGTCTTCGTTCACCTTCTCCACTACATTTTCCATGTGTTCCTTCCAGTTTAAGTTGTTTGTAACCGTAATTACTAGGTATTTGGTTGAATTTGCGGCCGTTAGATTTGATTGTTCAAGTGTTCAAATGTGTGTGAAATCTAAGGTCATCAGTCCCTAAGCTTACACACTACTTAACCTAAATTATCCTAAGGACAAACACACACACCCATGCCCGAGGGAGGACTCGAACCTCCGCCGGGACCAGCCGCACAGTCCATGACTGCAGCGCCTGAGACCGATCGGCTAATCCCGCGCGGCTTTAGATCTGATTGATTTATCGTCTAAGTGAATGGATGGCCTCATACTTTCATTATTTACGGTCAATTGCCTATTTTCGCACCATGCACATATCTTTTCTAAATACACTCCTGGAAATTGAAATAAGAACACCGTGAATTCATTGTCCCAGGAAGGGGAAACTTTATTGACACATTCCTGGGGTCAGATACATCACATGATCACACTGACAGAACCACAGGCACATAGACACAGGCAACAGAGCATGCACAATGTCGGCACTAGTACAGTGTATATCCACCTTTCGCAGCAATGCAGGCTGCTATTCTCCCATGGAGACGATCGTAGAGATGCTGGATGTAGTCCTGTGGAACGGCTTGCCATGCCATTTCCACCTGGCGCCTCAGTTGGACCAGCGTTCGTGCTGGACGTGCAGACCGCGTGAGACGACGCTTCATCCAGTCCCAAACATGCTCAATGGGGGACAGATCCGGAGATCTTGCTGGCCAGGGTAGTTGACTTACACCTTCTAGAGCACGTTGGGTGGCACGGGATACATGCAGACGTGCATTGTCCTGTTGGAACAGCAAGTTCCCTTGCCGGTCTAGGAATGGTAGAACGATGGGTTCGATGACGGTTTGGATGTACCGTGCACTATTCAGTGTCCCCTCGACGATCACCAGTGGTGTACGGCCAGTGTAGGAGATCGCTCCCCACACCATGATGCCGGGTGTTGGCCCTGTGTGCCTCGGTCGTATGCAGTCCTGATTGTGGCGCTCACCTGCACGGCGCCAAACACGCATACGACCATCATTGGCACCAAGGCAGAAGCGACTCTCATCGCTGAAGACGACACGTCTCCATTCGTCCCTCCATTCACGCCTGTCGCGACACCACTGGAGGCGGGCTGCACGATGTTGGGGCGTGAGCGGAAGACGGCCTAACGTTGTGCGGGACCGTAGCCCAGCTTCATGGAGACGGTTGCGAATGGTCCTCCCCGATACCCCAGGAGCAACAGTGTCCCTAATTTGCTGGGAAGTGGCGGTGCGGTCCCCTACGGCACTGCGTAGGATCCTACGGTCTTGGCGTGCATCCGTGCGTCGCTGCGGTCCGGCCCCAGGTCGACGGGCACGTGCACCTTCCTCCGACCACTGGCGACAACATCGATGTACTGTGGAGACCTCACGCCCCACGTGTTGAGCAATTCGGCGGTACGTCCAACCGGCCTCCCGCATGCCCACTATACGCCCTCGCCCAAAGTCCGTCAACTGCACATACGGTTCACGTCCACGCTGTCGCGGCATGCTACCAGTGTTAAAGACTGCGATGGAGCTCCGTATGCCACGGCAAACTGGCTGACACTGACGGCGGCGGTGCACAAATGCTGCGCAGCTAGCGCCATTCGACGGCCAACACCGCGGTTCCTGGTGTGTCCGCTGTGCCGTGCGTGTGATCATTGCTTGTACAGCCCTCTCGCAGTGTCCGGAGCAAGTATGGTGGGTCTGACACACCGGTGTCAATATGTTTTTTTTTTCCATTTCCAGGAGTGTAGATTTGCAATTTCTTTTCATCTTTTTACGACTTTACTAAACGATAAACGAGAGCATTATCTGTAACCGATCTAAGAGGGCTGCTCAGATTGTCTTTTAAATCGTTTATATAGATGAGGAACTTCGGAGTACCTATAACACTACTTTGGGGGAGGCCAGAATCACTTCTGTTTTACTCGACGACTTTTCGTCACACTTCACTAACGTCTGTGGCATCGATATGTGTTGCCGACTTCAGAGTGCCACTATGATCACTGGACGATACCATATTTAATTTGGTCCATTGCAGACGTGAAGCTTTATGTACCCTTGCGAGCAATTGACGTTTTGGAGGTGCCTCACTCCAAATAATCCACGGGTGTAGTTCCCTTCGCAATGTTTGCTCGGAAGTTGGTTAATATGCAGTTGCATTGTCTGACACTAGAAATTACTGCCCGACTTAAAACCCACTGTAACTGACAAGGCGCTATACTCGTCCCTGCCTTAGAACAGCTTTATGACCACAGCTCTTATATCGTGTTATATGGCTCCTTTCTGCCATTCTGCGACGTCTCGACGTCCCCCCATCTTAACGTGGTGATATGCACACCGTTTGATCGCCAAGACTTGCGTTAGAGGTGGAGGGTTATACGACCATGTTTAGGAGACCATGTTTATTATTATTGTATGACCGTACACTTATGTAAGAAAATGCAACACCTACAGCCGTCCTTATGATGTCATTTTTTGAATGGCTACCAGTTCGGTGCTTTAGTGCACCATTTCATGCCTTAGGAGATGCTGAAGGGGTTAACACCATCCGTATACACGATGCATCAGTGGCCAACATCTATAACTGTTTTTCGCAGACTACCTGTAACCGCGATGTTGATGGTTGGAGACACAACATCGTGGTTGCAGGTAGTCTGAGAAACCCAGTTATAGATGTTGGCCACTGATGCATGATGTATGCGGATGGTGTTAAACCCATAGCTTCTGCTAAGACCTGAAAATGGTGCACTGAAGCACCGAAACTGGCAGCCATATAGTAAATGACATCATAAGGTCGGCTCTAGGTGATGCATTTTATTACACACGTGTGGGTTTTTTTTCTGCTGCCATCATCTTTGCCTAGAGATCATGCGAATAAGAAAAAGAGAGATTAGAGAGAGTATGTATGTGCATACAGAGTTATTTTTTTCCTCACTGAATACGCGAACAGATGCGACAGAAAAAGAGTGAAAATTGGTACAAAGTACCCTCAGCCACGAACTACGCAGTAGTTTGCGGAATATATATACAGATGTAGTCACATTTTATAGCTAATTAGCTAATGTAATGAAGTGTGGGTGGTAAAAGTTGTAGAGGGAGATTAAATCCTGAACAGAGGATGTACATAGGGACGGATGTAGGTTGCAGTAATAATGCAGAGATGAAGATACTTGCACAGGATATGCTAGCGCAGAGCGCTGCATGAAACCAGTTTTTCCTGTCGTGTGAGCAGTGTCAGTCAGCTGCTGGTGAGGAAACGTGTTATTGACAGTGGGGCAGACACCGTGAACTAGCACATGAGAGCGCGCTGTTAATACACTCATAACTATAATTAACGTGAAAGAAGCCGCAACTGAAAAAGAGCAAACTCTACCTTTATTTGAGCGTCAGAATACTTCAACAAACACTCCAGCGACGCGTAAAATCTGGCATACCGTGCAACAGATTTTTTTTTAAAAAAAAGGTCAATCGAACAAATGTGTGTCAAAGAAATTGTGAAAATGAGGATTGTCTTGTGACAATTCATAAAATGTTTGTCTACAGAATAAAGAGAAACAAGTAAATGCAAACCAATGCACTTTTACCGGAAAATGATTGAGCGGTAATGTCTGCTGAAGAGAAAAAGATCGTATCGATCCGGCTTAGACTGTTTGATTTGCGTGTTTACGGACTTTCGAAACAACCCAAATCATTCAAAGGTAATAGCGACAGGCTTGATTTCTTCGCTCAGACCATTGTCTGTTTTTTGTGCCCTCGCCGGCTGCGGTGGTCGTGCGGTTCTAGGCGCTGCAGCCCGGAACCGCGGGACTGCTACGGTCGCAGGTTCGAATCCTGCCTCGGGCATGGATGTGTGTGATGTCCTTAGGTTAGTTAGGTTTAAGTAGTTCTGAGTTCTAGGGAACTGATGACCTAAGATGTTAAGTCCCATAGTGCTCAGAGCCATTTGAACCATTTTTTTTGTGCCCTCGTCTTTGTTTGTTTATCAACAAACTAACACGTGTAACGATCATTTAGTTGAAAAGCAATTTTCGTTGTTATCTGGTACTTAGCAGGAAAAGCAAATACAAAGGATAAAGCCAAAAGGCTCTATTTGCTGCTTTCTACAAATTGTCTGATGTATTTGCAAGTACATATTTTCTCGAGTAAATAAATGTACGAGGGCAGTGTTTCATAATAAGGAAAGTCCCTCGTAACCTCACTTTCAGCATTCAGAAGCCACACTGCACAGCATTAGCTGTTACAACGCCGGTAATTTTATAATTTGAATAAACAGGACCGCTGCGACTGTTAGACTTCGTTGCTGGAGAACAGGACCGGTTTCGCAAACTAAAGTTGCATCTTCAAGTGCTTCACTGTATGCAAAGGCATAAAAGGACACTTCATCCGCAGGCTGTCTAAGTAGAGGTTGGGGATGCCCTTAGCCCCCCCCCCCATACACTTCACCATAGACGCTCGGACACTCGTGAGTCATATGTTTGAATTACTGGATATAAATGTTGGAAATGGCTTTATCTGGTTTAAATAGAACTTTTCATCTATTGAGTGTAAGTAGACACAGACATTACCGCTTTTATTTGTCCATTTCTTGGCATGGCAAAATTTCTGTTGGTTCTTTTATCCCTCTGTACACAGTGAAGCACCTGAAGATCCAAGTTTGATTTGCGAAACTGGTCGTGTTCTCCAACAAAGAATTCTAACAGTCGCAGAGGTGCCACTTATTCAAATCGTGGAATATTTCGGGTGAGGTTGCGCTGCATGTTAAATTAGTGTGTACCGGTAATTTTGGCGCTGATGTGTAAACGAAAACGATCAGTGAAAACAGACGAGAGTCAGTACGGGAATAAAACGCCAGGGGCGCTGCAGTAGAGGCACTTGTTTCGAGTAGTCAAGTGAGACAAGAAAGTCGATCGTGTAAAAAGGGGCTTAAGGTGGTGCGCGTGTAGTGCTGGGCGACTAACGCGTTGCTCTCTTTCTGGTGTGGCCACTTGCGGCCGCATCGCCGCGTACAGCGAGACTGAGGACTCAGGTCTGAGGGCACGACACGACGCAGCACGCGATATTCCCGCAGTGACGCGGCGATTCCTTTCTGGCCTCCAGCGCTGGCCACGCTCCAGCCGTTCGATTAGGCCGGGCCCGCGCTGATATCGGCCGTCCAAATGCGCTCCTTTCAGCCGCTGATGGCTATAAATTACCAGCGCGCCTTTGGGAGCGGCCCTGGGAACGAGAGACGGACTTACCATTACTCGCTGGAAATAAAATGACGACACGAAAAATGAGAGGCGAGACGAAACATGTAATTAGTACGGTGCGGCGAGAACGCAGCGGCGCGGCGGACGTCTTAATTGGAGTGCCGCTCTCTCGCGAAGCCGTCAGGAGCGGCTGTGCCGGGGCGTGGGTGGGGCGCCGCGTCGTCGTCTCGTTACTCCACTGTATAACGCGGGGGACGACGCGGAGCGCCGGCCAAGGACGGCGGAGCGAAACGGACCACAGGGCACGAGCGGACTGCAGCTAGATGGCGGCGGTGTTGCACCGCCCTCCTCCAGGACAGCATTCGACGCTGTACTTGTTGCTCGAGATTTCTGACATACTCCTCTCCTTGTACGTTTCGTCACAGGGTTATTTGTTAAGCGTGATAGCGTTACGGAGATGTTCAGCAAAGTCAAGTGGCAGACTCTGCAAGAGAGGCTTTCCGCATCGCCGTCTAGCTTGCTGTCCAGGTTTCGAGAGGGTGCGTTTCTGGATGAGGTATCGAATATATTGCTTCCCCCTACTTATACCTCCCGAGGAGATCACGAATGTAAAATTAGCGAGATTCGAGCGCGCACGGAGGCTTTCCGGCAGTCGTTCTTTCTGCGAACCATACGCGACTGGAACAGGAAACGGAGGTAATGACAGTGGCACGTAAAGTGCCCTCCGCCACACACCGTTGGGTGGCTTGCGGAGTATAAATGTAGATGTAGATTAAATAAGGCAAGTCACTCAAGAAAAGGGGCAAGCTGCGTTGGTAACGCAGCACAGAGAGTAACCACAAGGTACCACACAGATAAAGGGATGTAAACGTAAAAATTTCAAACTACGTCCAAACCACACCCAAGAGACCTGAAAGTAACAATTTGCACGCATATTTTAACACGACAGCCTGCTGTAAAGGGAATAGACACTTTCTTCAATCGCAAACACGTGGCCGTCGACGCACAGGGGCCGGCTAAGATCGGGTCATATTCGCGTTAACAGCTGAAATCATCTTGACAGGAACACGAGGAGGGCCACTGCTCCACAGATGGAGTTGTCTCTGGACTTCCACCGGCCGCTAAGGTGACCGCGTGACCGGCAAAACCTGTCACTGAGGGCTCTTTTGAAGCGGAAACGGTGAACGATTGCGCGTGTGAAGGCTACCCGCCGATTTCTGCATTAGGTTATAAGTTACTGCAAGTTAAATGTTATAAGTAATTCCTGAAATGTAAAAGTGAAAATCTCGGCAACGCATTATCCAATTGCATCAAACGTGGTCTCTATGGGTACATTTTGTAGAACTGTATCGGACTGGGATAGTAGATTTACTGAAATTATTCACATATTTAAATGAGAAGCAATTAAAAACACCTTTCCTTACTAAATTAATAGAGAAAATTTAAAGTAGCGGCAGTACTGTAAACTTTAGATATATGGGAAATTATTTACTACATAATTTAAATTGTTTCTTAATATTTACACTTATAAATCCGAAAACGGAGGAAAACCACAGAAATTATAGTTCATAAATAAATAACTATGGTAGATAAAAGAAAACTGAAAACAGCATAATATTTCTCGGAAAATTTCCGTGTAATTTGTTGTATCACGTGTGTATATACGGTTAAAATCAAGAATTTCAGTAATTTTCACTTTCAGTAGTTTAACTGACTTCAGTGGCGCTTGAACGAGGTTTCGTGGGTGAATAGCGGCAATTTGGAGTGGGAGTCTAGGTTCGGACGCCGTTAAAGGCGGTCAGGCTGTGTTATTCTGTGTTAGGAGAAAACTTTATCTGACAAGCTGTGAAATAGCGGCTAGTTCACGTGTGTGAATTATTCAGAGTTCCTACTTTCGGACGTAAGTATTTTTCGGCATCTGATGAATTTGTTACTTTTGGGTTGAATGTGATACAAGCCGGGCTTGTAAGGTTTCAGTGTTTAGCCATTGAGGAATTTATAGTTTTATTTGCTGTGTAACTTTAACGGTTTTCCAACGATAACTCACGCAATTAATTCCGGGTTTATTCAACCGCCTCCAAGATCTCTACTCGGTCAGACTGGTGAAATTAATTTATTGTGAACTGTGACTTTCGATTTATTCTGTGTTCGTATTGGAAATAAAGTCAAATTTGTGAAACTTTAAAAAATACATGAGAGCGTACGTGATTTTTCCATAGCAGATCCTGCCTGCATTTATATGAAATACTTTTGTGGAATATTGGGTGCATGGAGACGAATGTGAGCTGGCGTCCAATGGACGAGGGCGTGTAATGTGTGGTTAATTGTTTTCGTGCAGTAGCACGTGGGGGATCCGAGCTGATGTAGAACTTGTGAATAATATAGAACTCCGATTTTCAGCGATTCTCTAAGTTAGCTAATCATACCGCTGCGCGTGCAGATGCAGGCGGCCCGCTGAATACAGTTAGTAGCAGTTGCTGTCACAGCGTAGACGATGGCAAACGAAACTGCTCAGCCTTTGCCTCCGGTTCGATCCTTATTACCGATCTATGTCCAATTTTTGTGTCGCTCTCTTCTTCGGTTTTAGGAAACTAAACGAAGAACACATTTGGAAACACCGTCTGTGGTGGGCCGCTTAAATTTGCACACACAACGTCCTGACAGACTAGCTTCAGTGCTAATTAACTCGGAGACGGCGCAACGTATCGAATTTTTTTCTTAACAATTATTTCTCAGCACAACCCACCCTGCAACAGCCTTACAATATGTTCAGACTGTTTATGACCACCTCGTATAATCCAAAAGGGACTTTGCCTTAGATGTGCACAAAAAAAAAATCGTGTGTACGTAGCTGTGAAGAGAGGTAAGAGGAAGTCGACATACACACATTAGAAAAGTTTTTCTCTGTGTCTCACCAAATTTTATCCTGGTACTGATCAGGTGTTATAGTAGAAATGGCACACGGAACTGAGAATGTTTCGTGAAGTCGCAGTCTAGGGACTTTAATGTTTAAATGATGGAGGTGGTTCATTTGCAGTAACATACGCATACCGGGCAGCTACAATGCCACAACTGCTTGGCTCTTGATATTGTCAAAAGTGTAAAACAAAACATCTTAGTAACGAAGCCTTCGGACGCACACAGACTATACGTTGCGTTGTTAATTGGCGTCGTTTTTTCCCTTACATTTGTCTAATAGTAAACGCAACTAACTCTGATCATCGTCCAAGTTAATATGCCGCCGTTAACACTAAATTTACTTTTCAACGCACTTTACCAAGGACTCACTCAAATCATCGAGCAGTGAAAGAGAAGCCAAATAATTATTTAAATAATATTCGCTGCTACTGTGTAGCGGTTGAAGTGGTCGGTTCTGAGGCTAACATTTTAGACACAGTTTTATGTGTATTGTATCACTTCAAGATACACGATATTTCTTTTTTTTTTTTAATCGTAGGCAACATCTAAGAATCGGCATACGAAATATTCCAATTAATCGTATAAAAGATATTTGACTTTCGTGACTTTACGTATAAACACAATTGGCCGAATTTCGACCACAGCGATACTAGCAGAAATTTTTCATCTGGTATGTTGGCGACTTTGGAAGAGATAAGCGTTATAGCTTGCGCACATAAAGAGGTACTTTTCCTTGAGTTTGGTACGGCGAGTTGCAGAGGAGAGACATTCTGTGTGTGTGTGTGTGTGTGTGCGTGCGTGCGTGCGTGCGTGGCGGAGTGCGTTTGGCGAGGCAGACTCATTGCTCGGCCGGTCGCACACGCGGTGGCGACAAAGCGCCCGGCGGCCGCACACAAAGAGATGCGCTTAGCTGGGGGAGGAGTTGCAATTAGCGCGCCGCTCGCAGACAGCGAAAGTCTCCGATTGCGGTTCGGCGCTGGAGTGCCATTCACAAAAGAGGCGTTGGCCGAACGCTAATGCGAGCTGAGCGTCCGCCCGAGCAAACCAAAAGGCAGAAGAGACATTAGCACGGTATGAAAGGAAGCACAGAGTGTACTCACCAACCCGACAGTCGTCTTACTGCACACGTCAGCAACTCCGCCGTCCACGGCGAGAAAATTAATATTCTCGTACCAGTATGAACTTTTTTGTGCCCGTGCTCTTCATTAAGTTGCGGAAATGCAGAGTACTGGTAACTTTGCGAACAATGAAAGGTTGTCGGGTCAGTCAGCCACCACCTCCAAGAATTTATCAACAGAAAACAAAAAAAAACTTTTATCCATTATGAATGTTGGAACACTGTGACTGTGATGAATAGAGGTTTTCAGAAATAACTGGAGATGTTTGTGCTGATTCAATTTTTATAATACAGTGACTGGTATTTAGGCAACTAGCGACTCATCATCAAATGGTAAAAACTGCTAATGATCGTTTGTAGCACTTGCAGTCGTGTAGAATTATTAGCAGGATTAAACCAATAGATCCTAATAATTCTACACGACACACACAACGCTACAAACCATCACTGAAATTGTGGAACACCTGAGGATGAGTTGCCTGGCGGCTCGAAACAGGTCGCGGTATAATAGAAATTGAACCATCACAAAAGGCGACTGGTTGCAGCTGTTTCTGAAATCTTTCATTTAGGAAACATCTTCCTGCATATCCACTCAAGTAGTACGTAAATGCTAGGTGAATAAGTTAGAAAAATGTCGCAAAATCTCTGTCATTTCTTTAATACTAACTCATAGACCCGCGTATTTGCGCACGAAGTTGACGATGAACCTGTTGTAATTCAATGGCTCCCGCAGTAAACCCACAGACATCCAATTCGATCGTGCTAAGCGAATTAACTGCTTTGTAATAAGCCTATCTACTACACTGAGTATTTCTCTACCCTCACCACCAGGAAGAATTCAACCTCCGAAGTGTGACTGTCAATTATCTTACCACGATTAAGAGTTCGAAACACACCATATACAGGGTCATTATAAAATACATGAAACGTTTCAAAAAATCAGTAGAGATAAATGTCCAAGAACAACGTAACAAATGATGCAGCATATGAAAGACAAATTCTTGAAGTTTACAATGCTTATAAATTTTCTCTGTGTCCATCCTTCGTCACATAGCACACATCTAACCGGCAGTCAAATTGCGTCCACACGCGAGCCAGAATATTAAGAGTGACACCGAGGGAGATGGCGCAGTGGTTAGCACACTGGACTCGCATTCGGGGCCGGCCGCTGTGGCCGAGCGCTTCTAGGCGCTTCAGTCTGGAACCGTGCGACCGCCACAGTCGCAGGTTCGAATCCTGCCTCGGGCATGGATGTGTGTGATGTCCTTAGGTTAGTCAGGTTAGCTCTTAATCGCCCACGAAGCATTTTTCAACGCTGTTGGCTGAGAGATGTTAATTCAGCACCAGCTCGATAGGTCAGCTCTGTGGGCTTCACAACACGTCCCTCACACAACCCACTGCCTGTCGGTCGGCCCGAACGTTTCGCATCGCACAAGCAGCAATCCTCTTCACTGTCCTGTTGTAAACTCGTGGTGTCTTGTGGAACTTGTCACGGAAGGTCCTTTAGACACAGACTACCTATTAGTAATGGGCAAATTCTAGCACAGAAATTAATTTACTGTGCCAGATTCACCGTCATTTTCAGCAACCATTTTCGGTGACACCCCTGTCGGCGGTTTTATAAACTAACTTGCTGTCAGCACGTTCAAAATAAAACTTTCATATACTGAAGAGTCAAAGAAAGTGGTACGTCTACCTGATATCGTGTAGGGCCCCCGCGAGCACGCAGATCTGCCGCAACACGACGTGGCATGGACTCGACTAATGTCTGAAGTATTGCTGGAGGGAACTGACACATGAATCCTGCAGGACTGTCCATAAATCCGTAAGATTACGAGGGATCAGCGGTCCCATATCGCTTCAACTGCATACGCCCCACACCATTACAGAGCCTCCACCAGCTTGAAAAGTTCCCAGCTGGCATGCAGGGTCCGTGGATTCATGACGTTGTCTCCAATCCTGTACACGTCCACCCGCTCGATACAATTTGAAACGATACTCGTCCGATCAGGCAACCTGTTTCCAGTCATCAACAGTCCAATGTCTATGTTGACGGGCCCAGGCGAGGCGAAAAGCTTTGTGTCGTGATGTCATCAAGGGTACACGAGTGGACCTTCGCCTCCGAACTCCGAAAGGCCATATCGATGACGTTTTGTTGAATGGTTCGCACGCTGACACTTGTTAATGGCCCAGTACTGAAATCTGCAGCAATTTGCGGAACGGTTGCACTTCTGTCACGTTGAACAATTCTGTTCAGTTGTCGTTGGTTCCGTTCTTGCAGGATCTTTTTCCGGCCGCATCGATGATGGAGATTTGATGTTTTACAGGATTCCCGATATTCACGGTACACTCGTGGAATAGTCGTACGGGAAAATCCCCACTTCATCGCTACTTCGGAGATACTGAGTCCCATCGGTCGTGTGCTGACTATAGCACCACGTTCAAACTCACTTAAGTCTTGATAACCTGCCATTGTAGCAGCAGTAACCGATCTAACAACTACGCAAGACGCTTGTCTTACATCGGCTTTGCCTAACGCAGCGCCGTATTCTGCCTGTTTATATATCTCTGTATTTGAATACGCATGCCTAAACCAGCATGTTTGGCGTTTTACCATATATTCGTCTCGAATATTTTCTTTTTCAAAACTGTTTAATTAATAATTAACGTCAACGTGTTTTATTCATGCGAGCGACTATTTCTGGAACCGCCTGTGACCGGAGAAGGCTGCCGCGCAGCTCCCTCCCATGTCGTGGCCCGAAGAAAATATAGTTTTTCCAAAGTTACACGTCCCTTTAGTTTGGCTCAGCAAAATATTTAATGCATTTTGCGATGAAAGACCTTGGTTTAGAGTAAGCAGCATCGTGGAATTCTTCTGGTGTGATAATTTTACGTGACAATTAATTAGTTTCACGCTCTTTTTACTCGTCGTGTGTTCGCTGTAGAAAAGTAGCGATAGTTAATAATTTTCATGTAAATACAATGTTATTCACAGTTATTTTTCGCCCATCCTCGAAGTTTCAAATCTATAGTTGACGTAAAACCAAATGGGTATATTATTCTAGAAGAAATCCGATGGTGATATCTTGCACAGGAAAACTGCAACGCTTGTTGTTGTTGTTGTTGTTGTTGTGGTCTTCAGTCCAGAGACTGGTTTAATGCAGCTCTCCATGCTACTCTATTCTGTGCAAGCTTCTTCATCTCCCAGTACCTACTGTAACCCACATCCTTCTCAATCTGCTTAGTGTATTCATCTCTTGGTCTCCCTCTACGATTTTTACCCTCCACGTTGTCCTCCAGTACTAAACTGGTGATTCCTTGATGCCTCAGAACATGTCTTACCAACCGATCCATTCTTTTAGTAACGTTGTGCCACAAATTTGTCTTCTCCCCAATTCTGTTCAGTACCTCCTCATTAGTTATGTGATCTACCCATCTAATCTTCAGCATTCTTCTGTAGCACCACATTTCGAAAGCTCCTGTTCTCCTCTTGTCTAAACTATTTATCGTCCATGTTTCACATCCATACATGGCTACACTCCATGCAAATAATTTCAGAAACTACTTCCTGAAACTTAAATCTATACTCGATGTTAACAAATTCTTCTTCAGAAACGCTTTCCTTGCCATTGCCAGTCTACATTTTATATCCTCTCTACTTCGACCATCACCAGTTATTTTGCTCCGCGAATAGCAAAACTCCTTTACTACTTGAAGTGTCTCATTTCCTAATCTAATTCCCTCAGCATAACACGATTTAATTTGACTACATTCCATTATCTTCGTTTTGCTTTTGTTTCTGAAACGCTTATGGATATTAAACTCGCTGTTTGCAGCAAGAGAAACGCGTTCAATTTATAAACATATATTATATAGCTCCTGCAGGGTGTTCGTATTACCAACAAACTTGATCCTCCGACTATCGTCTACATCTGCATCTACATGATTACTCTGCAATTCACATTTTAGTACCAGTCGGAGGGTTCATCGAACCGCTCTCAAACCATTTCTCTACCGTTCCACTCTTGAACAGCGCATAGGGGAATAAATGGCTCTGAGCACTATGGGACTTAACATCTGAGGTCATCAATCCCCTAGAACTTAGAACTACTTAAACCTAACTAACCTAAGGACATCACACACATCCAAGCCCGAGGCAGAATTCGAACCTGCGACCGTAGCGGTCGCGCGGTTCCAGACTAAAGCGCCTAGAACCGCTCGGCCACATCGGCCGGCGCACAGGGAAAAACGAACACTTCAGTTTTCTTGTCCTAACGCTTATTTCTCTTATTTTAATACAATGATCATTTCCCCCTGTGTAGGAGGGCGCCAACAAAATATTTTCGCCTTCGGAAAAAGCAGGTGATTGAAATTTCGCGAAAAAAGCCTGCAGCAACGACAAATGCCTGTTTTAATGACTGCCACTCCAACTCACGTATCATGTCGGTGACACAATACAACAGATCAGAGAATTAATCGGGATTCGCCAGTGAACGTTTCTAGTTACAGCGGCGGTGTAACACGTGTGGTAATTTTCTCCCACGTGCCGCACAGTGCGGACGCTGCGGAAGCTCCGACGCACGGATGAGAGCAACGTTCCGCAACATCTCACTCCTTTCTCAGTCAACGCCTTCCCTTTCAAGTTCTTGGGCCGTATATGTACTGTGGTTTCTGTACAAATTGTAAATAACGATTTGCACAATGATAAGTTCAAAATATTAAATAGCGTTTCTAGTCCACCCCGTCAGAAGCTTTTTCTAAAACTATGAATGCTGTAAATGCAGTTTGCCTTTCTTCAGTCTATAATCTAATAAAGAACCTTAAGGTCAGTACTGTGTCATGTGTTCCTGCTTTTCGCCGGAACTCAAATAGATCTTCTCCCAGGCCGGCTTCCAACAGTCGCTCCATACGTATTATCGTTTTGCAACTTACGAAACAGATGGCTCGATAATACATCTTTCACGACCTGCCACACAGTAAGCCTATATGTACACCCTCATCAACGTACCTTGCAAGCACCACACAATGCATGGCGAAGGGTACCTTATACCATCATAAGTCATTCCTTTTCCTATTCCAACCCCAAATGGAACGAGGAAAACACAACTCCTGTATGCTACCGTATGTCAGTAACCTCTGGTGTGGTATAACTGTAAGATAGGACATGAAGAAAACATGTGTTCCACGTCGGTCCCTTTAATAATAGTACGCCCGCTTTGTATCACTGTTCTCTTCTGAATGATGAATGAGCAGTTGTTGTGCCTGCAATGAACAAGAGATTGACGGGTCATTGTTTTGAACTGTCCACTCCCTCTTTCTCTCTTCTTGACCTAACTGCAGTGGTGTGCAGGTAGTAAGCTGCGTGGTGTGGCGTCGCACAGTAGCAAAGGCCACACACTGAATCGCGCAAGCCAATGACGTCACCCGTAGCTTGCACTTAACGGTTGGTACAGAACACTTACCGTTGATATTCGTGTCTGTTTAGGCGTGGCTGAGGTTATTTGCCCATTGTAATTTTTACTGTGGGTGACACAAAACTAAGAGCACGAGTATTACGTTAACACAGCGATAGGTTCTGTTTTCCGAGCTACAGTCGCAGGTTCGAATTCTGCCTCGGGCATGGATGTGTGTGATGTCCTTAGGTTAGTTAGGTTTAAGTAGTTCTAAGTTCTAGGGGATTGATGACCTCAGAAGTTAAGTCTCATAGTGCTCAGAGCCATTTGAACCATTTGTTTTCCGAGTATATTAATTTTTCGAGTCGCCACTTGGCAACGCAGGCATTCACGTTCATTGTGCATTCCGACGGATTAATGCAATCCCTGCACTACAATGAGACACCCAAGACGTCTAGAATTGCTACAGAGTGGGTCCACACTTCTGAGTTTTAACACTTCCGCTTCCCACCAGACTCCCAGTTACTGAGCAATCTGGAATGCCTTGGAACGTGCTGTTCAGAAGAGATCTCCACCCCCTCGTACTCTTGCGGATTTATGGACAGCCCTGTAGGATTAATGGTGTCAGTTGTCTCCAGCACTACTTGAGACATTACTCGAGTCCATGGCGACATCCTGCTTCGGCACTTCAGGGTGCTCGCGAGTGCCCTACACGATATTAGGCAGGTTTACCAGTTTCTTTGGTTCTTCAGTGTACTGGGTGATCAAAAAGTCAGTATAAATTTGAAAACTGAATAAATCACGGAATAATGTAGATAGAGAGGTACAGATTGACATACATGCTTGGAATGAGATGGGGTTTTATTAGAACCAAAAAAATGCAAACGTTCAAAAACTGTCCGACAGATGGCGCTTAAACTGATCAGAATAGCAATAATTAGCATAACAGAGTAAGACAAAGTAAAGATGATGTTCTTTACAGGAAATGCTCAATATGTCGACCATCATTCCTCAACAATAGCTGTAGCCGAGGAATATTGTTGTGAACAGCACTGTAAAGCATGTCCGGAGTTGTGGTGGGGCATTGGCGTCGGATGTTGTCTTTCAGCATCCCTAGAGATGTCGGTCGATCACGATACACTTGCGACTTCAGGTAACCCCAAAGCCAATAATCGCACGGACTGAGGTCTGGGGACCTGGGAGGCCAAGCATGGCGAAAATGGCGGCTGAGCACGCGACCATCACCAAACGAAGAGCGCAAGAGATCTTTCACACGTCTAGCAGTACTTCGTTTTTGTTTTTGTTTTTTTTTTTTTTTTTTTGTTCTAATAAAACGCCATGTCATTCCAAGCAGTTTCAATTTTTACCTCCCTATCTACATTATTCCGTGGTTTATTAATTTTTCAAATATATATTGACTTTTTGATCACCCGGTATATCATTAGTTGAAGTCCTGCGCGTACACAATAGGATGGACATCCATAAATTGATATAGTAGATGCTTTTCGCACGCCTAGCATTTTTACCAGAGAGAATTCACCCCAGTTTGCATTCGATCCGGTGTAAAGCGGACTTTACTCGCAAGCCGGTTTTACTGTCGGAGTCATTCAGCTGACCGACACGATAGTGAGCGCCGCAGCGGCAGAGTGCGCAGACTGCGGCGCGGCGTGCAGCGGCAGCTCGCCCGCCTCCTGTGCAACAGCGAGCCGCGCCGCTGGACCAGGAAGAGCAGCGCACCTGCGGCCCGTCTGCCGCTGCGCGCAGCCGCGGGTCGTCGGCCTACCTTGGCCCGGATTCCTGGCCGACAGCCGGACAGCCGCGAGGCAATGCGATGCGGTGCGCCGCTGCGGCCAGCGCCGGGCAGCGGCCGAGGGCCGGCCAGGTGCGCCGCTACCCATTCCTGTCAGACTCTGCGCACCGGGTGCTCTCGTCCGCGCCAGGACGTCACCAGCTGAAAACATCCCTGTACAGCCCGCGTAAAATGCTGTGGCCGCTAGATGTGCAGTCGGCTGGGGGATCGCTCAGGGCGCTGTAGGGGAAATACCGAGTGCTGGAGGGGAAGGGCCGTTCTAGACTGAAGCCAACGCTCACATTTTTTGTAAATATCAAGTTCGGCACCTTGTAACACGACATCCTCCTCCTCTAGCATTACTTTTTCTCAACAGTACTTGTCGATACCAGTATTATTCTTCAAATTTTGGACAGGTCAATAATATCTCAATTGCTTTCCTGAAAACCTTCATATAATTTTATACACAGTACCTTATATATTAAGCTAAAATTTATGAAAATGAATTACTTAATAACATGTTTTAGTCTCGGTGTTATATTCGTTAAGTACTAGTTCCGAATGTACAGTTAAAATCATTTTCTTAGAAACATTTAAAATTACAAAATATTGGCACACTTAAAATTTCTATTGTTAATCACGCAATACTGCACTGTTTACTATATTTATTTCTGGATTCATTTGTGAAATAATAATCGAAATTAATAATATAACAGAAACAAGAAGAAATTCATTTGTTAAGTTTGTAAACCGTATGGAATATGGTTATTTATGCAGAGTGTGAGAGTCGTATGCATGCCTCTGATGCGATCGGAAGTATTTTTGTATTTTGTGCGAAGAATGTAATTGCGGCTTTGTTAATGTGAAATATCAAAAGACTGTATGATATACTAAATTGTGAGGAAAACAAAAATTCTGCAACAACAATCTTCAAATTTATGTAGATCAATCCAGCCATGAGAACCTAAAACGTGACCTTTTCAGCTTCAAGCATCAAACCCTAGGCAAGAAGAACTGGAGTCAAATCTGCATGAAAAGCTAAGTAAACTAGAAAGTTTATTGCAATCCTTGCTCCTCTCAAATCTTCATAAAAGACAGATGTGACCAATAGATGGAATAAGGAAGGAGGGAGGAGATTACAACCTCCACTCCCACATTTGTGTGCTGATCATTCAAGATGATCTGCCGTCACCTCTGCTTTCGTTACTATCGAAAAAGAATTTCACTGAAAATGCAGTCATTTGTTTTCGCCTGGCTAGTTAACCATTTCTAACTTCCAGAGAAACGTCCTGAATGGGAAATTTTGAGTAAAACCTACAAATTTCTCTGCCTGTCATGTCAAAATTTGCTTCTTTTACCAAAACAGAGCGGAGTTGACGCTGTCTTACCTCCCTAACAAGTTGCGCAGAAACAATTGCGAGAGAGTTCCGAAACAGTGATTTATTAAGTGAGGAAGGTTAAAAAGAACAGCTTTGTTACAAAAAAAGTGCACTGTCTTCATATATGTTATACCAAAATCCATAGCATTTCTCATTTCACCAGCTATCGATGGCTGTTAAAAATTACATTCTTTCACCGAAAAAGTATGTAGTCAGTGGAATAGCACGGTAGATAATGAAGTTTTACGTAATGGCGATATGGTAAAATACTCTCGTCTTTGCGTGTTGTCATTTTCCAAAATCACGTTTCGATATCTGAAACCGTTTATCAAATATGAGGGATGTTGTGGATATTTCACTCTGGCCTTATCGCTGGCACGGCGCGATTGCAAATGAGTGTGTTACATCGTATCTACCCAAGTCTAAAGAAAAATTCAATATGTTGGCTAAATTTCATACGCAACAACATATTATGTAATATGCACCAAACGCAAAATCACAGCGACCTCGGTTTTTCACTGCACACTTTTCCGGATTTCGGCCACTGTCTTACTTTCATGTAAATATCATAATAACTATGACCATTAATGAAATTCTGGACACATCATAATGAAGCTGACATATAAACTTATAAGTAAAGCAAAAACGATTTTTTTTACCGAATAGTTGTAATGTTCTTGCTTTAATTTGAGGTGTAAGCGGTGCTGATATTCAAGATAGTAAAAGCGGGTTAAAAGCTGTGAGCTGTCTGGGGAAGTTAACCTTGCATTACTGCGCAACTGTTTCACCAGGTATCCAGTCTAGCTTACCAAATTCCCAACCAGACTAACATTAATTATAATCTTTTAATAGTCATACGACAACCAGGTGATTTATATATATATATATATATATATATATATATATATATAAGAAAATTTAAATAAAAAGAAATAAATCAGTTTATATTTGGACATTTATTTTAACATTTAAAATTTCAGCATATTAAACTTGATTCATAACTGGTGCCTTGTTTAGGATTGTGAAAATGTAAGTTTCTAATCTTACAGAACACATCAAATATGGAGCCAAGATTGGGAGACTGCATACAACACTGCATTCATAAAATAACACACGAAGAACGTTGAAACATATGCAAGTGGAAATTAACCACAACCAACCGATTCAATTTTCACCCAAAGAAGTTACGTTCGTAGCACAATCCTGTCCGTCATGTAATTACCACTCACTGGTATAGTAAATTCATACTAACTCTCTGTGAAATCTCCCGAAAGAAATAGCTGAGGGCTACTTTGATGATTACACCACATGCCACACGTGGTCAACTTGGTTTACACAAAGCGTGTAACTCCACAATAATTTTGATAATTAAAATAAATTAGATCGAAAAGCAATTTACAAAAGAAAAACCTCGAACTGGTTACTATCATCTTACTATTAACCTGATGGGTCAAACAATTGTATAAGCACGTGGTACTGGTCTCACAAAGTACACCCCACGTGGGTTGAACATAAAGAAAAGTTGCTATATTGAAAAATATTGTCAAGACGAGACTTTATAATCTCACGCACATTCGCATTGAAGATTGATGATGCTAGTTAGAGTTACTGATCAACACGTGGTTCCACTTTACTCACAAAGTAGTGACAAAGCAACTACCGGAATATATTCTGAGCTTCACACTCGAATTACACTGCGTAGCAATTTAAGATAACATTAGATATTTTAGAGCTAAACCTGAAATAAAGGTGATTAAATTTTCAGTTAGGCTGAACTTAAGAAATCCATTGTCCTACGGACTTAGCAGACACGCGCTTTGCCGGAGATCTTACCACTTCAGACGCTCGCCGCGGACAGACTGACCTGGTCCCTTCCTGAGGGTGGCTCACAAATACAAACGGAAGTGGCCAGAGAGGCAGCTTCCTATACCAACATGACAAGGGACGGACAGGACCATACTAAGGTAGAAACCTCTTTGCTTTTAGAAAGCGTAGCTACCTGTTCCGACGTTGGTCCTACTGTTCTCTAGCAGACAGGCTTGTCTGCTACCATCCAGCATGCAACTAGAAATACATTTGCTCATTCATCCTCACACACAGAAGGGAAGGGGGATGACAGTATATTACCATATACAGTATATAAAAGAAAGCGGATGTAGGTTCCGTGTGAGACTGTGTGACATGAATTACATATAAACTGTGTTTTAAAGTGTAGTAGTGTGACAGATCGTTCTTGTTTATGTGTAAAAGTAACACGTTTCACTGCTCAGTCTCCTCCCAGATAGTCAGAAACACCACAGTAAATTTAGAAGAGGAATTTATGCCGTAAATGACAACAGATTTAAGAAATTAACATGAAAGGAATCCAACAGAGACCTTTCATAGTTTCTGTAAAATCGCTTGAGAAAGATTGCAGGGTGCGCGTGGATTCTGTTATCGCTGACCGGCCGAAAGGTGCCAAACACATATCGGCCTCCCCTGCTGAACAAACGAATGAACTCGTCCAGCGCTTTGGACGAAAACTGTTCACTGTGCATCGTCCACTGTATCCTGCGCGAGCTGTACTCCACGCGGAATACTGACAAGGACCACTTTCCTAAACGTGTTCAAAATATACTCTAACTTAGCACCCGCCGCTAAGCTCATGTAGACTGTAAATCACTATCTGATCTGCACAGACTTTTTTGTTTTCTGGTTTTCCTTTAATCGAATTTTTAAGTTGCTCTAACTTTTCATGCTAATTAAGGCCATAGAACCATGGTCTTTTCCGAATGCAATTCTGACCGGAAAGCGATTCTGGTCGCTGGAGTCCAAGGTTTTTACTAATCATGTCCTTTGGGTTATTCTGGTGATATTTCCATAAAAACCTTTCCTCCCACAACAGATATTTCCTTATATCCACCCAAGAAGTCATAGACCGATCGTCATAGATTTAGCTTTAAATTTTTTTTAATATAACGAAATGTTTTCTTAAAAATTTTCATCCCCTACTTCACCATCATAGGCGCTCAATTTCCAAAAACAGTGAAACACGTACTTTTTTAAATTTCTAACAGAGAAGCTAAATACAAGGCTTCATAGCTTTAGCTTTGAAATTACTTGCATAATGGAATAGTTCATAAAATATTTCATCCCCCATTTCATCCCGTTAGGGATGGACTTCGAAAAAACCTTCTTAAACGACGCCTACAATGCGAGATCAACACTCTCTCCATTTTTCAAATTTCTATCAATAGCGGTTGGGGCCGGACGATGATGAGTCAGACAGTCAGGACACTGGTGTACAAAGAAGAAGAAGAAGAAGAAGAATAAGAGGTGGTAAGGTGGTAGTACTCACCAAAACAAGAAACATAAGTCCAGTAAACACGGTTCCGGAAACGTGTACTTTCAGAGATAAACAAATGTTTATAAGAAGGGCTGCGCGACGCCTGGTTGCGAATATTAGCAGAGTCGTTGTATTGGCGCTCCGTCAAATGTGTCGGCAGGATATTAGGATGTCTTACTCACAGTACTCCAGCCACCATTAGATGGTCTGCAGCCAGTTCTGTGGTTCAAGCCTTTTTATAAGCTACGCCAGTTTCCGTCGCGTTTATGTGCATTATTGTACAGTACTGTCAAATGGTTCAAATGGCTCTGACCATTACGGGACTTAACACTTGAGGTCATCAGTCCCCTAGAACTGAAGCGCCTAGAACCGCTCGGCCACTCCGGCAGGCTACAGTATTGTCAACTAT
This sequence comes from Schistocerca piceifrons, assembly GCF_021461385.2. Classification (NCBI taxonomy): domain Eukaryota; kingdom Metazoa; phylum Arthropoda; class Insecta; order Orthoptera; family Acrididae; genus Schistocerca; species Schistocerca piceifrons. The sequence continues at coordinate 283,329,137 of NC_060139.1, read as the reverse complement.
GGGTATGTATCATAGTGTTTTACCTTCTTCCAAACGCAGATTCACTTATGTGTTTCCTATTACTGCGCTGTTCGTACGTATGTATGTTAACCGGGGACCTAGAAACGACGGAGAGGCTCCGTCCCCGCCGCAGCCGCAGTGGTCCACAACCCCATGACGACTACCGCAGTCTACTTCATCCCTCCGCGCCGCCCCACATCGAACCCAGGGTTATTGTGCTGTTCGGCCTCCGGTGCCCCCTCCCCCCCTCCCCCAGGGAACGTCTCACGCCAGACGAGTGTAGTTCCTTGGTGTATGCGTACATGGAGAACTTGTCTGCGCAGCAATCGCCGACAGAGTGTAACTGAGGCGGAACAAGGGGAACCAGCCCGCATTCGCCGAGGCAGATGGAAAATCGCCTAAAAACCGTCCACAGACTGGCCGGGCGGATTCGTGCCGGGGACCAGGCGCTCCTTCCCAGTCCGGAAAGCCGTGCGTTCTACCTCACGGCCAACCGGGCGGGCTCGATGATATAGTACATTTACATTTTCTCTCTTCCACCAGTTGTTAGCAATGGAAGCCTCTACTCGACAAGTGAAATGGCGGAAACGATATTCTACTGTGGTTTAGCAAATGGACGTAGCCTGCGAACCCGTGTCTTCTATGCTAAAAGATATCCACAGCGGACACTGACCCCTGATAGCGTGTTTGGCAGACTTTTACAGCATCTGAGGGACATTCCACACGCCTGACATGGAGGAGCGTGCGCTACGTTCGGTGGAAGAAACCCCTGGGAGCAGTGTGCGACGATTAGCAGCAACAGAAGGCGTGTCTCACTCTATTATCTGGGGGTACTTCATGAACAACTTCTGTACCCACATCATCTACAGCGTGTTCAGGCCCTAAGGCCACAGGCTCATCACGGCAGACGGCGGCTCTGTCAATGCCCGCTGCAGAAGTGAGCCGCAGATCCTCTGTTCGCCAAGATTTTATTTATCGATGAGGCAGGGTTCACAAGAGATGGTGATGTGAATTTCCATAACCAGCTTGTATTGGGAGATGTAAATCCCCAAGCAGTTCAGGAAAGAGGGCATCAATACCGATTCACAATCAACGTATCGGCAGGCGTACTTGGCGATGGATTAATAGGGCCTTACGTGGTACCAAAAGCGTTTCCCTGAGACGTGTGGACGATGTGGACTTGTAATTTTTTATTTTATTTCATTTGCTGTCATGTGCAAATGGCCTGCCTCGGTGTTACCAAGACAGATCGTGTTTTCTCAATGTGAAATTGTACATGTACAGATTATGAACTTATTGTTTCAGCATAGTCTGACACTCTTGCAACTTTAAATACTTGTAAAACTAATTGGAAATACTTAGCTCTTTATTTGGCACAAACAGAAATATCGCGGAGAAAAAGCATTACGTTACTTAAATTAGAGGTATATATGTGAACAATTTTATATACATTGTTTCAAACGACAGTATGTAACATGTAAGTATTATTGCCCACAAAAAATCCGTGGATGCTTTAATAAAAGTACTAAGTGTTGTACTTGTGGCTGAAAAATGGTTGCGTTTTGAACTATTGCATGTGAAATGTCTTAAAACTATTCCACATTTTCCTCATTTTACAGTCGACTATATATCAGGGCAAAGTCTGTATCTTCGCTTTTGGCATATACTCGGGCCAGCTGAGGGTGGCACATACTTCATATTTCATTCACTGGCCAGGGGTCACTGTTTTATTCTTCTTCCAGTCTTGTTGTCAATCTAATACTCAACGCCACGCCTCCTCTTCCCAGAAAAGATAAGTCCATTTGCAATGTCCCATGTAAGAAGTCGCTAACACATTAGTGTAATAAGTCACCTTCAAGACTTCCTCTTTCCATAAACAAGAAGTCTTCGTTGCACATTAAAATACAGCGCCACAGAATCGAAAGAAACTGCTACACGTGTAACTGACGCTCACATAACCTTGCACGTTGTCTGCTGAATATGCACGCTATTCACAAACTTTTCGTCAGAGACAACAGAATATCGCTCTGTGTGACAGCTTAAATGTTGCTTGCAAGTACCATTGCCCATCCAACGACGAAACTTAAAACATGTTGCAGGAAACATTATGTAATTTTGATACTGCTTGAGAGTGATGTTGCGAAATGAAGGGTTAAAATTAACAGTTTTCATATTAATAAGATAGAAAAGAGTTTAGATTTATAGAACGCTAGCGCCAATTCTGTCCAGGAGGGAGAGCCTGAGAAAGTCATCTAGCCTATCGCTCTTGGACAGCTTCCATCCGGTCTATTACTACTATTCGTCATCCGAGGGCGAAAGCCTCAGCAGTACTTTGAGCGTCTCACTCTCATGTGGAGTGATTCTAAATCTACGTTAGGTTAATTTACATATCTAGTATTAACGTCTTATTAGCACTTGTTTTCGTGACCCTTCGCTGACTATCCTTCTAGTCTTATTCTGTCTTTCTCTGTCTTCGCCTGTGCCTCTGTTATCTGATCTGCTACCGATACTGTCGTCATTTCTCTCGCTAGTATTCCTCTTGGAATTATGTGTCGCTTGTGCTCGTCGCTGCAAGTGCTCTACTCTTTATGCAGTTCCCTAGATACTCTATCCGCACAGTCGTTGAGATCGGTCCACAAGGTTTGGTCTATAAGTGCACTGCATCTGCATTCCTTCGTGCTCGATATCTTCCTTGTCGGCGAGTCAGCAAGTGAGCAACACCATGTGCATTGTACACCAGGATTAGTTCTGTGCAGGGAAATGTACGAATGCGACCTACCGATGGGAAACCCGTACAGTGTCCATTTAGTAGCTCCAGAAGAACCGATGGATACACGAAAAGGACAGAAAAATGGAAGTAAGTGATAAATCACAACAAGGTATTCGTAAAAAGTTAGATAATTCAAATGGTCTGCCAATGATCACCACAGATCTCCTAACAAGTACGTAGAGCAAAACACTGTTCTGTATTTGTCTTTCCCCTATAATATTTTCCCCCTCCGACTCTCTCTCAGACCATGGCGTTGTTTCCTGAGGTCTTAAAACATGTCTAACCATTTAGTCCCTTCTTCCAGTCAGCATTTTGCACATATTGCTTTCCTCGTGGATTCTGCAGCGACTCTCTCCTCATTTCTTGTCTTTTGAAGAGCGCATTTTTTTTGTCCTTGTGTAACAATACAGCTGTAACGCTTTTACGTTCTTCCTTTCCGGTTTTCCCACAGTGCGTGGTTCACTGTACGCTCGGCGCTGAAATAAAGAGCGAAGACATTAGACAAGAGTTACAGGTATAAGAACATAAACTCGACTGGTATGAGCACTTCTTACGAATGGAAGAGTGGTGTGAAAAACTCTTTGCCCTAGAAACGACATGTTCGAGGCCCAGAGATGAGATTGGTGGATGACCTTTGAATTCCTATTTCAATTCCAATGGAATGCACTATACAGTTCCCTGCGAAGATTTTCAGTAGCAGACGATTTCTCACCGATGTACACCATCAAACGCACCCTCACCTCGACAATTGAAAATAAATTTCTGTTAATTGCGAGAAGCAACTGCTAGAACTGCAGCTACTTTGGGCTCCAGCGTTGATTCGGCAGTAATGATATTGGTTTAGGGACATTAGATGTCTGAGGCTGGTAGCGGAACGCCCGGGAGCGTGTCCCAATAGCGACTTGCAGTGGGCAGTATTTATTGTGGCTGTTGTACGGCGAGGGTTACGGCTGCGGCCTCAGCGATGTTATCTGCACAGTCCGGAGGACTTTCGCCTCGCTACCTTCCACCTGCTGTTCCGCCTGGCCCTTCACTTTGCGTAACGCCGGCCGGCGAAAGCCGCACTCTGCCGTTCGGCTCGGTGCTGCGTGCCGCGCTGGGCGCAGGTGTACGGCCGCGGCGCGCCGGCCCTCTGCCGTTACCCCATCACACACAGCAGGCCGGTCCCGCGGGGCACCCGGATCTACTCACCGCGTGCACAGGTAGGCTCCTACTTCACCCAGCAGAGTCGCTGTTTAGGTGGGCATTCGTGGCCACATTGATTTTGCGGATGAAAGCTCGCGCCGAAATGGACATCGATGGATACAGCTGCGAATATCCGCAATAATAATTACATTCTGGTTGAAATTCAGTATCAATACTACGATTTTGATCGATTGTTGCATTACAAGCGATTTATCAAAACGATTTCTGTTGAAGAGATATTCCACCTTATAGAAGACACCTTCCGTTTACATTTTCTTTGCCGTAACATGTTTCAGCATTTTTTGTGCTGCCCTCAATGGAACTCTTATTGTTCCGTCTTAGGGTTGGGGTTGTTTGGGGGGAAGAGACCAAACAGCGAGGTCATCGGTCTCATCGGATTAGGGAAGGATGGGAAAGGAAGTGCCGGCCGGGGTGGCCGAGCGGTTCTAGGCGCTACAGTCTGGAACAGCGCGACTGCTACGGTCGTAGTTTCGAATCCTGCCTCGGGCGTGGGTGTGGGTGATGTTCTTAGGTTAGTTAGGTTTAAGTAGTTCTAAGTTCTAGGGGACTGATGACCTCAGAAGTTAAGTCCCATAGTGCTCAGAGCCATTTGAACCATTTTGAAAGGAAGTTGGTCGTGCCCTTTCAAAGCAACCATCCCGGAATTTGCCTGGAGCGTTTCAGGGAAATCACGGGAAACCTAAATCAGGATGGCCGGACGCGGGATTGAACCGTCGTCCTCCCGAATGCGAGTCCAGTGTGCTAACCACTGCGCCACCTCGCTCGGTCTGTCTTACATGACACAAGTTTTATGGCTGGTAGCTTTGTAATTACCACACATTTTACAGTCTGTCGTCCTTTAACAAACATAGGGGTTTGATTTTTGATTCTGCAGTCTTGTTTCACGTTTTTCTCGAAGTCTTTAGACACTTATTTTCTTTTGTTAGCGGAATTTTTGATATTTACACACGCATTTCTATTTATTTTTGTCACAAAACACAAGGTTTCAGCCGACTTCTATCTTGGAATAACATGCCTTCGGACTTTTTGTGTTGTGTGGGTTGGGGAGGAGGGGAGGGGGATGGGGTGGAGATCACTAGGCATTTTACTGGTTTGTTGAGGCCCGTCGCAAGTTCCTGGCCTGTAGGACACTCTTCATCAAAGAGTAGCATTTAAGGTCAATGTCTTCAATTATTTCTCCGTTGAGACCCTCCTCCTATTGTTATTAATCCATTTAATTTTCATTATCTTCCTGTAACGCTACACATCTAACGCTTCGATTTTCTTCTTTTCTGGTTTTTTCGCCGTCTATGACTCGCTTCTGTTTAGCAATGTAGTCCAGACGCACATTTTCAGAAATTGTATTCCCAAGTTGAGACCTATGTTTGATAACAGTCGACTTCTGTTAGAGAGGAGTGCTCTGTTTTCTTGTAGTATTCTGATTTTTACATTCTCATTGGTTCATTTCTCGTGCATTATTGCGCTTCCAACGTATCAAACTTCTTTCGGCAACGAGAACCTCGGATTCGATGTTAAGTACGTCGCTAATGTCCGCCTGCGTAGCTGTGTGGGCAGCGCACCTGGCTTCTATGCTGAGGATTCCGGTTCGATTCCCGGAGCTGGAACGTTTTCTTGGTGGGAGGACTGGAGCGGCGTGCACCCAGCCTAGTGATGCCAGCTGAGGAGCTACTTGAGTGAGGTGTAGCTTTCCGAGGCCTGAAAGGCCGACAACAGAGAGCAGAGCTGTGTACTCCCTCTTTCCGCATCCGAAAGACGCCGCCGAGCCGAGTATCGCAGTGGTTAGCCCACTGAACTCGCATTCGCGAGGACGACGGTTCAAACCCGAGTCCGGCCATTTTGATTCAGATTTCCCATGATTTCCGTTAATAGCATAAGGGGGTTTTCTGGTCGAAATGTTTCAAAATTCTATTTTTAAGCATATGGGCAACATGTGGGTGAAACCGTTTTGCCCGTAAACGATTGCATATAGTCGAAATATACGATCGTCGCAGCGGCAGTCCCGCGTCTTCGAACGCCTACGGACGACGCTGGGAGGCGTTCAGACCTGTATACGAAGACTTATAGAATGACAATTTACTGGAAAGATGTGTTGGTGCGAAAACTCAAAACTCTACCGAGTCGATAAATTAGCTGGTTTGGACGCTTTTCCCAATACACGTATATTCCGGTAAAGAAGTAGCTGAAATTGCAAACAAGTTGTCTACAGTTATATTCAACGACGGCTTTATGGGACTCGCACAGACAACGAAGTCATAGGCATTCAACTTGGCAACACGTCGTTCGAATTTTGCAGAAGGCGCAACGCGCACCGCCTTGTACACTCAGAGCACCGCGCGTCTACGACCAGTAAAGAAGCCAGATCTGCGGCCCGGAAGGAAGCGGTGATGCTCCAGGCCTCACAGCCTGATGGCAAGTCCCAAAAAACCGACAAAAACACTTTCCAAAACTTTAAACGCGATTTCCTAAAAGTCACATTTTTCGCTGGGTGTTTGGATTCCGGAAAAACTACTCGGCCGATTTTAATGCTCTTTAGATATTTTTTGTAGAGGACTGAACTGACTATGGTCGAAGCCTCTCAAAGTTAAACAATTTTCAAGATATCGATTTTTATGTACGCTTGAAAAGTAGATTTTTCTTACGTTTCTTCAAATAGCCGCCACTTTGTGAAAAAATGACATTTTTTTCACTTTTCAGAGGTTCTGACCATAGCTATACTCGTATATTTTAATAATTTTTTGGTCAGGTCTATTTCAGACCATCCAGTTACCTGAACCTGGTCCACGGACGTAGTGGTGCATGGCGTGCATTACGACCTTGGGTGACTTTTGTTTAGTAACACCTTAATATTTTTGGACAAAAAATAATTTTTAATGCAGATAAAAGGTAGATGAATGAAAGGATATAAGCGTTGTTTAATTAATCATTTGATTTCACCTCAAAAAAAATGTTGAAAATGAGGTAAAAATCGGACCTCAAGATCAGAAAAGCCCCTTAGTCAAATGCCAGGATGCTTCCTTCGAAAGGGCACGGCGGCTTTCCTTCTCCCTCCTTCCCTAACCCGAGCTTGTGCTCCGTCTCTAACGACCTCGTTGTCGACGGAGCATTAAACGCTAATTTCCCTCCATTTCCTCCGATTGACGCCTTTCGCAAATGATGACACGATGGTCGGTCGGTCCCGATTGGCCCGTCTGGGCCAGAACGCAGAGCTATGTCGCTAATGTCATTTCTGTTGCACGCCAGTACCTATGGCATAGGCTACTCTTTCCCATTCCCTGCAGTGCTTCTTCACATATAGACAAAGGGTCGGTCAAAGAGAAAGCACCATCACTTTACAGCCTGTTACGCGTCTGCCTCGGCGGTAGCCTCAGCCCCTACGGCGCGGCCGGCCGCAAAGTGTTCAGCGCGGACCCTCCGGCCAGTGGTCAGCGTAGCGGAACGCCAGCCGGGCTCCCAGCTTCTCGCGATGTTTCGCAACCGTCCAAACCGCTAATTGCGCCAATATTTCTCGGGCGTGCCACCTGGTTCTAGGGAGGCGAGCGCGCGAGGAAAGAACGCCGTCGTAATGTACTCCGACCACAACGTCAACAAAAGTTTTCACCCACTCTCGCAGCTGCTGGACGGCCCCAGTTACGAGCGAGTGAGCGGCCGGGCTATTTTGCAGACACCGCGACACGAGCGCTGCAGAGGTACTGCCGCTAACAGCACTCGTCTGGAAACTCTGCAAAGGCTCTGCGCCGGACAGGACAGGTGTTGAAAGGCGGGCAGGTGTCCGCAATCTGGTCGGCCATCGCGCTTGCCGAGGAGCCCCGCTTGCAACACAAACAACGCGGGTCGCCGTGCTACACTCCGGCTCGCTTTCCTCTACACGGCTTAATTTCATTTGTACAACTCCGCTCCTATCAGATGACCTTTAAGGCTCGATCCAAATTCTTTTCCATTGCCCCATTTTCTATTAACAAAGCCTCGACGCTGTAATCTAAACGACCGTTCTCTGTGAGTCTCACCTCTCAAAATTAACGCAGTAGAATAACCAGCATTATCTTTGCTACGTTCTGTATCCCACATCGTCCATTCGTGTAACCGGTCAAGGATTACACTCGCTAGTAAGCATGTGAGAAGCAACCACAATCATACCATCATAACCTTTACTTGCGGGTAAATATACTCTTATGTCCCATTTTTGGACATTGTAGCATACGTTCAGGGTTACTAGATCATTTTTGGGCCTTGGCAGTTTCCGTGTTTCATCTTACATGTTTACAATGAGGAAAAAAATCGCAACACCAAAAAATAATTAATGTAGCGTAATGAAATTTCGGGAATACACTCCTATATGTAAAATATTTATGTGATTAACAATGTAAGATCATATGTTAATGTATGTGAACCGTGATTTATTTTAAAAGAATATTCTTAAGAATTTATTTTCTTTACTAGCGATTCATCAAGAACATTAACACATTTAATCACACTATGTAAGCATGGAAGTAGTTGCCAGGGAGTAACTGATAAAATCATAACCAAATTCCTTTTAACAAATGGAAATTTTATTCACTTTAATAGTGCCTAAAAGCATTTTTTAAAAGAAACAGATTTAAAATTATAATCAGAAAGCACCCTCTAAATATCAAAGTTACAATTTATTCAGAGACAGAAAGAAACAAGTTTTGATATATGAGCTTTCGGGCAGAGAATCTTGCCGCTCCCTTTTGACACGGCCGTAGTTACGACCGCTCACAACAGCCTCTGAAAGACTACACTGGTGCTAATCTGCAACACACCAGATAACTTAAACTAAGAGTTTTAACAATTTACACAAGCACACAAACTACGCATCCCCCGTAGGAGGGATGGAAATGGTACAAAACACCAACAATTAAAATATTAACCTTACCACCGAAGGTGAAACTTGATTTTAACTTCTAAGAAAAGTCTTACGGTGAAAGGGTGGCAACTTTATATACTAAAATGATCATTAAAATAAAAGCCCATGAAATACAGTCTTATATAAAATTCTACAAGGTTGGCCAAACAATAGTTAAGATGCTCTACAGTACACAGATACCGCCTCTCAAGATCATAGGCAATAATATCAAAGTTTTCAAAGATCAAAACATATTTCAGGTATTAGGCCGTTACACTCCAAGCAATAAATTCGTCAACACACCAAATCCGACAAACATGACAGAAGCAGCTACTAACGTACGGTAGATTGATAGAGAGATTACCGAACAACCCGAACCGCAGGTTGCTCTAACTCGCCCCTACTCCATAAGGGAAAAACGGACCACCCAATCTATAAGCAACCACCTTCCCGCGGGTGGGCAAACGGAGAAGAATGGTGGAACGACCCCAAAGCAAAACGGCTGGTGACCTCACCAAGAAAACAAGTAGAATTTAACGAGAGTATATCAAACAACATATCACCAATCACTTAACTTCTAATAAACTGCGATTTCTCGAGAAGACCTGGCGCAGCACCCCCAAATTGCTCTCCCGAACCGTCCGCTGCCAGCCGCTTCAACGGACGCAGGAAGGCGTGCCGATCTCCCGTCTGACGGCGTCGCAGCTCGCACCGGGCAGACTGATGTGGGTTGACTCCTGTTGCTCTCGCGTCGACCGCTATACGCCGCGGACCACTGGACTCACGTGGCGACCTCACATGCGCCGACGCTCGAGACGGACAAGTCATCTTGTGTCTCAGTGCGCGGCCGACCATCCGGTCGATCCAACCGCCAATGACCATTGCCTGAGCAAACTCGAGCAGACTGGTGGCCTAACGCGCAGACTCAGATGTAGGAACTAAGCCCCGACCGGGCGACCACTCGCTGTGTTCTCTTACTGGCGGAGTGGAAAGACTCTCATTTTGCCGGCTTTAAAGGTTAATCCGAACGACAGACAGACACTAACTGCCTAACAAATGCGGACGAGAGACAGACTAGCAAGTTGGGGACGAGAGACTGACCCAGACTGACCCACTGGCGAGCTCAAAGCGCCCCTTAAATGCACGTGAACAGGCAACCTTTCCCCTTTCCCACCAGAGGGAGACACCAAAGCTGCGATTGTCATAGCGGCGCCACCGCCAGAAACGGAGGGCGACTGCTTCGCACTACGCGCTGCGGCGCGCTCTTCAAAACAGCAGTTTTTACCACGGCTCAGTATGAGCGACATAAGCCATTGCAAATGTGAAACGCTTGTACATTAATAACCGGTGTATCCGCCAGAATGCAGACATGTAAAATTGCATGCATTGTATTGCTCAGGTGCCGGATGTCAGTTTGTGGAATGGAATTCCATGCCTGTTGCACTTGGTCGGTCAATACGGGGACGTTTAAGGCTGGTTGTGGGTGACACTGGAGTTGTCTTCCGATGGAGTCCCATATGAGATCGATTGGAGACAGCTCTGGTGATCGAGCAGATCCTCGAGTTAATTGCGGGTCCTCAACTGGCCTCCACCTAACCCGCACATGGCAATCACTGACACCGACGCAGAACCAGCTTTCGTCAGAAAACACAACAGACTTCCATCCTGTCTTTAAGTGAGCTCTCGCTAGACACGACTGTAATCGTAAACGGTGGTTGTTGGGGTCAGTGGAATGCACGCTACCGGGCGTCTGGCTCGGAGCTGTCGAAGTAACCAATTTGTAACAGTTCGTTGTGTAACTGGTGCCAATTCTTGCTCAAACTGCTGCTGCAGATGCAATACGATGCGACAGAACCATACGCCGAAGACGACGGTCTTTCCTCTCGGTTGTATCACCTGGCCGTCCGGATCCTGGTCTTGTTGCGACCGTACATTCTCGTGACCACCGCTGGCAGCAGTCATGTACAGTGGCTACATTCCTGCCAAGTCTTTCTGCAATATCGCAGAAGGAACAAGGTCAAATCCCTTCCTCTTGACCTCCCCAAACTCGTGCACCGATTTCAGTGACTACATCGTCGACGGTACAACAAACAGTAATATTCCTTCCTTAGCAGTTTTTTCATTTCCACGTCTAAATCTAACGCAGACTTCTGGTTGGTGACACCAGAAAAAAATTACAATGCTACTAAGTAGTGGAATTTTTCAGTATCGGCTATATGGTCGTACTTAATCTTTCAATGCAAAAACGAGCGTCAGTTCCCTTATAAGTAAAATAAGCGCAGGACACGTTCCCGCTAAATTTCCAGAATCGTAGCTTTCTGTTCTCTTTCATTTGTAACAGTGTAACAATGTATCAGTGTCCATACGACAATTATTAAACCGAGTTCGATTGTCGATCCGGCACACAGTTTTGATCTTCTAGGAAGTTTCATTGTTAAATCTGTTAGCTATGATTCTAGTTGCTGCTGGTCTTGTCTAATCTTGGAAAATGTTAATAGGTTTGAATCTTTAAGACATTTCCGCCACTAGATTGCCGGTGGATATGTAAAAAAAAATCAACCATACGCTTCAAAATATGCAAAAAATGGACAACCGATAGCACTGCTGCAATTCTAAATTGTTGTATTCCTTGTTACACTTTCAGTGTATATTTCGTATTACTTTTACATATTTCACCATTTTCTCTACGGAATGTTATATGAGCTGCATATGAGTTGTCCTTTATTCTGTTAAAAGTAATCTAGTAACATAGGACTTCTTGTTTACCTTTTGTTTCTTTGTTCATGAGGGCCATCTAATTTCCTACAGTAAAAATGGTCATTTATGCGTAGTGAGTGGTTCAAAAACTTTCTTCAGATCAACATCGTTCCTACCATTATAGCTGCGCTGTTTCGAAAAATAATGAAATTTTATTGGGAGAATCTGTCTTTAAAAACTATGTCAAATTTTATAACCCTACGATACAAAATTCATGTTCGCTGACTAAGTGTGTGCGGAAAATTTTTCTTTACTTTTTGCAGCATCTATAAGTTTGTGCGTTACCTTGTGATGGTGAGAGTATTAGATCACGAAGAGAACCGAATATCGTCCTAGAACACTTTGGGATTGTTCTATCTAATGAGCGAATACAATTTTAAAAAATGTTTATACCGAGAAACAAACTAGCATTTTCCCGTAAATAGCTGTAGGTGTCACATAAAAATTGCGACGAGCAATATTTATTTGGCCTATCTCAGCGGCTCGTAGCAGGCTTTGATTTGAGAGAAAAGTGCCCGTTTAAGGTCGACTGTTTTCCTAGTAACGCTCCAGACGACAGCCTGACGTCAGCAAACAGTACGTTGCTTATCTGCATAGAGAGTAAAATAGCTTCATAATGTCAATAGCACTGAATTTATAGAAAAAACGTGGTTTGAATATGATACCAAAGTTAAAGAATATGAAATTAATCCTTAAGTACATTGGAATTATTATCTACTCTTAGGCTTTCTATTATTCCACATAAACAAGTTAATGTTGCCAGTTATCAATATCATTACAATAATTGCAACATGTCCATACATTCTCGAACCACTTCTACGAGTATATAGAATTTAAACTAGTACACTGTATGCTTTCGTAACTCAACAGCTGAAAAACGTGTTGTGTTAAAATTAACGACGGTGAGAACTATCAGAATATGTGTGAGGTAAACAAAATGATAGCTACTCACTGTGAGAATATCACCGACTGGCGTAACAGTTGCTGGAATACTCCTACTTAGTGGAGAACTTGCTTAATATTTTTGACACGCAGTAATCCTTTGTTGCAGGAACGACACAGACGTGCGAAAATGAGGGCGAGCCAGTGCCGGCAGACGCCATCAACGTCGTGGGCGTCCACTGCTTCTCCTGTATGTGTACGGTGAGTGGAGACTACAATGCGTCGTACAGCGACGAACTCTTTTGCACTCTTCTGACAGAGCGCCTTGCGGCCTTGTTGGCGAATACTAACTTTTCGCGTATTTTTCGAAACTGCCAGCAAAATACTCCATCCTGCACAACCAAATAATATAATATTGTAAATTGAAGTTTTCAAGAATCTAAAGAGAAATATTACATATGTTGCTTCCTTCTCTTAAACGTTGATTGACATGCGAGTTGCAAGTGCACGATAAAAAAATTTTTAGACCGTAAACTTAATTTTCATACTAATAATTTCATTACTATTTTCAGTACTTTGACAGAACTGTTTTCAGCTAACAAATAACTGAAAACTTACATTTCCTTGACCGTTCCTACACTTGAAACATAATGTCAGTCGAGCGCATACCTTCGCAAGTTTTAATGGTGCCCAATGATGTATTTATAATTTGTGGAAATTTTGATCTGACTGTTATGTGAAAACAATATAAAATTCACAAGAACAATATCGTCGACGGCAGTAAATTCGTGTTTTTAACACGCAACACATCTCTTACGCCTCTTGTCATGTTGTTTATGCAACACTGCAGAACAATTTACTTCGGTGGAAGTTGAGTGTACGTGTGTGTGTGCCTGTTTGGGAGAGAAAGAGAGAGAGAGAGAGAGAGAGAGAGAGAGAGAGAGAGAGAGGAGTCACTTGCCATCTTTCCCTTGGTATTTCATTATGATTATAGTTTTGCAATAGGTATATCCTTACTAAAATCATTTGATAAGTGCAAAGACCAAGCAAGTTCTCAACAGATGGTATAGTACTTCGTTCGTATGTGCTAGGGCAACTTGGCGTCATAATTCATAAATATTTGCCTGAACTTTATCGAAGTGCCGAACGAAATCAACAATAATAAATGTACTATAGGTGATCATACGGTTATAATAACTTTTTAAGTCCACTTGATGATAAATGTCCTGGTCTGCTCGTTGAGGATGTAGTAATGTCACCGCCCGATACCGCTTTCCTCTGTCCCAAATTTCACTCCACTCCAGCATTTCCTTGTTGATGAAATTGCATACCCTTCTGGTAGCTGAAAGCAACTACTCTAGACGCAGGAACTAGCAGACGAGGTGGCGCGGCGCGGGCCTCCACTTTCACTGCTGCTGCTCCTGGATCATATAGCTAGCGGTAAGGTGTCTACCGTGAGTGCCCGCCACGTTAACGCGCCGCCGCTTCACTCTACGATTGCCAAAGCGTGTGACTCATTTAAGGAACTAGAGAAAGCACCCGTATTCCACAGTATAAAGTAGTATACTACATACACAATCACGCAGTGTTTCAGACTGAAGTGCGGGAGTTAACGAGTGATCCACATCTCCAGAACATAAGTCTCCAGTAACTCAGCCGATGTTTTGTGGTCCCAGATACACTACTGGCCATTACAATTGCTACACCAAGAAGAAATGCAGATGATAAACGGGTATTCATTGCACAAATATATTATACTAGAACTGACATGTGATTACATTTTCACGCAATTTGGGTGCATAGAACCTGAGAAATCAGTACCCAGAACAACCACCCCCGGCCGTAATAACGGCCTTGATACGCCTGGGCATTGAGTCAAACAGAGCCTGAATGGAGTGTACAGGTACAGCTACCCATGCAGCTTCAACAGATACCACAGTTCATCACGAGAAGCGACTGGCGTATTGTGACGAGCCAGTTGCTCGGCCACCATTGACCAGACGTTTTCAATTGGTATCTGGAGAATATGCTCGCCAGTTCAGCAATCGAACATTTTCTGTATCCAGAAAGTCCCGTACAGGACCTGCAACATGCGGTCGTGCATTATCCTTCCTGAAATGTACGGTTTCGCAGGGATCGAATGAAGGGTAGAGCCACGGGTCGTAACACATCTGAAATGTAACGTCCACTGTTCAAATTGCCGTCAGTGCGAACAAGAGGTGACCGAGACGTGTAACGAATGGCACCCCATACCATTACGCCGGGTGATACGCCAGTATGGCGATGACGAATACACGCTTCCAATGTGCGTTCACCGCGATGTCGCCAAATACGGATGCGACAATCATAATGCTGTAAACAGAACCTGGATTCATGCGAAAAAATGACGTTTTGCCATTCGTGCACCCAGGTTCGTCGTTGAGTACGCCATCGCAGGCGCTCCTGTCTGTGATGCAGCGTCAAGGGTAACCGCAGCCATAGTCTCCGAGCTGATAGTCCATGCTGCTGCAAACGTCGTCGAACTGTTCGTGCAGATGGTTGATGTCTTGCAAATCTCCACATCTGTTGACTCAGGGATCGAGACGTGGCTGCACGATCCGTTACAGCCATGCGGATAAGATGCCTGTCATCTCGACTGCTAGTGATACGAGGCCGTTGGGATCCAGCACGGCGTTCCGTATTACCCTCCTGAAACCACCGATTCCACATTCTGCTGACAGTCATTGTATCTCGACCAACGCAAGCAGCAATATCGCGATACGATAAACCGCAATCGCGATAGGCTACAATCCGACCTTTATCAAAGTCGGAAATGTGATGGTACGCATTTCTCCTCCTTACACAACGCATCAAAATGGTTCAAATGGCTCCGAGCACTATGGGACTCAACTTATGAGCTCATCAGTCCCCTAGAACTTAGAACTACTTAAACCTAACCAACCGAAGGACATCACACACATTCATGCCGAAGCAGGATTCGAACCTGCGACCGTAGCGGTCGCGCTGTTCCAGGCTGTAGTGCCTAGAACCGCTCGGCCACTCCGGTCTGCACACGAGGCATCACAACAACTTTCACCAGGCAACGCCGGTCAACTATTGTTTGTGTATGAGAAATCGGTTGGAAACTTTCCTCATGTCAGCACGTTGTAGGTGTCGCCAACGGTGCCAACCTTGTGTGCATGCTCTGAAAAGCTAATCATTTGCATATCACAGCATCATCCTTCCTGTCGGTTAAATTTCGCGCCTGTAGCACGTCATATTCGTGTTGTAGCAATTTTAATGGCCAGTAGTGTGTTAATGGCAAGGAACGAGGTACTGCAGGCCTAAATGCACTCTTCCTCTGATTCCATACGACTACGTTTACTGGCTTCAATTACAGAACGTGGGAGCTTACCACCATACTGGTTTTTCAAAGTCTGAGATCAAGTGAAGCAAGTAAATCTTTCCGGAAGCTGAAAGCTTGTTTGAACACTGCAGTACATTGATAGGCAGGTACAGATGGAGGTGCTATGCCGTTGCAATTCTCTGCCGTGTGAACTGTCTTAGCCAGTTATTTACACGTGGACCTATAGTGTAAACGGAACGACCACGACGCAGCTTGCATTTCCCACGCTAAAAAATCATTGCCAGAAGTGAAAGTGTAGTTGAAGACAAAAAAGTCCAAGGATCCAAGGGGGCTCGAACACCAGACCTTTGAAATTGTAGTGTGACATCCATTGAACCACCGAGCCACCCTAAACATGTTTGTATTATCGAGTGCTTAACCCGACCTATAAACTTCGATGTGGTCAGATACGTAGTATTTTACACAGTCAATAAGAGTGGATGAGACACTGACCTACAAAGAATAGTCACATCCTGCCAATTACAAACAGAAAAAATATTAGGAAACATGAGAAAGTTCCCTCCTTCTGTTGTGATTTTTGAACAGTGTATGTGTTATTTCTAGCTGAAGTTTGTTATAGAACTCAGTTAATCTCTCTTTTCTCTCATTCCTATTACTGACCCCATATTTCCTCGTAACATCTCTTTAGTTCCTTCCCCTACCCCACCGTTCCAACCCCTCATATTTATGTTTTCGTTTGCCACGCTGAGTGCCCATTCAAACCTCTTATATAGTCCCACTATCTATTCATATTTTGCATGAGGTGTCGGCTTATATACCTGAATTATTGTTGTCGGTGTTGGTTTACTGTGGATTCTCATGAGAATGATTCTATTACTGAATTTTCAAACTAGGTTACTCTTCAATGTAAGTTCCAATACATAACGAATCCTCCTCCCGTTGTTGTTGATATTACCCTATATTCGTCTAACCACATACTCTTATCTTCTTTTCATTGCGTTTCACTGACCCTCTACTATGCCTAGGTTGAGCCTTTGCATTTCTATGTCCACATTTTCTAGCTTCGCTACTACATTCTAGTTTCTGACGTTCTGTGCTCCGACTCGTTCAATCTTACTGTTTCATTAATGAACTTCTAACATACTGATGGGTTATTCAGTCTTTTTGTCTCGGTCATCTCCCGTAGAACCGAATGGGGGACAAACCTGAAGCTTGACATGTTGCCGAGCGGTTCTAGGCGCTTCAGTCCGGGACCGCGCTGCTGCTACGGTCGCAGGTTCGAATCCTGCCTCGGGCATGGATGTGTGTGATGTCCTTAGGTTAGTTAGGTTTAAGGAGTTCCAAGTCTAGGGGACTGATGACCTCAGATGTTAAGTCCCATAGTACTTAGAGCCATTTGAACCATTTGAACAAATCTGGAATCTTTGGCAACGGAGAGATCATCATGACGCTTTTTCAGTTGCAGGCTACATGTCGTGTGGATACAAATGATTTTTTATTTAATGCAGCGGTTTACATTTACATGAATTATATGAATGCGTGGTGTCTATTCTTTCTGGCATGTCCGAAAGAACAGACACCACGTAGAATTCGCAGCTGTGAAACATTGTATGTAAATTGAAGGGGGATTACTGATGTCAGCTGTATTGGGACATCACGCGGAGTCAGCGACGACGAGCGAAAATGTGTAACGAGTCGGGATTCGAACCCGGGATCTCCTGCTTGCTAGGCAGGTGCGGTAACCACTGCGCAATCCGGGACACAGCGTTATCGCAACTGCACAGACTGCCGCGGCGAGCCTCACGGCGGATAAGTGGCTCTCGCTGGGGTGTGGGGAGTAAGCAGGAGATCCTGGGTTCGAATCCCGGTCCGGTAAACATTTTTCGCTCGTCGCCGCTTGTTCCGTTTAATGTCCAGCTGCAGCTGACAGCAGTGATCCCCCTTCAATTTACGTGTAGTGGTTTACATTGCCCTCTGTATCCTTATGTTTTTCATCACTGCTGATTGTTCCGCCTTTTAGGGGCAGTATCCCAAGCCGAAGGGAAAGAGGGTGCCCTGAACCTCTGTCAGATTCTACGTCCCCTCTGACTAAGCTGTTGGCAGAACGGGGGTGACTGCTTATGTCGGGAGTCTTCGGTCGCCATTGTTCATGTTTTTTATTCAGAAAACGTGGCCGAGATCAACTCAGGACCTAGGACTTCCTAACTACTAGTCAAAGACGTTACGCCTAGACCACAGAGACTTATTTGCATGCTTTTAAAATTCTAACTTAGTTCTGTTGGTACGGGTCCAACACACGTAAGCAATATTCTTGAATGCGTCGCACCAGTGTTTCTTCAGCAGTTTACATCGCTGATCCCACCAATGAACCGCAGTCTGCTCCATGCTTTACCTACGGCTAAGCCCTTTCGTACCCCTCTAAACTGTTACACGTTGGTATCTGCGTTATATGACTCATCAATTGTTACGCACTGATATTGTTGCCACGGCCTACTACAATTTTGTGTTTTGTGAATTTTCCATTCTGAACGTCTTAATTTCCATCCTGAATCAATGATTCCGCTTCACCCTAACTCTGTTGACAAATTAACCGGCCTTCATGCCTTAGCTGGCGTCTATTGTTGTTAATATCTCATAACTAACACACACAATATGTGAACGGCCTACAGTATTTTGTTCAGCTTATAAAAGTGCAAGGTCAAAATGTGTTACATTATACATCTCGGTAACAGCATTGTGTAGATATGAAGGCCTGTGAGAAAACGAGAAAAGAAGAGAATCGATACGTATGAGATGTGATGCTATAGAAGGACGTCGACGATTAAATGGACTGGTAAGATAAGAAATGAGGAGTTTCTCCACAAAACTAGCGAGGAATGCAATGTGTCGAAAACACAGACATGATGATAGGGCGTGTTTTAAGGTATGAGGGAATAACATCCGCTGTACCGGAAGGAGCCGTAGAGGGCAAAAACTGTAAGCGAAGAGAGTAGTTGGAATACATCCAACAAATAATCGAGAATGTTGGGTGGAAGCTCTAATCTGACGTAAAGGGGCTGGTACAAGAGAGGGAGTTGTGGCGAGCGCCATCATATGATTAATGATGAAAAGAAAGAAAACTTATCCATACAGAATAGCTCTTCTGTCTTGCTTTGGCTGAATTCATGTTTTAGATCCCTTTAGCCAAGGCTTTTTTGTCTACAACAAACCTAATGAGCGAGTCGATGTACTATGATGTCGCTGTAAGAATACTCAGCTTGTTGAATAGAGACCAACGTAATACCGCATGGGCATGATATCAAAGAACTACGTTGACCATTGCATCAGCGTCTGAAAAATTATGCCATCTTTCCTTACAGAGGCATTTCGTAACATCGGTGTGACCACGGCGATTAGGGATATACCACAGTCTGGAACCGCGAGACCGCTACGGTCGCAGGTTCGAATCCTGCCTCGGGAATGGATGTTTGTGATGTCCTTAGGTTAGTTAGGTTTAACTAGTTCTAAGTTCTAGGAGACTAATGACCTCAGCAGTTGAGTCCCATAGTGCTCAGAGCCATTTGAACCATTTTTTTATACCACAGGAAACGATATTTCTGGCAGTGATGCATGTTGTTTCCAAATCCAGTCTGTGCTCTTTGATTACTGTAAGTGACCCTGCATTACGCCGAAACGCGTTTCAAACATAACCTGTTACGTCGTTTTTCTTTTTTTTTTTTTTTTTTTTTTTTTTTTTAATGAACCGAATAACGCAACACAGCTCATGCAAAAGCGTTTCTGCTCGACAGCCCATTTAAACATTATTAACGACTTTAAGCAGTCACGTTCTTTGCCGTAATAGATAAGTTTCCACTTTGTTTAATCTCGAGACAAGTCTCGCGGAGAATTACAATAACAATTTATCTCGGTAAATGTCGGCAGTAACTGTCAGCTCCACGCATTATAACGATCAGCGGTTATTTTTAATGAGTCCGTGTACAAGTGACCCAGAAGCTTAAACAAGCGAACCACGGAAAATGGGTCCACAGACGAGGTGCGAACAAACTTGGGGAAACCGATGCGTAATCGATCTGCAGTGAAAGGAGGGCGTTGCAGCCGTTACCGGAGGCAACGCGGTAGGGAAAGCAGAGGAGTGGTGAGGAGAGGAGAGGAGAGGAGTGGAGAGGAGAGGAGAGGAAAGCACAGGGCGGGCGCCGTGGGGGCGAGCGGGCGCAGCCAGCGGCTCCCCCAACAGAGGACGGGGCACGCACTGGCGTGCCGGTCAGCGACTGCGAAACCTCTGCTGCCGGTGTCCAGAAACACACTGCAAAGATTCATCATATCGTGTTAACGTATCGTGTCAACGGAGGTCCAGGCGTATCCCGACACAAACAAATAACGCGGATAATAAGATTAGACACTATATGGGACACCGTGAAACTGGAGACAGGACAGCTAGTCAGTGTACAACATTCCACAACAATTAATCTAAACGACAATGTTGTGAGTGACAATTCACAATTCGCGTGTAGTTTTATCAATCACTTTATAAATATAATAGCAAAAAAAGAATTAAATAGTTCAGTGGAAGAAGCAGGAGAATATATTAAAAATTTCATTCTACAAAACTTTAAACAACTAGAAGTAGCACCAACATCCTTCACTGAAAATAATGCAGTTACAAAAATTCTAAAAAACAAAAGCTCGTGTGCGGTTCATGGAATATCAAATAGAATTCTGAAAAGTTGTTTTTACTTAACAAGTAAAAAATTTGTGATGTCTGTTCTTTCAGACACATCATACACACACATATAAGGTGATGGAGGCCAATGATGCCTTCAGTACCGATGTACGAGGGCTATCCACAAAGTACATTACGCTTTGGAATTAAAAATAAATAAAGTATTGGAAATTTTTTTATTATATACAGATGAAAGCCACACTTAAATACTACTTTTCTACATAGTTGCCATTTAAATTAAGGCACTTATCGTAGCGATGGACGAGCTTGGAAATTCCTTCGTCATAAAATTCGGCCGCCTGCGCCTTGAACCACGTGGTTAATGAGTAACCCGGTAGAAATACGATTTTTGTGGATTTCCTGGAAAGAGGCACTACAATAAACTCTCAAAGGTATTGCCAAACTCTGCACAACCTTAGAAGAGCAACACAAAACAAGCGCAGGGGAAAGTTGGGCTCAAAGATCTTGCTGATTCACGACAACGCCCGGGCCCACAAGGCAAATGCCACTCGTGAAGTTCTCGAATCTTTTAAGTGGGAGTTGTTTCCTCATCCGCCGTACAGTCCCGACCTGGCACCGAGCTACTTCCACTTATTCCCAACAATGAAGAAGTGGTTGGCTATGCAGCGTTTTGATGACGACGCACAGCTTCAAGATGAGGTAACCACGTGGTTGAAGGCGCAGGCGGCCGAATTTTACGACGAAGGAATTTCCAAGCTCGTCCATCGCTACGATAAATGCCTTAATTTAAATGGCAACTATGTAGAAAAGTAGTATTGAAGTGTGGCTTTCATCTGTATATAATTAAAATAATTTCCAATACTTTATTTATTTTTAATTCTAAAACGTAATGTACTTTGTGGATAGCCCTCCTACAATAACGCGAAGAGCCGATCGAGGTAGTCCCACACATTCTTGAATAGGGTTAAATCCGGGGAGTGCGGAAAATTCATCCTGGTGCTCTTCGAACCACGCACATACACTGCGAGGCGTGTGACACGTTGCGTTGCCCTGCTGGTAGATACCACCGTGCTGAGAAAGAAAACTGCATGTAGGGGTGGGTGTGATTCTCAAGGATAGATGCATACTTGTGTTGATCCACTGTGCTTTCCAGAATGAGGAGATCACCCAGGGCATGCCACGGAAACATTCCCCCGACCATAACGCCCTCTCCTCCGGCCTGGACCCCTCCGGCGATTGTTGCAGGGTGTTTGCTTTGAGACGCTTCACGCCAGTGAGCCTCTGTCCTATGGAGCATAAAACGTGACTAATTCGTCGCCACTCCGTGGACGTCCAGTTGTGGTATTGGCGCGCAAATTCCAGCCTTCGTCACGCGACGAATAGCGGTGAGCGTGAGTCCGTGAACCAGGCGCCCGCTGCGGAAATCCATACTCAGCACTGATCCCTGAACGGTCGTTGACGGGACGCTGTTGGTAGCCCCTCGGTTCATATGGGCGGTCAGCTTATCAACAGCTACACTTTTGTTCCCCAGCGCCGGCCGGTGTGGCTGAGCGGTTCTAGGCGCTTCAGTCCGGAACCACGCGACTGCTACGGTCCCAGGTTCGTATCCTGCCTCGGGCATGGATGTGTGTGATGTCCTTAGGTTAGTTACGTTTAAGTAGTTCTAAGTTCTAGGGGACTGATGACCTCAGATGTTAAGTCCCATAGTGCTCAGAGCCATTTGAACCATTTTTGACCACCAGTGAAAATGGGGAAAGAGCCAGTCACTGCGAGAACGTTTATTGGGTAACAGTTTTATACACGGGTGTCAAAGATGCTTTTTTTGAAACGATGAGTCACACTTTTAAAAATATATTAATTGAGAAATCGATATGCAATCGTACTTATAAAACTGATTCACATAATAATGGAATACTGAAACTGAATGAACCAGCCACTCTGAGCTACATTAAAATAAAGTACCCAGTGATTTGGATATAAATGAATAATTGGGTAAAGAGTGGTATAGCGGTCGGGGGGGAGGGATGAGGGTCGAGGGGGAGGGGGGGGACGGCTGTTGAGCACTGCAGGAGAGCTTTCGACAAGAGCGGCAGCGACTGCGCAGGGTCGAGCACGGTGCTGCCCTGCATGCCTGCCGCCTGTAGATACCCGTCGCCCGGCGGCCAGTCTAAATTAACGGAGCGTAATTACGCATGCGCAGGACGGCGGACACGCATTCCAGCCACTGCCTCCCCCCGCTCCCCTCTTCTTTCCCCAGTGTGCCGCAGTAATCAACGCCACAGTACAAGGCGCACGCGGGACGCCCAGCCTCAGACATGAACACTGCAGCTGCAGCCGGCAGCATCTTCTGGAAGTCTATCGCGGCGGCGTGCCTGATCAAAATATCTTCTGTTTTCAAGCCTCGTCATTTCGAATTGAAACCTCTAGCTTTCCACAACCGTCTCTAGGAGTAGAATAGTTGATGAAAGAGGTGACATAATGACCCGGTTATACAGGGCAAGCGGCAGCGTCTGAAAGCTCGCAGAGAGGGCCGAAACGACGCACGCGCGTGAATGAGGGTCGGGCAGCTTCTGGTAGCTCCGGCCCTCCGTCGGACCGACTGACGTCACGCAGGGTGATAGGCCACCGTGGCGCCAAGTTTTGGAACTGCCGCTATAGTCTCCCCACAAGCGTCAGACATCCGCCTCCTTCCGCTCGGTGCTCTGATGAGTAGTAGGTTTATAGAATATATACTGTGTTCCAACCTTATGGTTGGTTGGTGGATTTGGGGGAGGGGACCAAACAGCGAGGTCATCGGTCCCGTAGGATCAGGGAAGAATGGGGAAGGAAGCCGGCCGTGCCGTTTAGCAGAAGCCATACCGGCATTTGCCTGAAACGATTTAGGGAAATCGTGGAAAACCTAAACCAGGATGGCCGGACACGGTTCTGAACCGTCGTTCTGAATGCGAGTACAGTGTGCTAACCACTGAGCCACCTCGCTCGGTCCGACATAATGAAGTACCTCGACGACAACGATCTACTGGCCAAAATCAGCACGGCCTCAGAACCTACCATCCTTCTGAAACACAACGGGCTACCCATAGAGGATTCCACATTTATAGATTTCCTGAACGCTTTTGTCCACTTTTCCTCCGAAGTGGCTTGTAATCAAACTGCATGAGTATGGAGTATTGTCGCAGTCTACATCTACATCTACATTTATTCTCCGCAAGGCAACCAACGGTGTGTGGCGGAGGGCACTTAACGTGCCACTGTCATTACCTCCCTTTTCTGTTCCAGTCGCGTATGGTTCGCGGGAAGAACGACTGTCTGAAAGCCTCCGTGCGAGCTCGAATCTCTCTAATTTTACATTCGTGATCTCCTCGGGAGGCATAAGTAGGAGGAAGCAATATATTTGATACCTCATCCAGAAACGCACCCTCTCGAAACCTGGACAGCAAGCTACACCGCGATGCAGAGCGCCTCTCTTGCAGAATCTGCCACTTGTGTTTGCTAAACATCTCCGTAACGCTATCACGGTTACCAAATAACCCTGTGACGAAACGCACCGCTCTTCTTTGGATCTTCTCTATCTCCTCCATCAACCCGATCTGGTACGGATCCCACACTGATGAGCAATACTCAAGTATAGGTCGAACGAGTGTTTTGTAAGCCACCTCCTTTGTTGATGGACTACGTTTTCTAAGGACTCTTACAATGAATCTCAACCTGGTACCCGCCTTACCAACAATTAATTTTATATGATCATTCTACTTCAAATCGTTCCGCACGCATACTCCCAGATATTTTACAGAAGTAACTGCTACCAGTGTTTGTTCCGCTATCATATAATCATACAATAAAGGATCCTTCTTTCTATGTATTCGCAATACATTACATTTGTCTATGTTAAGAGTCAGTTGCCACTCCCTGCACCAAGTGCCTATCCGCTGCAGATCTTCCTGCATTTCGCTACAATTTTCTAATGCTGCAACTTCTCTGTATACTACAGCATCATCCGCGAAAAGCCGCATGGAACTTCCGACACTCTCTACTAGGTCATTTATATATATTGTGAAAAGCAATGGTCCCATAACACTCCCCTGTGGCACGCCAGAGGTTACCTTAACGTCTGTAGACGTCTCTCCATTGATAACAACATGCTGTGTTCTGTTTGCTAAAAACTCTTCAATCCAGCCACACAGCTGGTCCGATATTCCGTAGGCTCTTACTTTGTTTATCAGGCGACAGTGCGGAACTGTATCGAACGCCTTACGGAAGTCAAGGAAAATAGCATCTACCTGGGAGCCTGTATCTAATATTTTCTGGGTCTCATGAACGAATAAAGCCAGTTGGGTCTCACACGATCCCTGTTTCCGGAATCTATGTTGATTCCTACAGAGTAGATTCTGGGTTTCCAAAAACGACATGATACTCGAGCAAAAAACATGTTCTAAAATTCTACAACAGACCGACGTCAGAGATATAGGTCTATAGTTTTGCGCATCTGCTCGACGACCCTTCTTGAAGACTGGGACTACCTGTGCTCTTTTCCAATCATTTGGAACCTTCCGTTCCTCTAAAGACTTGCGGTACACGGCTGTTAAAAGGGGGGCAAGTTCTTTCGCGTACTCTGTGTAGAATCGAATTGGTATCCCGTCAGGTCCAGTGGACTTTCCTCTGTTGAGTGGTTCCAGTTGCTTTTCTGCTTCTTGGACACTTATTTCGATGTCAGCCATTTTTTCATTTGTGCGAGGATTTAGAGAAGGAACCGCAGTGCGGTCTTCCTCTGTGAAACAGCTTTGGAAAAAGGAGTTTAGTATTTCAGCTTTACGCGTGTCATCCTCTGTTTCAATGCCATCATCATCCCGGAGTGTTTGGATATGCTGTTTCGAGCCAGTTACTGATTTAACGTAAGACCAGAACTTCCTAGGATTTTCTGTCAAGTCGGTACATAGAATTTTACTTTCGAATTCACCGAACGCTTCACGCGTAGCCCTCCTTACGCTAACTTTGACATCGTTTAGCTTCTGTTTGTCTGAGAGGTTTTGGCTGCGTTTAAACTTGGAGTGAAGCTCTCTTTGCTTTCGCAGTAGTTTCCTAGCTATGTTGTTGAACCACGGTGGGTTTTTCCCGTCCCTCACAGTTTTACGCGGCACGTACCTGTCTATAACGCATTTTACAATTGCCTTAAACTTTTTCCATAAACACTCAACATTGTCAGTGTCGGAACAGAAATTTTCGTTTTGATCTGTTAGGTAGTCTGATATCTGCCTTCTATTACTCTTGCTAAACAGATAAACCTTCCTCCATTTTTTTATATTCCTATTAACTTCCGTATTCAGGGATGCTGCAACGGCCTTAAGATCACTGATTCCCTGTTCCGCACTTACAGAGTCGAGAAGTTTGGGTCTGTTTGTTATCAGTAGGTCCAAGATGTTATCTCCACGAGTCGGTTCTCTGTTTAATTGCTCGAGGTAATTTTCGGATAGTGCACTCAGTATAATGTCACTCGATGCTCTGTCCCTACCACCCGTCCTGAACATCTGAGTGTCCCAGTCTATATCTGGTAAATTGAAATCTCCACCTAAGACTATAATATGCTGAGAAAATTTATGTGAAATGTATTCCAAATTTTCTCTCAGTTGTTCTGCCACTAATGCTGCTGAGTCGGGAGGTCAGTAAAAGGAGCCAATTATTAACCTAGCTCGGTTGTTGGGTGTAACCTCCACCCATAATATTTCACAGGAACTATCCACTTCTACCTCACTACAGGATAAACTACTACTAACAGCGACGAACACTCCACCACCGGTTGCATGCAATCTATCCTTTCTAAACACCGTCTGTGCCTTTGTAAAAATTTCGGCTGAATTTATCTCTGGCTTCAGCCAGCTTTCTGTACCTATAACGATTTCAGCTTCGGTGCTTTCTATCAGCGCTTGAAGTTCCGGTACTTTACCAATGCAGCTTCGGCAGTTTACAATTACAATACCGATTGCTGCTTGGTCCCCGCATGTCCTGACTTTGCCCCGCACCCTTTGAGGCTGTTGCCCTTTCTGTACTTGCCCGAAGCCATCTAACCTAAAAAACCGCCCAGTCCACGCCACACAACCCCTGCCACCCGTGTAGCCGCTTGTTGCGTGTAGTGGACTCCTGACCTATCCAGCGGAACCCGAAACCCCACCACCCTATGGCGCAAGTCGAGGAATCTGCAGCCCACACGGTCGCAGAACCGTCTCACCCTTTGATTCAGACCCTCCACTCGGCTCTGTACCAAAGGTCCGCAGTCAGTCCTGTCGACGATGCTGCAGATGGTGAGCTCTGCTTTCATCCCGCTAGCGAGACTGGCAGTCTTCACCAAATCAGATAGCCGCCGGAAGCCAGAGAGGATTTCCTCCGATCCATAGCGACACACATCACTGGTTTCGACATGAGCGACCACCTGCAGATGGGTGCACCCCGTACCCTTCATGGCATCCGGAAGGACCCTTTCCACATCTGGAATGACTCCCCCCGGTATGCACACGGAGTGCACATTGGTTTTCTTCCCCTCTCTTGCTGCCATATCCCTAATTGCATTCGCGATTTCCTGTCAGAATGGTAACAGTTATTAACAAGCGGCAGAAAGTCAACGAGTGAAAGATAAGTGATATATAGCAGGTCCTGAAGAAGTGTTATACGCCCTCTACTGTTCTCGATCTATATAAAAGATTTAGAACAATCTGAGCAGTCCTCTTAGAAAGTTTGCAGACATTGCTGTCGTTTACCGTCTAGTAAAAACATCAGAAGAACAAAACCAATTCCAAAATGATACAGACAAGATATGTGTGTAGCGCGAAAAGTGTCAATTGACTCTAAACGACAAAAGGTGCGATATCCTCCTCACGGGTACTAAAAGGAATCCGTTAAATTTCGGTCACACCATAAATAACGCAAATTTAAAGTTTCTTGATTCTGCTAAATACTTACGTCTTAAATTTACGACTAATTTATACTGGAGTCTTCAAGCAGAATATGTTAGGAAGACGAAAAAAAGACGAAAAAACACTGCGTTCACTGCACTTACGAGATGCAACAAATCTACTACAGACTCTGCATACACTACGCTTGTTCCTCCTCTTTTGGAGTGCACTATCTGCGAAAGTGCCCGGACACCCGTACGCAATGGGAAATTGACCACCAGATGGCACGAGAAAAAAAAATGGTTCAAATGGCTCTGAGCACTATGGGACTCAACTACTGAGGTCATTAGTCCCCTAGAACTTAGAACTAGTTAAACCTAACTAACCTAAGGACATCACAAACATCCATACCCGAGGCAGGATTCGAACCCGCGACAGTAGCGGTCTTGCGGTTCCAGACTGCAGCGCCTTTAACCGCACGGCCACTTCGGCCGGCAGATGGCACGAGAGGTGGGATCCGTCAGTATAAGAGGCGGCGGGGAATATTGTGTCATCAGTGGAGGAGTGGTAACAGGAGAACGAGTCGGTCATGGGAGCCCAGTGACTTCGAACCCGGACTCGTCACTGGACGTCCCTGAGTAACAGATCCACCAGGGACATTTCAACCCCTCTAAAGCTGCTCAAGTCGACTGTTGGTGATGTGATTTGATGTGAAAACATTGTGGAACAACCACAGTCAACCAAGGCTACGCATACCTCTTATATTCATGGACAGAGGTCACCGCGCATTGCGGTGAGTGGATGAAGAAATGCCATGAAATCAGCGGAAGGCATCACCCGCGAGCCGGCCGGTGTGGCCGAGCGGTTCTAGGCGCTTCAGTCCGGAACCGCGCTGCTGCTGCGGTCGCAGGTTCGAATCCTGCCCCGGGCATGGATGTGTGTAATGTCCTTGGGTTAGTTACGTTTAAGTATTTCTAAGTTCTAGGGGACTGATGACCTCAGATGTTAAGTCCCATAGTGCTCAGAGCCATTTGAACCATTTTTTAACCTAATCTCAGCCGCCTCCTTTATAACGGGATCACAATCTGAAGATACATAGGCCTTCCATTTACGAAATTGTATTTAGTGCCCGTTCTGTAGGGTACATTTTTCCACAGTAGATTTCTTAAGCGCCGGCCGCGGTGGCCGTGCGGTTCTAGGCGCTCCAGTCCGGAGCCGCGCTGCTGCTACGGTCACAGGTTCGAACCCTGCCTCGGGCATGGGTGTGTGTGATGTCCTTAGGTTAGTTAGGTTTAAGTAGTTCTAAGTTCTAGGGGACTGATGACCACAGCAGTTGAGTCCCATGGTGCTCAGAGCCATTTGAACCATTTTTTAGATTTCTTAAGCTCCCTCTTTCTCACGTGGCAGTGCGCCCAGCGCAAAGCACAAGCCTCAGTGCAAATTAGTCGACACACGCAGACGCCGCCGCACCTCACTGCACACCACACGCGCCATGCAATGGAAGAGCGACGCCGCATTTAACGGGGCGTGGCCTATCTTCAATCTTGGTGCCGTCAATTGTTTCCACCTGATGACGACAGCAGAGACAGCTGTCGAAAGGTCAACTATTTTATTCGAAATGATGCTGCATAAAAACTAATAACGTTTTATTCTACTGCTCAGGGTATCTCCGTACAAAGAAGCAAATGATGTAACGTCTGGACAACCGACTTAGTGGTTTTTGTGAGCGAATGGTATACACTATTACCTGAGAGCAATCACGCTCCGTCAGTATTTCAAAGTTCTGCACACGGTTTTCGTTAGCTAGAATCTTCTTACAACCGTTATTTTTTGAATACCTTTTTTTGTCTTCTAGTTGCACAACTATTTAACCAGCTAAGTTGTTATTTTTACATGATTTGCGGCGAACTTACAGTACACCCGTACATCCCTGTCATTCTGCCTAATTAGTTATTAGCACTCACAATAACACAAATATATAAGCTTTCTGTTTTTTTCTTTAGCACGTGACAATAACGGCCTTGTACTCCTTACGTTAATAACAGACAATCGTATTGCATTCGTAACGGATTTTATTTAAGTACATCGTTACAAACTAACAACTAATAGAGACTAAGGTTTAACACTGTGAAGTCAAATAATCACAAACTAGTATATGACAAAAAATGTATCCTACAAATAATATCCTGACCTGTGTAAACCCGTCTTTTCACACTGCCTGAAAACTCTATGGACACTGCTGCGACCCAGGAAACATTAACGGAGCCCTTGTTGTTCATGTTGCACATTAATGACTTTGATGAATGTACTGGTTGCAAGTCCAGACTTTTCGTGGATGATGGAGTTATCTGTGAAGAAATTCTGTCCGGTAAAAATTGAAGTAATATTCAGATAGGTCAAGAAAATACATCACCCTGGTGTAGAGGTAGCTCTTAATACAGAAAGGTTCAAAGTTGTGCACTTCACGAGATGTGAAAGCGTGGTGTTCTTTGACTACAGGATTGATAAGTCACAAAGCGAGTCAGTCACGTCATACAAACATCTGAAAGTGAGAACGCATGGAGATGTCAAGCGGAACGGCGACGTAAGCTCAGCTGAAGGTAAAGCTAACGGCAAACTTCGATTAGTTAGTGTGAGACTGCTATTTTTTTTTCCAAAAGCGATTGCATTCGAAACGCTTGTACGAAATGTGCTTGAAAAGTGCTCAAGTGTGTGGGAATCGTATCCACGAACAACATATATCCAGCGTATTCTTATGGAAACAAATACTGTGTGAATGAATGGTCACAGACGTGTTTGACTGATAAACAGAGTAAGTGCAGTGCTGAAAAATCTTAACTGGCTGACACTCCAAGTAAGACGCCGTACATCTCTCTAGAGCGTGCTGCGTCTCTATGTCTCTACATCGTAGAGATCGTGCAGAGGAGACCAGACAAATAGCTGCGCGCCCACTGATGTGCGAACGGTCGCTACGTGAGATATACGTTGACTGTAGCGTAATAGCCGTAGACTCATCTTCGAATACATGTTCTCTAAATTCACGCACCACAGTTTCGCCACAACTATACGCGTCTTTCTTTGAAGGAATCCGATGTAAGTTCCCGACGCTTTCTATTATAGTATGGTTTGGCTATACCACCCCAGCGCGTCTCTGAATTCTTTCGAAGTCTGTCATGCCTCCCTTACAAGGACTACAATTAGTCTAGAATTGTTTGCGCAAGTGTCTCGTCTGTTATGCATCGCATTACTAGAACCCTTTCAATAAATCCAGGAGTTCGACTGGCTTCCCTAAAACTGATTTACCTGATCGCCCCGTTTCATGTCACTTCTCAAAGTCACTGCTAAACACTTACTGTATA
Organism: Schistocerca piceifrons; assembly: GCF_021461385.2. Classification (NCBI taxonomy): domain Eukaryota; kingdom Metazoa; phylum Arthropoda; class Insecta; order Orthoptera; family Acrididae; genus Schistocerca; species Schistocerca piceifrons. The sequence goes on along the minus strand of NC_060139.1, from coordinate 283,298,388 downwards.
CGATGTGACACGCTCGACATGTTCGTCACAAATCTTATAACCAGATACTCTACTGTTCTCTCTCCCGTTGCTACAGACATTATTTTACCATCTCGATACATATAAACTGTGAAAGGGGGTAATTCCGTGGCGTGTTCAATGTAAAATCTAACGGAACTTCTGTTTTTGCTTTACCTATTCATAATTATTTTTCAATGCTGGGGATATTAATATCGATATCGCTCTTTTTGAGTCCGTGCGGCGGTCAAACATGGTTACGGTGGTGTCCTCATGCGTGAATGCATTTTTAAATGCGGTTTTCAAAGGTTTTGCTTTCTGTCTGCTATCTTCAGTTTCCGACACTAGACGGATTCGTTGACTGACTTTACGTATGGCTAGATTTTCGTAAGTCTTTGACCAGGATCTGTCACTATAAATTATTGTAGGCTTCACACATGGCCCTTCTTACAGATGCATGAGTTGCGATTTACTTTTCTCTGTTAGGATCTCAGTAATCTCTTTTGAAGCGACAGAAATGTAAGAAAAGTGGAGGGAAAACCAAATTGGTGTAAGTAACCTACACAGTAGAGCACGCTTGGAGCTCTTCATAGGTAGTTGTGATGTATATTGGAAAGATAAAATCAAATTCAGAACTGCATGATGATGAGAGGTAATACCCCGAAACGCACTGTAAAATGTTAATCAATCACTGCGACAGCTTGTTTATGTCATTTCGTTTTGCACACTCAGTCTCGGTAGGTGCAGTATAATGTGCAAAGTGTACTTTGTGCGATTCTTTGTTTTCGGGAGAGCGTGCTATTAGCGTGAATGCTTCAGGATGGCAGGGATAGTACAGAGCAGTGACGCATGCGCAGAGACCCAGCGCCTCGCGGTACCCCTTGCTCGGTTAAGATGTTAAGAGGAGCCGAATTCCGTAGCCTCTGCCCAATAAATAACCCGGGCGGGAATATTTCAAACAAACACCGCAACGGCGACAGCACGTACATATTCATGCGCGCTCGGGATATTTATAAGGTCGCGGCCCGCCGCTTAATGGAAACACAACACGGACGGGCCTATTCCGAATTCCACGGGTGTCGTTTGCAACCATAAACACAGTACATCAGCGAGACGATTGGAATCTACATTGCGGGAATAGTCACCGTTTGAAAGGCAATATATTTTATTGGGAGGGTACGTAAGCATTTAAAGGGGCTGTAAAATAAATTGGAAGCTAGTTGAGATTCCGGCCGCGTGGCGCGCAGGTGCGCCGTCGGCGGTGGTCACGTGACAGCGAGGAGCCGGCCAGCCGCCCAGCCGGCCCGTGGGAACGACTCGTCTCGAATTGCCGCGCCGGGACCGTCTCGAAGCTCCGCCGTGGCTGTTCGCCCACGTGAGAGAAAGAGTCGCTAAGATGTCTGCAGGACCGGAGCCGCTGTTTCGATGGTAATCTAACGCTTTTTTACCCCATAATAGGACAAAGCAAAATCCTCAAGTGATGACTTTGATTGTGTGACAATTCAGTCACAAAATCCGTCTTAAAAAATGCATTTCTAATGCGGTCTACACATCTTCAGACACTGCCTGCTGTCTCAGCACACTCATCTAATTTTATCAATAATTTACAACCGCATGCGAAGCTAGCACTTCGTTTATCTCATAGGAACGCACAGTTACACCCCATTTCACGTGAGGACGGGAGAAATAATGTAAAAAACAAATTACAGGTGATTATTGAGTCTCATAGCCTGAAAAGATTAATGTTACACGACACTGCACAATTAATGTGATTAATGGTGTTGATTACAGCTGATTATTGAGCCCCACAGCCTGAAAAGCTTAATGTTACACTACATTGCGTAATCAAGTGCGAGTAAGGTGTTGATAATATTTCCGGTGTACAAGATATTCTTACGTCGTACGTTGAACGTTTCTATACCTCTTATTAAAGCATTCCTAAATTAGTACATTTACTGCGTAGAAACAAACGTATTTCAATTACATAAATGTAAAGAAGGATGTGTATCTGGTGTGGGCAATGGCTGAGATTTGAGCCCAATTAGATGCAGAGTTAATCGAAAAGTTTGCATTTCAAATACGTCTGTACTAACTAGGATAACAGTTCATACAAACTGAGAGAGAATATATATCTTTGAAGTATTTTTTAAATGAAACTTCCTGGCAGATTAAAACTGTGTGCCGGACCGAGACTCGAACTCCGAACCTTTGCCTTTTGCGGGCAAGTGCTCTACCAACTGAGCTACCCAATCAAGACTCACGCCCCGTCCTCACAGCTTTACTTCTGCCAGTACCTCGTCTCCTACCTTCCAAACCTTACAGAAGCTCTCCTGCGAACCTTGCAGAACTAGCACTCCTGAAAGAAAGGATATTGCGTAGACATGGCTTAGCCACAGCCTGGGGGATGTTTCCAGAATGAGATTTTCACTCTGCAGTGGAGTGTGCGCTGATATGAAACTTCCTGACAGATTAAAACTGTGTGCCGGACCGAGACTCGAACTCGGGACCTTTGCCTTTCGCGGGCAAGTGCTCTACCAACTGAGCTACCCAAGCACGACTCACGCCCCGTCCTCACAGCTGTACTTCTGCCAGTACCGGTCCGGCACACAGTTTTAATCTGCCAGGAAGTCTCATATCAGCGCACACTCCGCTGCAGAGTGAAAATCTCATTCTGGTATTTTTTAAATGGTTCAAATGGCTCTGAGCACTATGGGAGTTAACTGCCGAGGTCATCAGTCCCCTAGAACTTAGAACTACTTAAACCTAACTAACCTAAGGACATCACATACAGCCATGCCCGAGGCAGGATTCGAACCTGCGATCGTAGCGCCTAGAACCGCTCGGCCACACCGGCCGGCATTTTTAAAATCCCTTTAACAAACGTCATAGGAAACCTTTCGTACGAGACGTACGAGACGTAGATTCAGACTCTAACAAAGTTTGTTGCCTTTTTCTCAAAGAAAACAATAGTATCAAACATTTTGCATTAATACACGTTTCAACTCAGAAATTTCCAAACCATTTAAAATTTTGAAATTTGTGGTGAGTTCCTATGCTACTAAACTGTTAAGATCATCGGTTCCTAGACTTACACACTACCTAATCTAACTTAAACTGTTGTTGTTGTTGTTGTTGTGGTCTTCAGTCCTGAGACTGGTTTGATGCAGCTCTCCATGCTTTCTTTCTCCTGATAACGACATACTCTTGAGTAGTCCCCGCCCGGAGATCCGAATGGGGGACTAATCATACAGTAAAGCTGCATGCCCTCGGGAAAAATTACGGCCGTAGTTTCCCCTTGCTTTCAGCCTTTCGCAGTACCAGCACAGCAAGGCCGTTTTGGTTATTGTTACAAGGCCAGATCAGTCAATCACCCAGACTGTTGCCCTTGCAACTACTGAAAAGGCTGCTGCCCCTCTTCAGGAACCACACGTTTGTCTGGCCTCTCAACAGATACCCCTCCGTTGTGGTTGTACCTACGGTACGGCTATCTGTATCGCTGAGGCACGCAAGCCTCCCCACCAACGGCAAGGTCCATGGTTCATAGTGGAGGACTCATGCCCTAGGGAGGACTCGAACCTCCGACGAAGGAAGCCACGCGAACCGTGGCAAGGCGCCATGGACCGCGCGGTTACCCCGCGTGGACAAAGCCATTTCAGTTCGTACCATTGTGACAGGGTTTTGTGTCTGGGAAAACAAATGAAAAGCAAAATGTTTTCTCATTCGATAATAATTTTATAAATCAGCTAAGGACAGAAGGTAACAGTCTGGAATAGAGTAAGTGGCTTTGTACGGTCCATCTCTCCTTCCTTCTACTTGTCATCAATGAATCTTTCTTCTTCTTCTTTTGCACTTTGGTTTGTTATTCAAAGTCGCATAGCAAAGAAAAGTCTTCTTGATCACGCCGTATTTGACACTCCACACGCACACACTATTACAGACCATGTTCCCTTTTCAACTCTGTCTTTTGTTTACTCTTTGTCGCCGTCTTCCCAGTCAGAGCCTTAATACTCTTAAATATCTCTTCCCGGTGTTTCTAAGATTCGTGCAAGTGTGATATACAATGTATGAACGTCGGAGCTTATATTAAGAAAGACGAGCTAAATAATAATGCAGTTATTGATGCACACCATACTTTGCGAATAAATTTTACTTTACTTTAGCTAACAGTAAATACAATAAGTATCAAAAAAGAAACCAAGTAACTTATCTTAAACATCTATAACCAGTAGCAAAGCAGAAGGTCGGATGCAGAATAATGATACAAACAGTTTGAGACTAGATACTTGAGCTTACGGTCACACTTATCAGAAATCTAGTGCATGAGTTTCTACTGGAAGGCACAGGATGAATATTGTACGCTGAAATGACGGAAGTAATGGTACAGCGATATACACATACACGGATGGCAGTAGTATTGCGTACACATGGTATAAAAGGGCAGTGAAAAAAAAAAAGAAGAAAATTGTTCTAATGGCTCTGAGCACTATGGGACTTAACAGCTGAGGTCATCAGTCCCCTAGAACTTAGAACTACTTAACCTAACTAACCTAAGGACATCACACACACCCATGCCCGAGGCAGGACTCGAACCTGCGAGCGTAGCGATCGCGTGGTTCCAGACTGAAGCGCCTAGAACCGCTCGGCCACACCGGCCGGCCGAAAAGGAGGTTCGACACGATATCAGGAGGTATCCCGTGACTTTTGTCACCTCAGAGTAAACCGATTATATTTTTTGGAACATTCAAGTGCATCCAAAAGTTTGAATGCCATGCACACTTCATCAAACAATAGCGAAAATGCGCAGTATTAGCTGAGTGTTAAGGAGTATATAGTCTCCAGTGGCTTGCTGAACGGTCATGGAACTACATTACTCACTATGAAAACTGCAACATCAAAAAGGATAGCAAATAAAATTATACTTACGGATTGTAAGATGTAGAGTGGGTACAATACGTGATTAAGTTTGTACATGACTTAGTTGTATACAGGGTACGAAATTTAGAACACAGAACCGCCACCTCTTGCAGCAACAGCGGCAGTAAACTGACTCAGCATCGAACCCAGCAGCGCTAAGATGACGAATACTGGTGCCTCATTCCATGCTGTTTCAACTTGTGCCAGCTTTCTCCAATCGTAGTGGTTGGTGAGTGGTGGCATGGAACTCTCCCGGCAAATCATGACCGGATGTTTTGGATGGATGAGAGTCTGGTGAACAAGGTGCCTACGGCAACAGTAGGTAGGTCAGAACAATGCCAGAAACATGCGGTCTTCCATTATATTATTGAAAGATACCGCCACTGATAGCTTGAAAACAGGGCACAACCACCGATCTCAAGCCTTCAGAAATGTAACGGTTGCCTTCCAAATTGCTGGATATGCGGACCAGAGTGGATCGTGCTGCGGAGTCAATACCGCCATGCCAGATACTGGGCCCGTATCACGATAGCAAATGCTGTATGATAACGATCGTTTTCCTCAGAGCTTTCACACATTGATAGTCCACCGTGACGCTTACGCAGAACCGGGAACGCCCTGAGAAAATGAGGTGGTGCCACTCGTGGGTGGAGTGTTGCTGCTGACTGCACCCCTGTCTCCACGCCCCTGTTGTTGCGTCATGAGCAGCCACGATAGTGGTCGCCGTGCTGACAATACGTGGTGCTCTAAACGACGTCGCACTGTCCATCTGGGTGTTCGTCTTACTGCAAACAAACTCGTTTCGTGGTTCAAGATTTGTGACGATGTTGTACGATCCTGCACAGCCTCTCGGGTGCTAGTCGCTTGGAGCCGCTGAGATTCTGCCCGGCTTTTAGTAAAATCATAGATGATGAGAATGATGTTGGTTTGTGGGGCGCTCAGCATCGTGGTCAGCAGCGCCCGTACAAGTTCCAAATCTTTCCATTTCCAGTCTCGGCACTTCCTGAGTGATGATGAGGTGATAAGGACAACACCCAGTCCTCGGGCGGAAAATATTCCCGACCCGGCCGGGAATCGAACCCGAGATCCCGTGAAATCAGTCATAACCCAATAAGTGCCATTCGAATATGGCATTCAATCATAACCCATCAGTTAAATATTCGAATGACACTTATATGATCCCAGTTAACGAGAACAGCAATGTCCCTAAACGGTTAAATTCATTTGGTCAAGGTCCTGGTACTGTCGAACTCCAGCACTTTATAATGCATCCTGGGAGGTTCTAATTGACTTATTAGGCTGAGACACATTCAATTGCAACTGCTGGTATCATCGAAATCGTTAGCCGGTGATGCAGAGGACTATACTATTTACAGGTTGTAAACCATTGGTTTATATGATTCTCACGACTTCTTACTTCTACTACACTCATGTTCATAAATTAAGGCTAATGCTGATACATGGTGAAACAACGCTCTGGTGAGCAGTTTGCGGCAATAAATCACCTCAGGGTATGACCATGCGGTGCATCTGACCAGCGGTTGTCGCACGGTGGTGCTGGCAGCAGTTCACATACGCAGAGGTGTGTTGGTGCATGTCAGAGTATGGTGCAGCGAGTAAGTGTGCAGACATTTTCAGACGTGGTAATGGTAACTGTGTGTTGAAAATGGCTCAAAGAACACATACTGAAGACGTTATGAGGGGTAGAATACTAGGGCCACTGGAGGCTGGTCAAACACAGCAGGTCGTAGCACGGGCAGTTCGTGTGCCACAAAGTGTGATCTCAAGATTATGGCAACGATTCCAGCAGTGAGGAAACGTGCCCAGGCGCCACAGTACGGGACGTCCACAGTGTACAACACCACAAGAAACCAATATCTCACCAACAGTGCCCGCAGACGGCGGAGTACTGCAAGTAGCCTTGCTCGGGACCTTACCGCAGCCAATGAAACAGTTGTCTCCAGAAACACAGTCTGCAGACGACTGAACAGACATGGTTTATTCGCCCGAAGACCTACAAGGTGCATTCCACTGACCCTTGGTCACAGGAGAGCCCGTAAAGCCTGGCGTTAAGAACACAGTACATGGTCATTGGAGCAGTGGTCCCAGGCTATGTTCACGGACGGGTCCAGGTACAGTCTAAACAATTATTCTCTCCGGGTTTTCATCTGGCGTGAACCAGGAACGAGATACCAACCACTTAATGTCCTTGAAAGGGACCTGTATGGAGGTCGTGGTTTGATGGTGGGGGTGGAATTATGATTGGCGCACGTACACCCCTGCATGTCTTCGACAGGAACTGTAACAGGTCAGGTGTATCGGGACGTCATTTTGCACCAGTATGTCCACCTTTTAAGGGGTGCAGTGGGTCTCACCTTCCTCCTGATGGATGATAACGCACGGCCCCACCGCGCCGCCATCGTGGAGGAGTACCTTGAAACAGAAGATATCAGGCGAATGGAGTGGCCTGCCTGTTCTCCAGACCTAAACCTCCATCGAGTACGTCTGAGGTGCTCTTGGTCGACGCATCGCTGCACGTCTTCAAACCCCTAGGACACTTGAGGAGCTCCGACAGGCAATGGTGCAAGAATGGGAGGCTATATCCCAGCAGCTGCTCGACCACCTGATCCAGAGTAAGCCAACCCGTTGTGCGGCCTGTGTACGTGTGCATGGTGATCATATCCCATAATGATGTCGGGGTACATGCACAGGAAACAGTGGCGTTTTGTAGCCATGTGTTTCAGGACGGTTTTCTCAACGTATCACCAATACCGTGGACTTTCAGATCTGTGTCGTGTGTGTTCCCTGTGTGCCTATGCCATTAGCGCCAGTTTTGTGTAGTGCCACGTTGTGTGGCACCACATTTTGCAATTATCCTTAATTTATGAGCATCACTGTAGTTGAGCAACTGACGTGCACAAATTACATAGAGCTGATACATGAGTGAGGGAAAACACAATCATTAATGCAGTCTCCTTCTGGGATTACTGGCAAAACACATCAAAATTCGTGTGAGGGGGCCGCAAAGAGGAACATGCGAGAGAAAAAAAATTTAAAGGCATCACCTCTAGTAAGCGGTGTCACAAGGCTCGCACCATTCCGGCGTTACCAAAAACAATAGCATCGACCGAAATATTGGGTCCGGAAAAAGGTTAATCTAGCATGCAAAAGCATCCAATCCAACTAGTTGGAATTTGCGTTAGCAGTTCTTTAAAAATGAGTCCGTGCGTATGAACAACTAACCTGTGGTCCATTCACGAACCGTAGGTAAAGAGTTTAGTGCATTCGCGAAAGTTAATTTGCATAACAACTCTCGAGATTGTTGCTCAGAATGAAAAATACCTAGCCATACCTGTCATCTCGCTTCGCAAAGCAGTGCTTACCCTCTGAAAAGCCGAAGTCAAGTCTTAAACCAGAGTCAGCTCCCATCGGGAACTGATGTCCTTCCAGACCAACTGCAGAAGTTAGATGACTTCTAACATCGGCATGACCAGGTCACCTTCCATCAGATCTAACACTCTCCTTCCACGATCAACATCCGAGTGACTCTTCTGCTTCAGTAGTTTTAGCACCCGAATGAATTTTCATACTTCCTATCAGAGTTCCACTCTGCGTAAGAAAAACGCATAAGCTAGTTTACTAGCCAATCATGCATGAATAACAGTTATTCTGCCAATCAGACGAGAGGCTGTTTTCGGTTCATAGTACTCCTACTTTAAACTTCCGAGGTAACTAAATGGGACTGACAGAGGCCGTCATTCCATCATCCCTACCTAGCAAAATCGAATGGAAAATTTCCACGTGAGACAGAGAAGAAGACAAGGGTGGGGGAGACAGTGCGTGTCTGAGCCTGATTTCCAGGGAATTTTCGAAGCTTTTAGAAAATACCCTGTTGTTAGACTTGCATCGGATCCTACAAAGAGGGTTTCTGTTGCTGCTATTGGGCCCGAGACGTGTCCGAGTACTTGCTAAGGAGAGTAATTCCCTCGTCCTCGACTCTCTAGGCGCCTTCGGGCCGCCCCTTGCGAGAAGCGCCCATTGTTACATAGTAGGGAGGCGAGTGACTGCAGCGTGGCGTCTCGCCTTTGCGTCACCAGCGAGCCAGACCCGTCAAAGAATCTCGCCTTCCAACTCGCCTCAGACCACCTTCGTAGGACACAACTGTGGTCGTTTTGTCACAGCGACTTCTCATCGAGCGCGACAGCCAGAATGACTTATAGAGCATACGGCTGGGCGGGAACCTGTCTTCCGCGATGGATACATTCACCCTACACCAGGGGCTCACCTTCATTGCTTAACTGTGGGCTGTCACTACGAACTTAAATTACTTTACTAGTACCGAGCGAGGTGGCGCAGTGGTTAGCACACTGGACTCGCATTCGGGAGGTCGACGGTTCAATCTCGTCTCCGGCCATCCTGATTTAGGTTTTCCGTGATTTCCCTAAATCGTTTCAGGCGAATGCCGAGATGGTTTCTTTGAAAGGGCACGGCCGATTTCCTTCCCAATCCTTCCCTAACCCGAGCTTGCGCTCCGTCTCTAATGACGTCGTTGTCGACGGGACGTTAAACACTAACCACCACCTACATTACTAGTTAAGAATTTGTTTTCTTATCCCGGATAGTAAAATCTGCTTACACTCTGCCTTTACAATGACATGCAACTGCATTACAAGAGAATTCTTCATCTACATCTACATTTACATGGATACGCAGACCACACTTAAGTGCCTGGCAGAGGGTTCATCGAACCACCTTTATTACTCCAATCTCGAATAAAGCTCGGAAAAAACGAACACCTATATCTTACCGTGCGAGCTCTTACCTCCCTTATTTTAGCGTGGTGATCGTTTCTCCCTATGTAGGTCGGTGTCAACAAAATATTTTCGAATTCGGAGGCGAAAGTTGGTGACTGAAATTTCGTGAGAAGATTCCGCCGCTACGAAAGACGCTTTTATTTTAATGGTGTCCACCCCAAATACTGTACCATTTCAGTCACACTCTCTCCCCCATTTCTCGATAACACAAAACGTTCAAAGAACTTTATAGATGCACGCCTTTAGTCCTGTCCGGTAAGAATCCCACACCACGCAGCAGTACTCCAAAGGAGAACGGACAAGCGTAGTGTAGGCTGTCTCTTTAGTAGATCAGTTGCATCGTCGACGTGTTCCGCTAAGATTTTCTGTGTGTTCTTTCCAATTTAAGTCGTTCTTAATTGTGATTCCTAGGTAATTAGGTGAATTTCCGGCCTTTAGATTTGACTGAGTTATTGTGTAAGCGAAGTTTAACGGATTCCCTTTAGCACTCGTGTGGATGACCTCACACTTTTCATTCTTTAGGGTCAATTGCCAATTTTCACACCATACAGATGTCATTTCTAAATCGTTTTGCAATTTGTTTTGATCTTCTGATGACTTTACTAGACGATAAACGACAGTATCATCTGCAGACAACCTAAGACGGCTGCTCAGATTGACTTGTGAATTATTTACACAGATAAGGAACAGTAAAGGGCCTATAACACTACCTTGTGGAACGCCAGAAATCCCTTCTGTTTTACTCGATGGCTTTCCGTCAGTCACTACGGACTGTGATATCTCTGACAGGAAATCACGATTCCAGTCACACTTGTAGACCTTCAGCAGTTGTTTTTCCTATAGATTAATGCCGTGCTCACTCCAGTCCTACTAGATGGGGTGGAAATTGAGTAGTAAGGATAGGCAGATATTGGGGTTAATGAAACGAGGCAGCTAGTAATTGGTGGGAACCATTTCAACCTGCTTGTCGACGTTTCTCCTTCTCACACAGCACATAATGCGACCATCTCACAAACAACCAACGTTCTGGTAAAGAAATGTGCCAGTTTATTTCTCCTTGCGTGCAAATGCAGAAGGCACTAGGTTTCACGGCCGGCCGAAGTGGCCGTGCGGTTAAAGGCGCTGCAGTCTGGAACCGCAAGACCGCTACGGTCGCAGGTTCGAATCCTGCCTCGGGCATGGATGTTTGTGGTGTCCTTAGGTTAGTTAGGTTTAACTAGTTCAAAGTTCTAGGGGACTAATAACCTCAGCAGTTGAGTCCCATAGTGCTCAGAGCCATTTTGAACTAGGTTTCACTCTACCTATTGTGGACCATGCGAGGCGGCCTAGTGGATAGCACACTGATTCGCATTCGGGAAGACGACCAATCATACCCACGTCCGGCCACCCAGATTTAGGTTTTCCGTGATTTTCTTAAATCGCTTCAGGCAAATGCCGTGATGGTTCCTTTGAAAAGGCACGGCCTATTTTCTTCCCAATCTTCCCTACTCCGAGCTTGTGCTCCGTCTCTAATGACCTCGATGTCGACGGGACGTCAGACACTAATCTCCTCCTCCTGCCTCCTCTGGGTGGTTGCACTTAAATGCTAATCATTTGCATATCCAAAAATGCAGCACGCCGCATGCCAGTTTGACGTTTGTTCTATACCATCTTCATAGCGCTGCATTTCTAATGGGCCAACAGCGTATAACTACGCCTTTAGCTTTTTGAAACGTTTCACGGGCTTCTGATACCACTCAACTTAATGATTCCGATAGTAATCATCAAGGCTGAGAAGGTTAATGACAAAGAAAAGCACATAATATAAGCGAGACGATAACCTCCGACAGGAAGGCGGTAAGCGTAATGAAGCCATTTGCAGAAGCGATCGTGTCCGCAGGCCTGCTTCCAAGTCACGTAGCACCGGACAAAATGAAGTCGTTACGGGCGGAAACAACCGGGCGTGTACGCTTCAAACGAAACGGACGCGACGCTCGCTGCCGTAATGGGGCACTTGCAAAGCGGCAGGGGATTCCTTCATGAAGCGTAATCGACGCCCGCGGAGAACTACGGCCGAGCCACGCCGATTTACATGTAAACAAGCTGGGCCAGCACCGCTTCGTTCATTTCCGTGCCCGGCGCCATTTTCCGCCTTATTAAGCTTCGAGCGGCGGGACGCCTCTGATTGGGGACTCTCACACGACGTTCGCACGCAGTGACGTCACGGGGTGATTCCATAAAGCGGCTTCCCACGTTCCCACGCGATGGAGAGATCAGCAGCCGCTCCTGAAGGCCACTGCAGCTCTGGGCCAGTAGCCACTACTTACGAGCTACGACACTATCGCCTCTGTAGCCTTATTTAGTTGCGTACAATCACAGTTCACATACAGAGACCAAATTATTGTGAGGACGTCAAACATTTTTATCGTTTTAGTTGTGTGTTTCTGTCCTCAGACGCCGTTTCCCAAGGCTTGTGCACTCTGTTAATAGTTTGTGTCTACGCACTTGTTACTCAACGACGTGATTAAGATTTGATGTAAACTGCGACCATTGTCTGCTCTAGAAATCCTTCTTTGTGGTGTTCCTACCCTTCGTTATCTGTAGCTCATACAAACTTTTCCAGTAATATGCCGATAAAAATTATTCACCACTCGACATCTATATTTACATACGTACTCCTCAAGTCAATGTTCAGTGCACGGCGGAGAGTATATCGTACCAATATTTTCGGTTTTCTTTACTATTTGGTTTTCTTTCCTATTCCATTTGCGTATTCAATGAAGGAAAAATTGTTTCTGTGCCTCCGTACGTGCCCTAATCCCTGTTATCTAATTTTCACGATTCATACGTGAGATATAAACTCGCCGACCAAAAAATTAGTCAGCCCTAGAGAAATAACTACAAATATTCTTTACAGAAGAATGGAAAGACTGTTAGAAGCTGACCTCGCGGGAGAGCAATTTGGATTCCGTAGAAATGTTGGAACCCCCGAGGCGATACTGACCCTACGACTTATCTTACAAGATATATTAAGGAAAGGCAAACATACCTTTCTAGCATTTGTAGACTTAGAGAAAGCTTTTGACAGTGTTGACTGGAACACTCTCTTTCAAATTGTGAAGGTGGCAGGTGTAAAAGACAGTGTCGAAAGGCTATTCACCATTTGTACAGAAACCAGATGGAAATGATAAGAGGCGAGGGGTCCGAAAAGGAAGCAGTAGTTGAGAACGGAGTGAGACAAGGCTGTAGCTTATACCCGATGTTATTCAGTCTGTATACTGAGCAAGCAGTAAAGGAAACAAAAGAAAACTTTGGAATAGGAATAAAAGTCCAGGGAGAAGAAATAAAAACTTTGACGTTCCCTGATGACATTGTAATTCTGTCAGAGACAAGAAAGTACTTGGAAGAGCAGCTGAACGGATGGGCAGTCTTGAAAGCAGGATATAAGATGGACCTCAAGAAAAGCAAAACGATGATACTGAAATGTAGTCGGATTAAATGAGTTGAGGCTGAGGGAATTAGATTAGGAAATGAGACACTTAAAGTAGCAGATGTGGTTTGCTATTTGGGGAGAAAAATAACTGATGATGGTCGAAGTAGAGAGGATATAAAATGTAGACTGGCAATGGCAAGAAAAGCGTTTGTAAAGAAGAGAAATTTGTTAACATCTTGTATGGATTTAAGTGTCAGGAGGTCCTTTTTGAAAGTATTTGTATGGAGTGTAGCCATGTATGGAAGTGAAACATGGACAATAATCAGTTTACACAAGAAGAGAATAGAAGCCGTTGAAGTGTGGTGCTACAGAAGAATACTCGAGATTAGATAGGTAGATCACATAACTAATGAAGAGGTACTGAATAGAACTGTGGGGAAAAGAAAGTTGTGGCACAAACTGACTAGAAGAGGGGATCGGTTGGTAGGACACATTCTAAGGTGTCAATGGGGTCGCCAATTTAGTATTGGAGGGAAGCGTGGGGGTAAAAACCGGAGAGGGAGGCCAAGAGATGAATGTAATAATCAAATTAATAAGGATGCAGATTGCATCAGTTACTCGGAGATGAAGAGACTTGCACACTACAGAGAAGCATGAAGAGCTGCATCAAAGCAATCATTGGACTGAAGACCATCCCAACGACAGCAACAACAACAACAACAACAACATTTAATACCAAGCAATTCCGGTGCTGGACTTGATAACCGCATGGATTCTGTTAGGAAGTGAGTCCACAAGGTTGTGTAGGTACGTCGCATCCAGATTAAACTACTCGCTGAGGATTTGATCGCGCAGTTTAACCAAATTGCGGGGATGCTGATGTCGCTGTTTTACCCACTTTACAACATGGCCCGCAGTTTACTATGAGGTTCAAGTCACGTGATTTTGCAGGCCAGTCGAAATGTAATAGGGTGGGGCTGTGATAAAACCAGTCATATATTTCTCCAGCGCGGCGAACTTTGCTGTTGTAGAGGCAGTTCGCGCGTGGTAGAGCATGTGACTCCACCCCTGCGCCATCTGTAAGGGCTTAACCATTCATCTGCGCCTGCGCACCGGAGTGACTAATTTTTTGTCCGGTGATGATGATGTTTGATTCTGGGGCGCTCAACTGCGCGGTCATCAGCGTCCGTACAAAGTCCCAATTATTACACAGTCCAATTTCTTGCACAGTCCAATCTAGCCACCGTCACGAATGATGATGGTGATGATGAAATGATGAGGACAACACAAACAACCAGTCCTCGGGCATAGAAAATCCCCAACACGGCCGGGAATCGAACCCGTGACCCCGTGATCCAGAGGCAGCAACGCTAGCCACTAGACCACGAGCTGCGGACATTTTTTGTCCGGTGAGCTTACGATCACCAGCATAGGTCTTCTAAAGCTACCCAACAGAGTAAGGCGTCTGCCTCCTTCGAAGGATTCCCATGTAATTCTCCCATCATTTTTGTGGGCTATTCCGACTTTTTACGAACCTAGACCTGCGTCTTTGAATTCCTTCGATGTTTGTTGTAATGACTCGTCGATAAGCACTTCAAACATTGGAACAGTACTCTAGAATTGGTCGCATTAGCGTCTTGCATGCTATTTCCTTTGCAGGATGCCTTGAATTTTCCCATAATCCTTCCCGCAAATCTAAATCTTCCATTCCCCTTCCACAATGCTGATTTACGTGATCGTTTCATATCATATCGATTCTTAGTATTTCCCATAAATACGATGTGAAGTACTAGAGATTTTCACCACTAATCTTGTAAGCATTCACTGTCGGGTTCTTTCTGTGTGTTACTGGAAATCTCTTGCAATGATTCACGTTTAAGGATAGCTGCTATTCATTCTACCAGATAGAAATGTTGTCCACGTCTTTCTGCAGTTCCTTATGATGACTGTCCAACCGCGACACTTCCCTGTACACAATAGCACCGTCAGCGAGCGATGTCTTAGCACTGCTGGTTCTGTCTGATGAATCGATTGTGTGTATTCAGGACATCAGGGGTCCTCTTGCGCTTCCGATGTTTCCTTTCTGTGAAACAACCTTCATGCTTCTAAATAGCAACAGACTCGGCGCAGTTAGATTTAGCTCGGATTACTGTATCACTGACCGGATGGATCAGTTTGCGCTGCAATTCACTGTGACTGCGGAAAGTGTCGGTAAGACACATGAGCATTGTCAGATATTCCTGCGATAACTCGCTTGTGAAAATGAGTGTAAAGCTATGAGGAAGCGTTACAGCATGCTTATTTAGCATTAAGGAGAGGACATAATTGTAAAATTTTAAATTTACGTTGAGGTATAACCTTTTATGGCCCATTACAGTCCGCTGGAAGTTTGTTGTTCACATATGTCCCGGTAAAGAAGGTGATAAGTCTGCCTTCCTTGTCTGAACCTTTTCAGTATTCGGTTACGTTGACGCTAAACATAAAATCGATACATTTCATGGGATATTTCATCGTTAGTGATAGGCACACACATGTAAATGTAGCATGGGTTCGTACTTTCAAGCATTCAGTCATACCAAAAGTGGTGCATTCGACAAACTGCAGCCGCTACTGGGAGAGAAAGAACTCCAAATCCAGTATACACGCCGGTCACGCAACATGCATTCCATAAATGATACACTCGTGGCAAACGGCCTGCAGTGGAGATCTCACGTACGACAGCCGAGTGCTGCGTGTTGCCTATAGCTGTGTACTTGCAGTTTATAAGTTCCAACTCTGGGCTTCTGCAGAACATACAGGCCATAGATAACGTGAAGAAACCAACAATACCTGAAATCCAAAGTTGGCAACAGGTGAAAGAACCTAATTCTCGAAGTAGAATGTGATCATGATGATTTTTTCATGTACTTTTACGGTTTCATGCCGATCATTGATGCAGCCTTCCTTGAGCCTTTTCAGCATATGTGAAGATAAATTTAGGTATTCTTAAAATATAGATTGACTGCTACCCCGAAAGTTCATAATTATTGAGAAAAAAAACATACCGTGAAGCCGTTGTCAGTATGCCAAGCTATCCAAAAATCGATATTCACAGGCGGATGAAGCATGTTGTTATGGTACGTTTCTGAGGAATAAACACTCGTCAAAGAATATTTACCTTTCCTGCAGGATATTAATTGATTAAAACAGTCAGTAAACGCATTTTAAAGGTTTTCTTCTCTGCTCTCTCCCGTAATTCAGACAGTTAAGAATATGCATCACAAGTGACTCCAAATACTTATCAAAGTGTATACCAAAAAATTTAGGTATTGCGTTTATGTCATGCATAATTGATCAGCATGGATTAGATCTTAACGCTGTACAGGGATGAAAACACTGTGGTTTACCAATGTTTATAGGCAGTCAAATTATTGAGATCCACTCAATAAATCCAAGAAACATAACTTTTCTGGTGTTTAGTACCTCACTTCGACATCTGTGAAATGCTTCATTCTTCAGCAATAAGGACTATTTGATGTATTCTATGTACTATACAGTCTTTTTTTCGATTACTTTGCATTGTAACTTTCAGTAAGTACTCTTAACTCATTGTCACTATATTTCAAATGCCTCCATTTCCTAAGTATTTGATTTTTCCGCAGTGCAAATTTCCGTCTCAGGTGTGTTTTGAGTCCACCAAGTTCATCTACAACTGTAAGTCAGTGTTTCATACCAGCTGATCTCCGTTATCAAAAGAAGTTTTCTCCGCTAATTCCAACCTGGTCGCTATGTCATTCTAGCTTCGGTCGTCGTGCGCATTGTTCCTGCCAGTCAGCAGAAAGATTCACGATTTCCATTTTATTCCATAAAATTTTGAACTTTAGTGAGCTGACATTCTCATTGGTATTCTTGTTCATTATTTTTTATTTAATAATGAGCATCGTTATCCGAGTTGGATTCTAGTCGACCCATCCATTTCGTCTTAATTTTGCATCTCCCTCACTTACCTCATCAATACTACCTGTTATCCTAGCACAAATTACTGTGCCACGAACTGGAAAGGTTTCGTGCACTGCTTCTTCAACATATATCTTAAATAACAGAGGCGATAAGACTATCCATTCTTTAACCACAGTTATTTCTTTATTAGCTTTTTTTTCGCGGTGGAGCGGTGGGGGAGGGGTTGAGGGGGTGGGGAGGGAGTGGGGCGTGAGGGATGTAGCAACTACTCTTCAGTCTTTGTGCTTTATGGCTACTGTCTTCAGCGTTACGATTGCCAAGTCTAAATATACGGTCAAAACCTCCTTTATAGCTTCACAAATGCGTTCCTCCCTTATGGATTCTTTAATATAAGAGGGGGGCCAAATGAAAACGAGACCGATGGGAAAAAGTTAAGTAAACCGTTTATTATTTAAAAAATTATCGCCATAAGTGTTAAAACATTATCACACTGTGAGACAAGATAGTCAATGCCTTCATGGAAAAATGTCTGCAGTTCCGTAGAAAAACCTGATCGTACCCAGTAGAGCACCTGTTCGTCTGAAGAAAATAAACGGCCACAAATGTCTTCCTTCAGGGTTCCAAAAATGCTGAAATCCCATTGTGAGTGGTCAGGACTGTATGGAGGATGTGTACGTGCTCCCCAGCGAAACTTCTGCAGCGTACTCGAAACAACATTGGGACCATGCAGGGGTCGATCTGGTTCCGGCGAAGAGGTGCACTCCCAGGGGCAATCAAGGTAGCACTGCGTATTATGTGTCAGCACATTTATTGCCTTCCATAAATGTGGTCCGAATTTTTTACGAAATGACTGAACAACTAATTTTCTTTCATACGAAATCACTGAAATACTAATTTTCCATCACTGTAACCGATTTATTTCTCTGTCTTTCTTGAGTCCAAACATGATACTTATCAAACTTTTCATCACATAGTTTCTTCAGATCAGATTCACATCTTTAAAATTTAACATTGTTTCACAAAATAGAGACGAAATAAACAGGGTGGCGCCATAACCATAACTTAAGACACACTGATCAAAAGACAAAACAGACAGTCCCACACGGAATCAGATTATAACCAAAGGTTCTCATAAATCAAAAGTGATTTTTCAAAGAAGTTACACTGATCGATTCTGTGACATTAATTTCGTACATTTGAAAAATAGACGTTTATGTGTTATTGTAAAATATAATTTGTATTGACGGTAATTATTTTATCTGATTTTGTTTTAAGTTACTTGGATGATTAGTTTTTTCGAACGCACGTATTTTCGTATAATAACCATGGCGAATATTTTCCCCACTATTATCCAATGGGACAAAGGAATAGAAAAAAATAATAAATACAATAAAAAGCAGCATTCCAGCAAAACCGAGAATTACGCAAATATTGACAAAAAGTGGTATTGAGCGATTCATTAACAGTGAGACTAGAATCGATAGAATCAATCTGGAAGAGAAAAAAATTACCCTTGAATTGTTACAGTAGGTAGGTAACCTCAAACATTTTCCATGAAGGCACTGACCATGGCGATTGCTTTTGAAACAATAATCAGTTTACTTATTTTTCTTCCATATGCCTCATTTTCATTTAACTGCTTCTTGTAGATGTCGTTGTCATCATGTGGTAGGTGGTTTCGGAAACTCATTTACATGGGCTGTGATAAGTTTACTGAATTATTAATGTAACAATTGCAGAATCATTTCCTCTATTCAGTCTGGGTATTTTAGAAACTTATGATGGTTTGTTGCCCAAAGAAATATCTTCTCGTTTGCCTTTTATCGTTTCTTTGCGGACTCGGCCTGTTATCACAACTTCGAATATGTTATTATCACTGGTGGCCAGATGCCTTTTCTGAGGTCAGCACTTTCCTCCGGGACGGAATCTGTGTACTCCATCTCCCTGCATCTAGAGTGAATATCATATTCAAGTGTGCAAAGTCTCTGAATTGCTTGCGTAGCGTGTATCCGATGGCGGGCGTGGGTAGCGGCCCAGTATTTATCTAGGTGGGTGCGAGAAACAACCTAAACACCACATCCAGGCTATCCCGGCCACCGACCCTTGCCGTTAACCCGCTGGGTGGGTTCGATCCGCGGCCGACGCGCCTCCCCGTATCCCGGTAGCGGCGCTATAACGCACTCCACTGTCGGGTGGCTATCCATGCATGCATTTCACAAATTTTATATTGGCTTCAGTGTTAACCACAGCCAAAGGTAACACAATCCATCCACGGCACTTTTTGCCAGTGAAATTAACCGTGTTTTCTACAGCGAAAAACCTGAAAGTGCAAGCCTAGCATCACCTCACTGAAGCGACGTTGCAAATAAATAATTTACCATTCAACAAGCAGACTTAGTACTATTTACAGACGATACTAGTATTATAATAAATACCCACAAGACAGAAAGCAACAGAAGAGGTATTAAATGATGTTTTCCAAAGAATTATAAAGTGGTTCTCCAAAAATGAGCCCTCTCTAAGTTTTGGAAAGAAAGAAAAAAAAGTGGTACACTACATTCAGTTCTCTACAACAAACTGTTATATCAACAATTGGTGCAGCACATCAGCAAGAGTCAGTAAACCGGGTACAATGTTCCACATTTTTAGATGTACGCGTTGATAAAAAGTTGAACTGGAAGAAGCATGTTACTGAGCTTTTCAAACAATTAAGTTCAGCTACTTTTGGTCTTCGTATAATTGCTTATCTTGGAAATAGACGTAGCAATCCCCTGACATATTCTGCATATTTGAACTCTAGAATGTCTTATGGAATAATTTTCTAGGGTAACTCATCACTCAAAAAGAAAGTAGTGATTGCACAAAAGCGAGAAATAACAATAATATGTGGTGTTCACTTCAAGGAGTTGGGCATTTTAACTGAGCCGTTACAATACATATTTTCACTAGTGAAATTCGTCATAAATAGCCCATCATAATTTGAGAAAAAAGTGGTGTCCATACTCACAACACTAGAGGGAAAAATGACATTTATTATCTATTATTAAAGCGCTCAAGTGACTCAGAAAGGAGTTCAACATGCAACAACAAAAATCTTTATCGTTCTCTCAGTAACATAAAATGTCTGACAAGTATCAACGCAAGTTTTAAATCTAATTTAAAATCATTTCTCCTGGGCAATTCCTACTATTCCACTGACGAGTATCCACTTAAAACTGGTAGCAAATTTAAAAAGTTCTACCTTGTTTTCAAGTGTTGTTGCGTCATTAGTACTAAGGAAATTTGTTCATTAATGTTAACACTAATGACGTATACATATCCCGTTAACTCACTCGTTCCACATCTTTCGATAAAGAATCGCTCATATAATCTATGACACATACAACTAACTAACCTTCGCTCCAGGTTAACACTGAAGTTTTTCCCTTTTCGGTCTCTGGTATTTCATGTCATTCAACATTTTTTCGCAACCGTTTCGCGTCGCGGAAGAACCGGTCTCCGGCTGCGAGATGCGATGGGAAACATCTGCAGAGAGTGTATCCTGTTCTCGTTGGGCGCATGCGAAACAACTTTCACGTGAGTGCGGAAGTCTGAGGCGTTACACAAAGAGAACTCACGCCCAGGGAAACTGCAAATGCTTCGTTCGGAACTCAGGCTTCACCAGGACTGCGCGCGCAGTGCGGCGAAGTACTTAGAACGACGCTACTGTCACCTGTTACTGAAACAGAGCCAGTGAAATTCAGGCAGCTTCTTTCTTTCGGTGTGCTACTCGTAACACATGTTTTGAACAGTCACGAGAAACACCGAAACTTTCAGGAGTTATCTTAATTCTTCTTCATCTTCTTTTCGTTTGGGCCTACTTAGGTCCACGGGGCTTGTTTTGGCTCTTTATACGGGTCTTCTATTTCTTGTTAGCCCAGAAAGATTTCGCTTCCACCCCTCTGTCCACTTCGGTCTGCTGGTTCCTAGTCGCCCTTTGTTAATAAGGGACACTGGATATACACCTTGTAGGATGATCTTCTTGAATTTGGAATGGTCTTATATGGCTTCTAGTGGTAAGTTGCTCCAGATCTGATTTCACTGTAGTGATCCATTTGTTCCAGGAGGTTTTCCCTCCGCCTGTCGTGGTGAACATCCTATTTGTGAGTCTGCAGAGGTTCACCCTCTTGGTAACGGTACATCTTACTTTTGTTTCTGATCCTGTAGGTGCCATGCCTTCTCTTAATGTCCCTAGTATTTGCCTTAGGATTTCCGCTCCTTGAGCACTAGCTCGCTGAGTGGACCCTTTCTGTTCATCAAGAGGCATTCAGAGGCGTAGAACACGGAGGGCCTTACTGCTGACTTGTAATGTTTGAGTTTGAAGCTCTTGGAAAGTTACTTTGAGACGCAAATGCTTTTGCAGGAATGGTAGACAAATTGGCACTTTTGGTATCAGTTGCCAAGTTTCCATCCATTTGCTGAAATGCACTGAAGCGCCAAAAAAACTGGTATAGGCATGCGTATACAAATACAGACATACGGCGCTACGGTCGGCAACGCCTATTTAAGACCACAACTGTGTGGCGCATTTGTTGAATCCGTTACTGCTGCTTCAGTGGCAGGTGACCAAGATTTAAGCGAGTTTGAAGGTGGTGTTATAACCGGCGCACGAGCGATAGGACACAGCATCTCAGAGGTAGCAATGAAGTGGGGATTTTGCCGTACCACCATTTCACGAGTGTGCCTTGAATACGAGGCCTGTCTAAAAAGTATCCGACCTTTGGCCAGAAAAAACATTTCGAATACCTTGCGGGATTGAGACCCTAATCCCCTTGAAAGTAATGGCTAGGCACCAGCCAAAGTCTAGATTTGCTTTAATAAAGTCTGAAAGGAAAGGACGACTGATTGTTGTGCTCCATCAGTTTGAAACATATAACTACTACTTATTTCAAAAACGTTCGTTTCGGCGAGCCTATAGATGAGTAGGGAAGACGACAGTGACAACACTGGTTGCGAGTCTGTGGTGATGGAGATCCTTTGGGCAGTCCTCTTGGCGAGAGTAAAGGCGAGGGAGGGCCACTTGAGAGCAGACAGTCCTCGTGTCGAACCTCCCAGCCTCGAGCAGGGTGGAGAGCTGGCGTAATGGTAGCGTGTTGTGTTGTGGCACGCCTCTGCCTCTGCCTCTGCTTTTGCTTTTGCTCTGTGCTATGCCGCGCTATGTGCTGTGCTGTGCCGTGCCGGGAGAGGGCTTAATTGCGGCGCTTGTCTCTCCAGAGAGCGGCAGCGGCAGACGCGAGCTGAGCGGTGATTGCGCTATTCAGAGCGGCGCGGTCCTCTCGCCGGCCGCTCCACAACCCACCTTAAATTTAACAACCTCATTACTTACGTAATCTCCACGCGTAATGCCGCGCTTAATTTATATTTCTACTCCTAAATTAAGGTTTTTAATCTAGAAAACATCTCGGAAGAATAGCTTTAATAATGTGGTGTGTGTGTGTGTGTGTGTGTGTGTGTGCGTGTGTGTGTGTGTGTGTGTGTGTGTGTGTCAGGTGCCCCAGCTACACGCGAAGAAGACACCGCCTGTCCGTGCTGCGAGTCTCAACAGCGCGTCCACAACACCTGCGCCGAGTGTGGCTGACCACCTTGTCGTACACTACCGGAACGGAGCAGCAGTATATTCTGTGAAGCGTACCTCAATTTTCAAAAGTGTGGTCGTAACAGCTAGCCACCCAGGTGCGATCTTCGCCCACCGCGAACACGGGCTCGAAACATGTTTGGTGTGATACTTCTGCCGAGAGACGTTTCCGCAGAGCCTGGAACTCTCGTTGGGATAAGCGGCTTTTTGAGGGTAGCGTGAAGGCACACTAAGAAAACCTCCTTGTGGTGACAGACTGATCTGTACCCTTGTCTGGAATCTTGGTTGGGTCAGAATGTAACAGTTTGGTTGTGAGATGGCGAGGCCAATGAATATGATTGCAGAAAACTAGCTGAAGCACCTTGGGCTCCAAAGAAATTTCGATACATTCCATCTCTGCATGCCACTTTGCGAGAGGAGTCATTTGTTCGAACCTCCATCCGGCCACCCTGATTAGTTTTCTTAATCAAGGCTGATACCGGAACAGTTCCAGTGGAAGGAGCGTGGCGGATTTCATTCCCCAGTATTTTCCTGTCCGAGCTCGTGCAATGCTGGCAACGATCTTGTTGTCGACGGTTCTCTGAACCCTAATCTTTCTTCGTTTTGACTCAGCTTTCATAGTGGTGTTTTACGGCAACTGCTCGCCCACCGCCACTAAGATGATCCGTTTTGATGAAACTCGTCACAGCGTGAGCATACAGCTTAAGGAGGACAAACAGTCCCTCGTACTAAACCTTCAGGAATAGCAATTTCACGACGGGCTGTGGAAGTAGCCAGCGCCAATGTGGGTCCGTCAAGATGGTTCAAATGGTTCAAATGGCTCTGAGAACTATGCGACTTAACTTCTGAAGTCATCAGTCGCCTAGAACTTAGAACTAATTAAACCTAACTAACCTAAGAACATCACACACATCCATGCCCGAGGCAGGATTCGAACCTGCGACCGTAGCGGTCGCTCGGTTCCAGACTGTAGCACCCAGAACCGCACGGCCACTCCAGCCGGCGTCCGTCAAGAGCTTTCTGGTGGATCAATGGTTCAAATGGCTCTGAGCACTATGGGACTTAACATCTGAGGTCATCAGTCCCCTAGAACTTAGAACTACTTCAACCTAACCAACCTAAGGACATCACACACATCCATGCCCGAGGCAGGATTCGAACTTGCGACCGTAGCAGTCGCGAGGTTCCAGACTGAAGCGCCTAGAGCCGCTCGGACACACCGGAAGGGTCTGGTGGATCGCTGGGTACAAAATACCAACATCCAAGTATCCGCGTTGATGTACCGACACATCTCGTTTCAAACTCGCCACTAATGTTCAAGACACGAAGGCTGCGCAGGTCACAAAGTTCCACATCTCTGCGGCGGACGCCCTTGCTCAGTAGCGGGACGCCACTCGCTGAAAAACACTACTTTTACGACAATAGCTTCCCTTGTGTGCAAATCCAGTCCATGCATTGTGTATACTTGCGAACACTTTTGACACCGGATAAACCTCCATCAGGTCTACTCACTAAGTTTTTAGAGTGTGTGGGTTGTTTCTAAAAAGACGATGAGCAGTTGGCACGTACCATAAGCGGCGCAAGTTCAAGCTCTCTCAGACTACCAAGTGCATCGCTTGGCCACGTTTCAGTGCGTATGTCTCTTTGACAGAGGGAGAAATGGCGTTGAAACTAGAAAGTTTTTCTTCCACCATTTCTTTTATGATTCTAAGCTGAATGGATATGGAGCGATTAAGGTAAAATCAGGATTAGGGAACACAAACGGGAGTCTTAGATTTGTTCGAAGGGTTCTCGGAAGTTGCGGTGTATCTGTAAACGAAATCGTGTAAAACATGATACTGCAACCAACTCTAGAGCATGCCTCGAGCGTTTGGTATCCTTATCAAACAGTCACGACAGCAGACACCAAAGGAACTCAGAGATGCGCTGCTAACATCGTAATAGGCCATTGTGGACCATATTAAAGTGTAACAGAGACGCTAGGAGGAACAGCGTCAGTGGGGGGAACGGAGTCATTGGAGGAGTGTGGTTTACCCTTCAACAAGCTTTTCACTGATATTTCACGTATTTACATCTTCGTTAATTTCAGGCCCATCGATCACTCATTTCGTTTCATTTCAGCGAATCTCGTTCAGATGAGATAAGTTTAGATTAGATTAGATGAACATTTCGTTCCAGTTGATCCATAGTGAGGAGATCCTCTAGGATGTGAAAAAAATATCAGAAAAAAAGAATAAACTATAAATATCTACAAAATAAGAACAGATATGCTAATGTACTTTCCACTGATCCCAAATGAAATTGCCCTTGTGGATGTGGAATCGCTCAAAAAAAAGCTTTAAGCATAAAAAATTAAATTAAAAAAATTTACAGCATTTAGTTACAACGATCGCATTACTGCACAAAATTTGTACGGAAGTGTGATTGTAGGCCATACTCACATTATGTGATATTATTAATAACATACACTCATCAGTCGGTTCTGCTAAGACATTCATCAGTGGAGTAGAAGGCGTTAACCACCAATAAATCCTTTACACTCTTGTCAAACTGAATTTTATTACTAGTTTTATGGCTGCTGGCATGTTATTGAAAATGAGTATTGTCGAATAGTGGACACCTTTCTGAACCAATGTAAGTGACTTTAAATCTTTGTAAAAGTTATTTGTATTTCTAGTGTTGATTCCATAAACAGAGCTGTGGTTTTGAAAGAAAAGATACATATTTTAATGACAAATTTCATTAAGGAATAAATATATTGGGAAGCAGTAGTCAGTATCCCCAATTCCTTAAACGGCCCTCTGCAGGACGTTCTTGAGTTCGCACCTCAAATAATTCGTATTGCATGTTTTTGGGCTCGGATAACTTTAGCATGACTTAGTGAGTTACCCCAGAAAATAATCCCGTATGACGTTCTGCAATGAAAGTAAGCATAGTACACTAGCTTTTTTTATTTTTATATCACCTAAGTCTGACAACATTCGCACAGCAAACAGATATTTGTTTAGGCGCTTCAGCAGTTCTCTAGTATGCTCCTCCCAGTTAAATTATTATCAAGCTGTAATCCCAAGAATTTAATACTGTTAACTTCTTCTACCTGCTTGTCGTCACATTTTAGGCATATACTGGAAGGAGACCTTTTACAAGTACTGAACTGCATATAGTAAGTTTTTTCAAGGTTTAGTGACAGAGAATTGGTTAGAAGTAATTTATTAATGTCCATGAACATTTCATTAGCCGATCTTTCTAAGGTTATACTTGGTTTACTGTTTATTGCAATGTTTGTATCAGCTGAAAACAAAACAAACTTGTGATCGTGTAATGTTACTGATAAAAGGTCATTGACATACACAAGTAAAAGGAAGGGCCCTAAGATGGAACCTTGGGAGACACCACATGTTATTCGTTGCCAGTTGTATGATACCTGATAGCTTAATACACGTCCCTTTCCTACTGACATCCTTCGTGTTCTGTCGGAGATACAGGATTTGAATCATTTTTCAGCGTTTTCCTTGTTTACTTAAGAGGATATCGTGATTTACACAGTCAAATGCCTTTATCCCTCATGGTAAAGTAAATCATGATTATCTACAGTGGCGCTTTTCCCAAGGAAAACATGAATTTTAAGCCACTGAGGATGTTTGAAAAATAAAAGAAGAAAAACGATTATGGGAACAAAAAAAAAGCCTTTTACTTAGTCACCGAGGTGGAGGTGGGCAAAATACAACTGGCTCGGAAAATATTTCATGCACTTTGAGATAGGCATCCCAATTTACATAATCTGCCACGGCTGCAGATGATGTAAGTTGGATTGCCTATCTCAAGGTGTACGAAATATTTTCCGAGACACTTGCATTTTGCCCACCCTGTCCTAAGATACCACCAATCTATCGACTACCTAAATTGAGTTGCTCCACGTCAGTCTTAGCAGAGATTAGGTCTATGCTCCAATTATCTCTTAACGGAGAAATTCTGTCCGTTGCGTTCTCACCCATAACGATTTGTTAACACTAATCCGGAGAGTATTTCTTGCGCAACAGGTAGATGTCCTCACATCGATATTAGCGACATTGTAGCAGGTGGCGACGTATTCTGTTAAGCAGGAGCGTCTTTGGAAAGCCGACCCCCGCTGCGTGCGAGTGTGCAGCGGTCTGGAGTGGGAAATTATGGCGAAACCTTAAGCGCTGGCTCGGGCGGTTGCGGAGAGTGAGTGCGGCTTTCTGCCGCAGCGCGGTTTCCTGCGGCTAACCGCACGGCGAGCTGCGTTGTACATATTTATAAACGCTAAGCAGCCGGCCTCCAGGCCAGCTTCACTCACACCTGTTCAAGAAGCACCACTGTAGCTGAGCCAGGGTAACGATTGCTCCTGCATGTCTGTAAGGAAAGAGGAAAAGAAGGAACTCCATTACAGTGAAGCAAAAGCGGCGGTGTCGAATGCTTGCTCCCCTCGTCACTGTCACGGCAGAAATGCAAAGGAGATGATAAAGATGAAAGAATATAAACTGAAGAGGCTTTCGAGGCCACTTGTTGATCTATTGCCTGTTCGCCTTTGCCTCCGGATCTTCGGCCAACGTTTGTTTGGAGATTGTGACGTTCCGCTTGCATGTGTGGCTGGCACTGTCAGAGATTCGTCTTCCATTGATGGTGGCGGACTGGAGTGAAGTCCGTGGCCAGTGATTTAGTGTAGCTGTAGCGCCAGCGTCTGAGGGCTCTTCCCTGGTCAGCACCGCTGACGGTCTTCCCTGTTACCCGCAACCGTCGTTGGCTGCAGCACGGGAAATGTTACTTTACACAATATTCCATAAATATCACACTGATGAACCTACGCAGGGGGAGAACCTAGTTTGCTCTGTGATGTGCCTCGATTTTATTCTCAAGTTCAGATTAACTGAGGTAACAGAAGCCACGGGATGGCGATATGCACATATACAGGTGGCGGTAGTATCGCGTACACAGGACGTAGAAGTGCAGTGGATTGACAGAGCTGTCATTTGTATTCAAGTTATGCAAAGGTTTCCGACGTGATTATGGCCGCACGACAAGAATTAAGAGACTCTGAAAGCGAAATGATACTTGGAGCTAGACACATGGGACATTCCACTTCGGAAATCGTTAGTGAGTTCAATATATTCCGAGATCGACAGCGTCAAGAGTGTGCCGAGAGTACCAACTTTCAAACATTACCACATACCACGGACAACGCTGCAGTCGATGGCCTTCATTTAACAACCAACAGCAGCGACATTTACGTAGAGTTGTCATTGCTGACAGACAGACAACACTGCGTGAAATAACCTCGCAAATCAATGTGGGACGTACTACGAACGTATTCGTTAGGACAGCGCGATGAAATCTGGCGTTAATGGCACCAGACGACCGACGCGAGTGCCCTTGTTAACAGCACGACATCGTCTGCAGCGCCTGTGCTGGGCTCGTGACCATATCGGTTGGACCCTAGACGATAGGAAAACCGTGGCCTGGTCAGATGAGTCCCGATTTCAGTTGGTAAGAGCTGATGGTAGAGTTCGAGTGTGGCGCAGACCCTACGGAGCCATGGACCCAAGCTGTCAACAAGGCACTGTGCAAGCTGGTGGTTGCTACGTAATGGCGTGGGCTGTGTTTGCATGGAATGGACTGCGTCCTCTGGTCGAACTGAACTGATCAGTGACTGTAAATAGTTGTTGTTGTTGTGGTCTTTAGTCCAGAGACTGGTCTGATGCAGCTCTCCATGCTACTCTATCCTGTGCAAGCTTCTTCATCTCCCAGTACCTACTACAACCTACCTCCTTCTGAATCTGCTTAGTGTATTCATCTCTTGGTCTCCCTCTACGATTTTTACCCTCCACGCTGCTCTCCAATACTAAATTGGTGATCCCTTGACCACTCAGAACATGTCCTACCAACAGATCTCTTCTTCTAGTCAAACTGTGCCACAAATTTCTCTTCTCCCAAATTCTATTCAATACCTCCTCATTAGTTATGTGATCTACCCATCTAATCTTCAGCATTCTTCTGTAGCACCACGTTTCAAAAGCTTCTATTCTCTTCTTCTCCAAACTATTTATCGTCCTTGTTTCACATTCATAGATGGCTACGCTCCATACAAATACTTTCATAAATGACTTCCTGACACTTAAATCCATACAAGATGTTAACAAATTCTTCTTCAGAAACTCTTTCCTTGCCAGTGCCAGTCTACATTTTACATCCTATCTACTTCGACCATCATCAGTTATTTTGCTCCCCAAATAGCAAAACTCATTTACTACAGTGTCTCATTTCCTAATCTAATTCCCTGAGCGTCATCCTACTTCAGTCGACTACATTTCGTTATCCTTGTTTTGCTTTTGTTGACGTTCATCTTATATCCTCCTTTCAAGACACTGTCCATTCCGTTCAAGTGCTCTTCCAGGTCCTTTGCTGTCTATGACAGAATTACAATGTCATCGGCGAACCTCAAAGTTTTCATTTCTTCTCCATGCATTTTAATACCTACTCCGAATTTTTCTTTATGTTCCGCTATTTGGAGACCATTTGCAGCCGTTCATGGACTTCA
Organism: Schistocerca piceifrons; assembly: GCF_021461385.2. Taxonomy (NCBI): domain Eukaryota; kingdom Metazoa; phylum Arthropoda; class Insecta; order Orthoptera; family Acrididae; genus Schistocerca; species Schistocerca piceifrons. The sequence goes on along the minus strand of NC_060139.1, from coordinate 283,269,142 downwards.
TGTTCCTAAACAATGATGGAATTTTTATGGATGGCAGTACGCCATATGACCAAGCCACAACTGTTCGCGATTTGTTTGAAGGACATTCTGGACTACATTGAGTGGTCTTGAAAGAAATGTGACAGAAGCCCGAACAACAGGGGACTGACGTATTAGAACATGCATTGATACAATAAAATGGTGCATTGATAATGGCTAGGCACTAGCCGAAATCTAGATTTGCCGAATAAAACCTGCAAGAAAGGACGACTGACTGCTGTGCTCTATAATTTGAAAGACATTCTGGCCAATTCAAGCGAGTGAGTTGACCACCCAGGTCGCCCGACATTAATTCCATCGATAATCTATGGCACATAATGGAGAGGTCATTTCGTGCAGAAAATCCTGCACCGACAAAACTTTCGCAATTATGTACCGGTATAGAGCTCAGTATTTCTGCAGGGGATTTCCAGCGACTTGTTGAGGCCGTGTCACGTGGTGTTGCTGCACTACCGGACAAAATGAGGTCCGACACGATACTGGGAGGTATCCCATGACTTTTGCCACCTCAGTGTATAAAACGAGCTAAATAAGTTCATCTGCTTCGATTCCCTTACTGCGCTAGTTCAGCTGTTCAGTGCATGTAGTGAGCAGAGAAAATTCCGTAATCCGCCTTTCGTCGCTTACAACACCTAGTGATGGAGGTGAAAATTGCTACAGACCAGGATATGCGGCAACTTGCGGCAATTACCTGGGCCTGCAGGAAAGAAAAACGACGAAGTCATTGGAGGTAGAATACAAGCTCTGATACGAAAAACATAGATCTACATCTACATCTCCATGGGTACTCTGCAAATCACATTGAAGTGTTTGGCAGAGGGCTCATCGAACCACCTTCACGATTCTCTATTATCCCAATCTCGTACAGCGCGCGGAGCGAACGAACACCTGTATCTTTCCTTACGGGCTCGCTTCCCACGCACGGGTTCGCGGGTTCGATTCCCGGCGGGGTCAGGGATTTTCTCTGCCTCGTGATGACTGGGTGTTGTGTGCTGTCCTTAGGTTAGTTAGGTTTAAGTAGTTCTAAGTTCTAGGGGACTGATGACCATAGATGTTAAGTCCCATAGTGCTCAGAGCCAGCCATTCCTTACGGGCACTGACTTTCCTTATTTTATCATCGTGATCGTTTCTCCCTGTGTAGCTCGGCGTCAACAAAATAGTTTCGCATTCGGAGGAGAAAGCTTGTGACTGGAATTTCGTGAGAAAATTGTTCCGTAACGTAAAACGCCTTTTCTAAAATGATGTCCATCCCAAATCCTGTATCATTTCAGTGCCACTGTCTCCCCTATTTCGCGATAATACAAAACGTGTTGCCCCACTTTGAACTTTTTCGATGTACTCCGTCAATCCTTTGTGGTAAGGATCCCACACCGCGCAGCAGTACTCTAAAAGAGGACGGACAAGCGTGGTGTAGACAGTCTCCTTAGTAAATCTGTTACATTTTCAGAGTGCCCTACCAATAAAACGCAGTCTTTGGTTAGCCTTCTACACAACATTTTCTATGTGTTCCTTCCAATTTAAGTTGTTCGTAATTGTAATTCCTAAGTATTTAAATGATAATCGATTAAAACCCTCAGCTGCCGACAGGTGTTGTTGCTATACTTCGATGGGGACAGCTTACATGGCAGACGCTCTATCCATCTTTTTTTTTTTTAATTTTCATTTTGTTCGCTTAAGTTCGTTGCATCTGCTCGGGGCGGACGTCGTAAGACATCCAGTTAAGTTCGTTGTTGACTCAGTTTTTTTATTACAGAGGGCACATTACCCTCTGACCGAACACGCTGAGCTACCGTGCCGGCTCATCTGAGCCACCGAGGACACAGATGAATAGCGCGACTGCAGGGACTTACCCTTGCACGCTTCCCGTGAGACGCACATTCCCAACTGTCCACAATCTACATATGTAATGTTCCTAATAGATATTTGCCCATCCACTCATTACTCGCGCCCACTAAGGTGACGATTCCCATAAGAGTTAGGGCAACCTGTGCGCATTCGCACAGACGAAGGTCTAATGGCCGGGTAGCCTTTAACTATATATGAAGATAGTTGAATTTGCGGCCTTTAGATTTGACTGATTTATCGTGTAACCGAAGTTTAACGGATATCTTTTAGCACTCATATGGATGACCTCACATTATTACAGTCAATTGCCAATTTCACACCACACAGATATCTTTTCTAAATCGTTTTGCAATATGTTTTGATCTTCTGATGACTTTGCTAGTCGATAAACGACAGTGTCATCTGCTAATAACAACCTAAGACGGCTGCTCAGATTGTCTCCCAAATCGTTTATATAGATAAGAAACAGCAAAGAGCCTATAACACTACCTTGGGGAACGCCAGAAATCACTTACGTCTTACTCGAAGGCTTTCCGTCAATTACCACTAACTGTGACCTCTCAGACAGGAAATTACGAATCCAGTCACATAACTGAGACGATATTCCATAAGCGCGCAATTTCACTACAACCGCTTGTGTGATACAGTGGCGAAAGCCTTCCAGTATGTCCAGAAATATGGAATCAATTTGAAATCCCTTGTCAATAGCACTCAATAGATAAGGAAAGTGTCTCTTTTTCTTCGAAAAGAAGAGTTGTGGTATTCGCTTTAATTCAGCTAAGGAAACCAGAGAGGACCTGATTTGGATTGGCCTCAAGGAGTTTAGAACGAGAGTCCTGCCGAATGCGGCCAGCAGCGAAGCCGTGACGTGGTCACTCTCAGACGAAGTTGATCCCGCCGGTCGGGCGTCGAACCGGCGTGAGTCAGCCGACGGAAGGCTGTGGCGCCGGCGCGCTGGCGTCGCCAAACATCCGCACGGCGCGTCTGGTCGTCGCGCTGAATCATAAGCGGCGCCTCAAGGGGGGCGACAAAAAAAGGAGAGCAACGGCGACGGGTGCTCGAGTGTCCCCAGTTGCCGACGACCCGGCTGGGACAAAGCCAGCGCTACCGCAGCCTGCCCGGTACGGATTACCAGCTGTAACAAAACGAAGCTACGGCTTTTTCGAATGGCAGTAGTTTACCGCACATGCTGTCGTAGCTCCTATTGCACAGGGTGATTCACGAAGATATGCAAATATTTTTATATGTTATTCTACAAGCAAAACTAAAGAAAAAAGTTCATATAAACATAGGTCGCCAAATGTTTAGTTACGGAGTTCGGCTGATAAAAGATTTTGCCTGAAATTTAGCAACTTCACTAATACGAATCCATCGCAAAACTTTACGAGTTTAAAGTAAAGCACGATTTCGATTTATTTTCTTATTATTTGTCTCATGAATTTAATAAACACGTCCCAGACGTGTACCTGCAGTAGTTTTCCAGAAAAAGTAAATTTATTTACTTGCCATTAAGAATATAGAAACGTTTATGTCACTGTTGTAAACCGTTAATGAGTTGATCATATAGACCTTACAATTAAATGTATCCCTGAGACATTGAAGTCTCTTCTTTATCTACGATAATGATCGAAGCAGAAAAAATGAATTAAAATTTGCACTGCGGCCGAGACTCGAACCCGGGTCTTCTTGCTAGCTAGGTAATAGTGTAATGGTTATCATTTCTGCCTAGCAAGCAAGAATACCCGCGATTGGTCCCGGCCGCAGCACAAATTTTAATTCATTTCTTCTGCTTCGATCACTATCGTAGTTAATGAGTTGTTTCAGTCGTTTCCTAATCTTGAAACGAGTTAGTTTTCTTCATCGTTCAGTGAAAAAACATAATAACAGCAGTGTATTTAAGTGAAGCCACATAGTAACTGTCGTAGTTTGTAGATTATTTATGAAATAGGGATGCCTTTCAAATTTACGACAGAGGAATACGCCGAAATTATCGTTTATTTGTGACAAATGTGATGGTAATGCTACGGCTGCAGTTAACGAATATCGATAACGTTATTCAATTCGGAGGATTCCGAATGCACGAACCAGTAGCAGAGTATTTCGAATGTTACGGGAGTCAGGTTCCCTACCTAGCGCTTATAATAAGTCAGTGGAGACATTTTATTGTAGAATAACGTATTAAAATATTTGCATATCTTCGTGAATCACCCTGTACGTCCTTTTGTTTTGCGTTTTTTATTTTTTTCTACTGCACAGTTTCGGCTGTGTACCCACTTTCAGACGTGTTGTATAACCCCTCAGACGCACGTATTTTGATTACAGTGAAACTCTACGTTGGCTATACATTGTTAAAACGCAGTTGGCTAGTCGGACTTCAAAACTTTGTTCAAAAAAGACTTGGTGTCATGTTGTTTATTTTTAAAGTCCGCCCAACCAACTCCATTTTAACAGTGTATGGCCGAAGTAAATATTGACTCTAATCCAGATATGTCCATTTGCGAGTTATACCATACCTAACTGGCCAGTAGTGAAAAAGACAAAATAAAATCAATAAAACGAAAAGCCAGTCCAAGTTGCAAATACTTTATTTTTCATTCGATGACTAGTTTCCGGCCGAGACCCATTTTCAAATCAGTATAACAAAGTCGAAAATGGCGTTTCGAAAATGTCAAAAAAAAGTCTAATGTACATTCACTGTGCATATAGATAACTATTTTTTTTTTGACGTCTTAGTTATCTGTATGCATTGTGATGTACATTACACTTTTTTTTGACATATTCGGAAATGACATTTTCGACTTTGTTATACTGATTTGAAAATGGGTCTCGTCCGAAACTAGACATCGAATGAAAAATAAAGTATTTGCAACTTGGATTCGTTTTTCGTTCTATTGATTAACAGAAGTTGTTGACCCGATTTACTCCAGCATGCTGCAAGTTCACAAAGTAAAATGATACTCTAGAATAAGGTACTGCAGCAAACCCTGCAATTATTGCCCTTTGAAAAATGTGAATCAAGATTAAAAAATTCTTACATATTTCGAGAGAAGCAGCAGTTTGTGATCAGTATTCTAATAATATTATTCTTGTGTCACCGATTCACTGGCGCAAAGTGTTAGCGATTTCGTAGACACTCAAAAAGAATTCGGTGGAATGGTTAAAAATGTATATTTCGAATTTTGTCTGTATGTCTCTGAGTCCAGAATCATATATAGTTGCAAGATTCACGATTGAAATTTTTGTTATTGTGTATTTGTGGTTTCAAGTGTTACAGCTGGTACATTAGGTATAAAAATTCACTGTCGTTCGTGATACGCCAGTTCAGAAACAGGATCGGCTCGAAACGCGTGCAGTGTACAAATGCATACATCTTTTTTTTTTATTTTTGGTTATTCATCGTTTCCAGGACCTATCGCGATTACGTTCTTTCGGATACGTGTCAGACCAGCATCAACTGTCGTAAAAGAACTTTTTCGTCGAACAAGTCCTCCTACACTTGCTGATAACATCCAGTTACCCTACCAATAAACAATGAAGAGATCTCGGCATTATCTTGGATGAGCATATAAAATGGGAAGAACACTCTGTCACTACAAGGGGGGGGGGGGGGGGGGGGTATCTCCCTCTTATGTACATGTAATCCAAATGTTTGAGTTAACTATCCTACTAAAAAAAAATCCATTTTTTAGGCCTGGAATGCCTTTCCTACTGTGATGCAGCTCAACACGGCACAAATAATGACGGTTTCAGACGACTCTTGCTATCTCTAAACGCGTAAGACATGCGTGAGTGTGGCTGAACGGGCGACGTGATTTTGTCTATTTTTTTCGGGCTTTCTTAGTCGCTGAGTCCTCAGCACCTCTCGTCTCTCTTATAATACCTGTCCTCATTCCACAACTGCATTACCAGATCTGATACCTCCTGCACCTTCAGTTTACTTGTGCGTGACACTAAATCTTTCACCGTTTCACCCACTCGACTGTGGAACAAATTACCCTACAAGTCTTATCCAAAACCACTCTGCGTTCAAGATGAGACCAAAAGTTTTACCTGTTACCATCGCCGTAGCTTTCCTCTCGCCAAAACCCGCCTGTCTATCTCCTGTCCAGCAGCGAACCAGTATTTCTGTGCCATTATCAACACTACCTATGATTTCCTCATCCCTGTGTATTTCTGTGTTCTTGCTTCTATCGCACCAACTAATCTTACACTACTATTTCTCGCTCTTTTCTTGATCAATCAACTTTTTCATCTCATTTGATTGCTTTCGTACTCCTGCCATTTTTTTTTTTTTTTGAGTCTGCTGCTTACGACACTGCAATTCACAGTGGCCTACATATGTAGCCAATTATTTTGTATCAGATGAAGGTGCACAGGACACTGAAACCTGTCAATGTTCACAAAAATACAGTGCAGCTGAGTCAGAAAAAAATTATATTACTAACACTATTGCAACCGTTACATCACAGTGACGATATCACAATATCGTTCAATAAACTCTGCATGCCTGTGTAGATGTGATAGAGCATCAGAAGGCCCTTATTTTGCCATATGAAATAAATAGATAAGCTAGATACCGTAGTTTAGTTCGGTTTAGGACGTCCGTGTCATTGACACACTAAAGACAAGCTCTAATCTACCAAGATTTTATATTCGTGACCATGGTCAGCAAAAACAAATCTCATAATGTGACGATGTTCATTCCGACTACGGGTGAAGACTCATATTTCTAAAACTATAATAAATAGTCACCTTTCTCCGCCGAATCTGCGGGGATTCCTGATTTTACTGGCGCACCTAACTTTCGACACTCTTCTGTAGCACCATATCTCAAACATTTCGATTATCTTCTTTTGCGATTTCCGTCAGTCCATTATTCCCATTTTACAAGCAAAATAAAATCTATTTTCGTTTCCAACTATCGCGCATCTGGATATCAGAACACAAATAAAACGTTCTAGTTTCCATTCTCGGTCGTTCCTAACCGCTTCTGTGGGCATGGTACGTTTGTGCGAAAAACAGCAATGAAATGAAATGTGCGTTTGGCATTTGTGGCTGGGATCTTCCTGCTGGGGAATTCGGTCGCCTGGTGCAAGACTTTTTAATTGACGCCACTTCGGCAACTTGCATGTTGATAATGATGAAATTATGATGAGACGACACACACACCCAGTACCGAGTGGAGAAAAATCCCCAAATCTGCCGGGAATCGAACCCAGGGCCCCGAGATCGAGAGACAGCAACGATAACCACAAGAATACGAGCTGCTGAGAACACCTCCGACAGGACCGTGCCCTCCATGCGAGGCACTGCGATATTCAGACTAAACGTCGGGTTGATAGCGGCTTTACCTTAGGCCTTGTAATACACTCCTGGAAATTGAAATAAGAACACCGTGAATTCATTGTCCCAGGAAGGGGAAACTTTATTGACACATTCCTGGGGTCAGATACATCACATGATCACACTGACAGAACCACAGGCACATAGACACAGGCAACAGAGCATGCACAATGTCGTCTCCCATGGAGACGATCGTAGAGATGCTGGATGTAGTCCTGTGGAACGGCTTGCCATGCCATTTCCACCTGGCGCCTCAGTTGGACCAGCGTTCGTGCTGGACGTGCAGACCGCGTGAGACGACGCTTCATCCAGTCCCAAACATGCTCAATGGGGGACAGATCCGGAGATCTTGCTGGCCAGGGTAGTTGACTTACACCTTCTAGAGCACGTTGGGTGGCACGGGATACATGCGGACGTGCGTTGTCCTGTTGGAACAGCAAGTTCCCTTGCCGATCTAGGAATGGTAGAACGATGGGTTCGATGACGGTTTGGATGTACCGTGCACTATTCAGTGTCCCCTCGACGATCACCAGTGGTATACGGCCAGTGTAGGAGATCGCTCCCCACACCATGATGCCGGGTGTTGGCCCTGTGTGCCTCGGTCGTATGCAGTCCTGATTGTGGCGCTCACCTGCACGGCGCCAAACACGCATACGACCATCATTGGCACCAAGGCAGAAGCGACTCTCATAGCTGAAGACGACACGTCTCCATTCGTCCCTCCATTCACGCCTGTCGCGACACCACTGGAGGCGGGCTGCACGATGTTGGGGCGTGAGCGGAAGACGGCCTAACGGTGTGCAGGACCGTAGCCCAGCTTCATGGAGACGGTTGCGAATGGTCATCGCCGATACCCCAGGAGCAACAGTGTCCCTAATTTGCTGGGAAGTGGCGGTGCGGTCCCCTACGGCACTGCGTAGGATCCTACGGTCTTGGCGTGCATCCGTGCGTCGCTGCGGTCCGGTCCCAGGTCGACGGGCACGTGCACCTTCCGCCGAACACTGGCGACAACATCGATGTACTGTGGAGACCTCACGCCCCACGTGTTGAGCAATTCGGTGGTACGTCCACCCGGCCTCCCGCATGCCCACTATACGCCCTCGCTCAAAGTCCGTCAACTGCACATACGGTTTCGTCCACGCTGTCGCGGCATGCTACCAGTGTTAAAGACTGCGATGGAGCTCCGTATGCCACGGCAAACTGGCTGACACTGACGGCGGCGGTGCACAAATGCTGCGCAGCTAGCGCCATTCGACGGCCAACACCGCGGTTCCTGGTGTGTCCGCTGTGCCGTGCGTGTGATCATTGCTTGTACAGCCCTCTCGCAGTGTCCGGAGCAAGTATGGTGGGTCTGACACACCGGTGTCAATGTGTTCTTTTTTCCATTTCCAGGAGTGTAGATTTTGGAGATACGGTGGTTGGTGGTGATGCTTGCAGGACAGATGAACCTCGGAACATATAACTAAAGTAAACAACCAACATTTTCTTCGTGGACAGTTTGAGGTGTTTTGGTTTTGGTGTGTCTCTTGCTCTAATTGTAAGAGAAATCAAGAGTTTCTCAAAACCAATACATCCGCAATCTGAGCGCCAGGGTACTGCTTCATAACATTACCAAGTGGCCACAAATTCTGGGGAGGCTGAGCTCGTCCCTTCCAGCGTACTAATTTTGGATTTATTGTGTGTTTTTCAGTTCGACACCACAGAAGATAAACCTTTTTAATAAGAATATTTCTGTAGAGATGGAGGGAACGACTTGAAGGAAGTGTATTGTTAGTGGTGTATGTTGTCTAGCTCCAAAGAAACGTTCTTTAACAGCGTGGCAGAACCTATAACATTGATCTAGTATTAAAGCAAGACATGCGAGCAGTATTAATACTGTTTCAGAAGTATCACGAGGAATGCGTTTGGGAGCCACCAATAAATTATATCTTAACTAGTCCACGTTGCCATTTGCCACAGCTTCGAGAAGGACCATGTCAAGGTCACCATCGACAACTTTTCAGAGGGAATCCTTGACCTTCGTTCATCTGGAAGGACTGAGCCCTCTGGACCGTAACGTACAGACCGTCTGGTTGACCCATACAACCGTCATTTCTTCTGTTTATCTTCTGTGGTGTCGAACTACACACGTAAAGAAATGTAACATTTATACGCTGGAAGGGACGAGCGCAAAAAAAAACAAAAAAATGGCTCTGAGCACTATGGGACTTAACTTCTAAGGTCATCAGTCCCCTAGAACTTAGAACTACTTAAACCTAACTAACCTAAGGACATCACACACATCCATGCCCGAGGCAGGATTCGAACCTGCAACCGTAGCGGTCGCGCTGTTCCAGACTGTAGCGCCTTT